>NC_036871.1:30344045-30478116 GCF_002910315.2 Salvelinus sp. IW2-2015 | reverse complement strand
TTGATATGTTCGTCAAAAGAGAGATCAGGGTCCAGAGTAACGCCGAGGTCCTTCACAGTTTTATTTGAGACGACTGTACACACACTCCGCCTTGCGGGATGCACTGGGGATATGGTCACTAGTGTAACCAGGAGGTGAGGCCTCATTTAACACAGTAAATTCATCAGGCTTAAGCCATGTTTCAGTCAGGCCAATCACATCAAGATTATGATCAGTGATTAGTTCATTGACTATAACTGCCTTTGAAGTGAGGGATCTAACATTAAGTAGCTCTATTTGAGATGTGCGGTATCACGATCTCTTTCAATAATGGCAGGAATGGAGGAGGTCTTTATGAGATTGTAGATTGCTAAGGCGAACACCGCCATGTTTAGTTTTGCCCAACCTAGGTCGAGGCACAGACACGGTCTCAATGTTTTAAATCAGTAATGTTTTTAATCAGGTTAACACTCGTAAGGCCGCGAGGACGGTATTCCAGGGCGTGTTCTCAGAGCATGTGCAGAACAGCTGGCAGGCATATTCATTTTCAACCTTGTCCCAGTCTGTAATCCCCACATCTCTCAAGCTGACCTCCATCATTCCGTTCCCAAGAACTCTAAGGCTACCTGCAACATGATTAGCAACCTATAGCACTCACATCTGTAGGCTGGTTATGTCTTGAAGGAGTCTTGAAGGAGTTCCCACATATGCTGAGCACTTGTTGGCTGCTTTTCCTTCACCTGCAGTTCAACTCATCCTAACCATCTCAATTGGGTTGAGGTCGGGTGATTGTGTAGGCCAGGTCATCTGATGCAGCACTCCATCACAATCCTTCTTGGTCAAATAGCCCTTACACAGCCTGGAGGTGTGTTGGGTCATTGTCCTGTTGAAAAACAATTGATAGTCCCACTAAGCGCAAACCATATGGAATGGCGTATCGCTGCAGAATACTGTGGTAGCCATGCTGGTTAAATGTGCCTTGAATTCTAAATAAATCACTGATAGTGTCACCAGCAAAGTACCCCCACACCATCACACCACCTCCTCCATGCGTCACCGTGGGAACCACACATGCGGAGATCATCTCATAAAGACACAGCGGTTGGAACCAAAAATCTCAAATTTGGACTCATTAGATCAAAGGACAGATTTCCACCGGGCTAATGTKTATTGCTCGTGTGTTTTGGACCAATCAAGTCTCTTCTTCTTATTTGTGTCCTTTAGTAGTGGTTTATTTGCAGCAATTCAACCATAAAGGCTTGATTCACCCAGTCTCCTCTGAACAGTTGATGTTGAGATGTCTGTTACTTGAACTCTGTGAAGCATTTATTTGGGCTGCAATCTGAGGTGCAGTTAACTCTAATGACTTTATCCTCTGCAGCAGAGGATGGTTACTCCAGTTTCCAGCAGGTTACTCCAGTTTCCAGCAGAGGAAACTGGAGTATTCCTCCAGTTTCATCATAGCACTTGATGGTTTTTGCGACTGCACTTGAAGAAACTTTCAAAGTTCTTGAAATTTTCGAATTGACTGACCTTCATGTCTTCAAGTAATGACGGACTGTCATTTCTCTTTGCTTATTCTCTTCACTTATTGGCTCCCGAGTGGTGCAGCGGTCTAAGGCAATGCATCGCAGTGCTAGAGGCATCACTACAYACCCTGGTTTGATACCGGGCTGTATCACAACTGGCCGTGATCGGCAGTACCATAAGGCGGCGCACAAATGGCGGCGCACAACATAAGGCATTGCATTGCAGTGCTAGAGGCATCACTACAGACCCTGGTTTGATACCGGGCTGTATCACAACTGGCCGTGATTGGGAGTCCCATAGGGTGGCGCACAAATGGGGGCACACAATTGGCCCAGCYTCGTCAGGGTTAGGGAAMGGTTTGGGCAGGGTACGCTGTCATTGTAAATAAGATTTTGTTCTTAACTGACTTGCCTAGTTAAATATGGACTTGGTCTTTTACCAAATGGGGCTATCTTCTGTATACCACCCCTACCTTGTCACAACACAACTGATTGTTTCAAACGTATTAAGAAGGAAATAAATTCCACAAATTAACTTTTAACAAGACAAACCTGTTAATTGAAATGCATTCCAGGTGACTACCTCATGAAGTTGGTTGAGGGAATGCCAAGAGTGTGCAAAGCTGTCATCAAGGCAAAGGGTGGCTACTTTGAAGAATCTCAAATTTAAAATATATGTTGATTTGTCTAACACTTTTTTGGTRACTACATGCTTCCATACGTGTTATTCCATAGTTTTGACGTCTTCACTATTATTCTACAATGTAAAAAATAGAACAAATAACGAAAAACCCTTGAATGAGTAGGTGTTCTAAAACTTTTGACTGGTACTGTAGGTAAAAAGAGTACCTATGTGAGAATGCTGTTCATTGACTACAGCTCAGCGTTCAACACCATAGGCCACTCCAAGCTCGTCACCAAGCTTAGAACCCTGGGACTGAACACCTCCCTTTGCAACTGGATCCTGGACTTCCTGATGGGCCGACCCCAGGTGGTGAGGGTAGACAACATGCTTTGTATGGCAAATGCACCGCCCTCAATCGCATGGCGCTACAGAGGGTAGTGCGGACAGCCAAGTACATCACTGGGGCTGAGCTCCCTGCCATCCAGGACCTCTATATCAGGTGACAGGTGCATCTTTTAAATGCAAACATTAGCTAGCCAAAACAGACAAGCCAACCCACCATCTGTCCTGCAACTAAGTGGGTAAAAACAACCAGACATATCCAATCAACAACTCAATGACTRATCAAAAACACGTAAAAACCTCTAATATATGTACAACATTAACAGATCTCCACTACCATTGCAGATCATGGCCCACAGATCGGGTTATAGACACTTACTGTATGAAAATAGACTTGGGTGTATTTAGAGGTCTTATGAGTTGATGTTTGTGCAGACTGAATGACATGTAGGAGCTGGATTAGGTGATCCACGAACACAATGAACTACTAGATTATATATATATATACACATTTGAGCCATCCATTCAAATCTAGATCCCCTCAGAAGTGGGTCAGCCAGAAACACAGCAGGTATCCCTTACTCTATAACTATGGGCGGAGGATAGATTAAACTAGAGAAAGCAATGCCAATAAAACTAGGTTAAATATCAACTGTCCATACTGTGATATCTAGTCATTCACAACAGAGCATCAGGTTCCATAAATACATACATTTTATTAATAATATTTAAAAAACTAATGGTCAAAAATATAAGTTTCCAATATGTGTAACGGTTTTCTTCTGTGGAAGGAGAGTACCAAAGCGCAGCGTGATTAGTGTTCATCATGTTTAATAAAAGACAAAAAACAACAAACATGAAAACCGAAACAGTTCTATCTGGTGCAGACACACAAAGACTGAAGACAAACACCCACAAAACCCAACACAAAACAGGCTACCTAAATATGGTTCCCAATCAGGGACAACGATTGACAGCTGCCTCTGATTGAGAACCATATCAGGCCAAACACAGAAATAGAAAAACATAGAAATACAAACATAGACTGCCCACCCCAACTCACTCCCTGACCATACTAAATAAAGACAAAACAAAGGAAATAAAGGTCAGAACGTGACAATATCGCCTATCATATCTTAAGAAAACGTCAAGATTTTAGAAATAAATACAAATAATGTTGTGATATTAAAAACAATGTTTGACACAAATCTACTCATGATTAAATCATTCTAGTAGCTGCCACAAAGCAGATGTTTTCATATTTACAAATAAACACAAAAAGATAGACATGCATACAAAACTTGAGTGCATCTCATGRCTTGTTTGAATAAACAAAACAAGTTGTCATTGAACAGAAATATTACAACATAAAACGCTCCATATCGAAGCAGCCAATAACTCCAATATTACGAAGCAATTCATTAAAAAATCCTCAAAATAAATGTCTCCAGCATAGCAGTGCACATATGGAGTTATCCTTACTCCCCGTCATCTCACCCCTTTGTAATCCTAGTTTACAGACAGGGTGTGGAACCCTAAACCTTCCCCTCAGTCTCTGGATTTGCGYATATCATTGGAGACCAGAGAGCTTCTCGTTGTTATGGGAACAGTTAGTCACATGAACAGGACTCTATGACCATGACGTCCTTGCTTAAAGTGTCCGTCCTCACAGCCGAAGAGAACGGCCACAGTCTGGGTCTGCTGAGGGGTGCAGCAGCGCCCGTCCAGGCAAGAACCACAGTACCTGGAGTGGAACTTCTTCACGCTACTGCAGCCTGCATAGGTCAGCGTCACTGGACGGCTGGCCTTCGCAATGCGACTACACTTCTTACCCTTCTGTTGGTGAGAGGAGAACAAGAACATGAAACAAAATATTGATGTACTGGACATGCATGCGTTTCATCACTGTGATATCAGCATTGCTCCTGCCGGTTCGATTCCCACATATACTCAATATATCTMTAGAAGTAATTTTGGATAAAAGCATCTGAAAAATTACCGTATAATGTATAGACGCATACCTTCAGAAATGAGTAGGATGACTGGGAGCATGGGCGMACCTCACAGAGACGAGTCACCTTCACCAGCTTGCACTGGCTGTTGTTGGTGACCCTGGAGGAAACTCCTGTACCACAGGACTTAGAGCAGGGGGACCAGGCTGTGGTCTGAGCCACACACACAGGCTTACTCCTGAAAGCTGTGGGGAAAAGATGGTGAGACGATTAGTCAATGTGCATTGGATGGGTCTCACAAAACTTGGACATGAGTTCAAATCTACATACACTGTACATACAGATGGGGATAATAAATAGCTTTTCSATTTAAACTCCCTGTCTGGATGTATACCGAGGCTTTACATCAATTGGAGCTCAATAATTTCACAAACTGAACCATTGGAATAAACAGAGTTCCATTGACTCACCAGCTAAAGACTTGAGTCCTCCTCTGATGAAAGACACCAGTTRGTTTCTCTTTGTGAAGTCATCATCAGAATGTTTATCCTTGCGGCCARCTTTGCTGACCTTGTCCACRGAGGCTTTCCRCTTCTCCTCAGGGCAGACCAGCTCCTCACAGCAGCGACCGGGCACTTTGACCAGCTTGGATATGGCACAGCCCAGTTTGGACAGGGAGAGCTGCTGGGGGCACAGGGACACACACCCTAAGGCACCATCCATGCATGTACACTGGTGRTTGCAGTTGGCAGTGAAGCCCTCTCCATTCTGGTAGATCTTGCTGTTGTACTCACAGGGTCTTCCATCTGATTTGGCTGTTTGGAGAAGCAGACAGGGAGACTGTTACAATGTGAGTCAAGTGTAATATTCTAATTATATAGAATGAGCTGTAAATAAACCAAAAGCATAATTCCTCATTTGTAATAAACAAGTTCATAACTGTACATTCCTACAGCCAAACCCATTGGAGTCTGTACTTATTTGTAGAAGTTACAGTGACCACAGCAGGGTATCAGTATTTCCAATACACTTGTATCATTTTTTTTATTTAACCAGGCAAGTCAGTTAACAAATTCTTATTTACAATGAAGGCCTACCATGGAAGTGGGTTAACTGCCTTGTTGAGAACGACAGATTTTTACTTTGTCACCTCTGGAATTCGATCTAGCAACCTTTCGGTTACTGGCCCAACACTCTAACCACTAGGCTACCTGCCGCCCCAATCATACCTCGACAGATGCCTTTAGCTGTGCCATAACRAGCCCCAAAGTTGCACTCCAGTCCCTTGAGGTGGTCGCATGGCTCAGTCTTGCTGCAGTCCTCATTGAGCTGCCTCGTGCAAGTCTTGCAGCATCCACACCCATCTGGCACGAGGCTGATTCCTGGAGCGCACCTGGCTAACTCAAGAGGACACGAACATTCGGAGGGACAAGATGCAGATACCTAAAATAACAAAAACATGTTWTAAGATAAATAAATGTTCACTTAATTTGTTATTTCTTCTACAAATATTCACTTCGTTTATGTTATTTATTCTACAAATATTGTACTGTGAGATGGAGTGAGGACTATCTGAACTAATCACCGTCACCCACCCTCGGCTTTGACAATCAAGGATTTTATTGTAGGCTATGATTAATTAATATATATTTTCTTACCGAAGTAAAACTCCCATAAAGGAAAACAACAAAGGAAAGCATCAACATATTCATATCTATTGAAATAGTCTTCTTATCTTCCTTAGTAAAGAAAAAGGCTCCTTTAGATTGATTATTCCAGACACGGAGCACGCAATGTAGGCTTAACTACAGCGTGAATTACAAGGTATATATAGTCTGCTGTTTCGCTGGTGTAGCCTCTCATTTTTTATATCTGAAAGAGATCTGACTATGGGGTGAATTGTTCCAAAACTATGCGAGGAATGTCTCCCAATGTTCCATTCAAGCCAAGTACCACCCTGTCTACATTCATTTTTACAGGGATTATTTTATTTTCAATTCCTTTCTTTTTTAGGCTATTTAATGTTGGAAACTGAAGTCAAACACGTATTTAAAGTATTTATTTTAAGATATTTTTATATGTTGGCTGTTATGTTCTGTCCTAGAGTGCAGCTCAGAAAATCTGGACAAAGAAGTTTATTATATTAAGTTATATTCTCTTCTATTGTAGTTACCCTTTTTAATATCTATACCTGTATGATAATTGTTCTAGTATGTGTTACTTTGGGGCCTGATTGGTGTCACACTTTCCCACCATCCCTAGCAAACACACCTGATTTAAACTAATAGCATTTCTAACTGACGATCGTGATWAGTTGATTATTGGACACAGGTGTGTTAGCTGGGGCTGAGGCAAAAGTGGGACACCAATCAGGACCCAAAGACTSGAGTTGCCCAGGCCTGGGTTAGAGCGTTGTGCCAGTAATCTGAAAGGTTTCTGGATCAAATTCCAGAGCTGACAAGGTAAAAAGCTGTTGCTCTGACCCCGAACAAGGCAGTTAACCCACTGTTCCCTGGTAGGCTGTCATTGTAAATAAGAATTTGTTCTTAACTGATTTGCCTAGTTAAATAAAAGTTTAAAAATAATAATTTTATGTTACCTTTTTCATGATGATAGAGATGACACTATGTGATTATTTTGCCCAGCCCTGGGATGGACTGGGCTAAATGTGATGGCTCAGCACTAGGGTTGCAAAGGGTTGGAAACTTTCCGGGTTTTCCATGGGAAGTTAAGCCCAGGAATTTGGGGAATTTTGCTTAAATTCACCAAAAAAGTTAGCTTACAACAGTGAACCTTCTTTGTGTGATACACATAAGGCAATTCTAGGTCTTGTGGCATATTTTTGGTTGAACTATCCCCAATTCAATGGAATTGCAACCCTCTGCATGCACAGTGCACTCTTCCATCCATGGTACAGCTGATTGTCAAGATCTTGCACACTAATGAGATGCTATTGAGCCCACACTACTACATGGTCTGAGCCAAGGACCTCATGCTTTCTGGTAAGTTTTGATTACAATACTGGGTGAGGTGAATATATTTTATATGACATACATGGTTTTTTGTTAACTAGTAAATAGTAGCCTACAGAAAATTGTGTTTAAATAATTTCTAACTTAACAATTTCAGCTAGTTAGTTTTTGCTACCATGTGGGTTTTAGCTTGCTTGAGCCTCCTAACTGAGGAGTGTTAATTCACCTGTTTCCATACATGTTTCATTTAAAAAAGGTATATCTTACAAAGGAGATGTTTAATCTAACTGCTTAACTATTTATCTGTAAATGGAATTGTGGTGTTTCTTTTTTTWATAAATATTTMTTKTAATCTTTACAGGAAAATGCCATGGGCACTATCTGATGTGTGGAGACATTTCACTGCAGCTAATGTAGAAGGAAAAGCTGTGTACATTTGCAAATGCAGTGCCAAATCATATGTGAAGAATGCAACAAAGATGCAGAATCATCTGGCCAAGTGTATAAAATTCCCTCACTGCTCACAACAAGCAACCTCTGACAAAAGTCACTCTCTTCTATTCGAGGTTAAAATTATGAATCTAAGACCTTATCGATAGAAACAGCTCATGGTCCTCCTGGAATCCAATTTTTTTTTTTACTCAATGGAGTAACGTAGTCAGAGAAATGCTGATGAATGTCTTGCTCGAGCTGTGTATGCAACTGGTTCACKTCTGATGCTCACAGGCAATGTGTATTTGAAGAGATTTCTGAATGTTCTTTGCCCAGCATACACCCCTCCAACCAGACATGCTTTATCTACTCACTTGCTGGATACAGAGTTCAAGTGAAAGTCAAGCAAATCATAGAGAAAGCAGACTGAATTGCAATCATCTCTGATGGGTGGTCGAATGTTTGTGGGCAAGGAATAATTAACTACATAATTTCCACCCCTCAAATAGTATTCTACAAGAGCACAGACACAAGGGACAACAGACACACTGGTCTCTACATTGCAGGTGAGCTGAAGGCAGTCATCAATGACCTTGGACCACAGGAGGTATTTGCACTGGTGACAGACAATGCTGCGAACATGAAGGTTGCTTGGTCTAAAGTGGAGGAGTCCTACCCTCACATCACACCAATTGGCTGTGCTGTTCATGCATTGAATCTGCTCCTCAAGGACATCATGGCACTGAAAACAATGGATACATTCGACAAGAGAGCCAAGAAAATGGTTAGATATGTGAAATCTACCTCACCAAGCAAAGTGAGAAGAATAAGAGCACCACATTGAAACTGCCCAGCAACACCTGTTGGGGTGGTGTTGTCATGTTTGACAGTCTCCTGGAGGGGAAGGAGTCTCTCCAAGAAATGGCCATATCACAGTCTGCCGATATGGACAGCCCCATCAAGAGGATCCTCCTGGATGATGTATTTTGGGAGAGAGTGGTAAGCAGCCTGAAACTCCTGAAACCTATAGCAGTAGTCATTGCACAGATTGAGGGAGACAATGCCATCCTGTCTGATGTTCAGACTCTGCTTGCAGATGTAAGAGAAGAAATCGGTAATGCCCTGCCCACTTCACTGTTGCTCCAAGCAGAGGAAACTGCAGTTCTGAAATACATCAAAAAGTGTGAAGACTTCTGCTTGAAGCCCATACCCGCCACAGCGTACATGTTGGACCCCAAGTATGCTGGCAAGATTAGAGATCTGGTGCAGAGATCAACAAGGCCTATGGTGTCATCACTACCGTGTTCCACCACCTTGGCCTGGATGAGGGCAAGGTTCTTGGCAGTCTGGCGAAGTACACTTCCAAGCAAGAGCTTTGGGATGTCGATGCAATATGGCAGTCGTGCCAACATATCTCATCAGCCACCTGGTGGAAGGGACTTTGTGGATCTGAGGCTGTTTCCCCTGTTGCCTCCATCATCCTCCAAATCCCACCAACATCAGCCACCTCAGAGCGCAACTGGTCCTTGTTTGGTAACACACCCACCAAAGCATGCATCAGGCTGACCAATACAAGGGTTGAAAAATTGATGGGCATCCGTGCAAATTTTTGCCTTTTTGAGACTGACAACGAGCCATCCTCAACAAGGTTGGAAAGTGACAGTGAAGATGAAGCCTCAGTCTGATGTTCAAGAGGTGGACATTGAGGAGGTCCAGGGAGAAGACATGGAAGCCTGAGAGGAAGACAACCAAAGCTTTAGTTTCTAGACTATCGTTTTACAGATGTATGTGGAAAACATTTTTGGGAGATGCGATGGATCCTTGGGGATCATTCAATATTCCCTTTCTTTTGTTGTTCAGTGAAATCATCTCATGTMAAGAGTCAACTCATTTAATTTAAGTTAAATTCGTAACTAAATAGTTTAAAAAAATATATACACTGCTCGAAAAAATACAGGGAACACTAAAATAACACATCCTAGATCTGAATGAATGAAATATTCTTATTAAATACTTTTTTCTTTACATAGTTGAATGTGCTGACAACAAAATCACACAAAAATTATCAATGGAAATCAAATTTATCAACTCATGGAGGTCTGGATTTGGAGTCACACTCAAAATTAAAGTGGAAAACCACACTACAGGCTGATCCAACTTTGATGTAATGTCCTTAAAACAAGTCAAAATGAGGCTCAGTAGTGTGTGTGGCCTCCACGTGCCTGTATGACCTCCCTACAATGCTGGGCATGCTCCTGATGAGGTGGCGGATGGTCTCCTGAGGCATCTCCTCCCAGACCTGGACTAAAGCATCCGCCAACTCCTGGACAGTCTGTGGTGCAACGTGGCGTTGGTGGATGAGCGAGACATGTCCCAGATGTGCTCAATTGGATTCAGTTCTGGGGAACGGGCGGCCAGTCCATTGCATCAATGCCTTCCTCTTGCAGGAACTGCTGACACACTCCAGCCACATGAGGTCTGCATTGTCTTGCATTAGGAGGAACCCAGGGCCAACCGCACCAGCATGTGGTCTCACAAGGGGTCTGAGGATCTCATCTCGGTATCTAATGGCAGTCAGGCTACCTCTGGCGAGCCCATGTAGGGCTGTGCGGCCCCCCAAGAAATGCCACTCACACCATGACTGACCCACCGCCAAACCGGTCATGCTAGAGGATGTTGCAGCCAGCAGAACATTCTCCACGGCGTCTCCAGACTGTCACGTCTGTCACATGTGCTCAGTGTGAACCTGCTTTCATCTGTGAAGAGCACAGGGCGCCAGTGGCAAATTTGCCAATCTTGGTGTTCTCTGGCAAATTTGCCAAACTTCCTGCACGGTGTTGGGATGTAAGCACAACCCCACCTGTGGACGTCGGGCCTCATACCACCCTCATGGAGTTTGTTTCTGACGTTTGAGCAGACACATGCACATTTGTGGCTCTGCATGCATGAGGCAGGGCTTGCGTGGCGTCCTACTTGCACATCAAGGCGGAGGTAGCGGTCCTGCTGCTGGGTTGTTGCCCTCCTACGGCCTCCTCCACGTCTCCTGATGTACTGGCCTGTCTCCTGGTAGCACCTCCATGCTTCTGGACACTACGCTGACAGACACAGCAAACCTTCTTGCCAACAGCTCACATTGATGTGCCATCCTGGATGAGCTGCACTACCTGAGCCCTTGTGTGGGTTGTAGACTCCGTCTCATGCTACCACTAGAGTGAAAGCACCGCCAGCATTCAAAAGTGACCAAACATCAGCCAGGAAGCATAGGAACTGAGAAGTGGTCTGTGGTCACCACCTGCAGAACCACTCCTTTATTGGGGGTCTTGCTAATTGCCTATAATTTCCATCTGTTGTCTATTCCATTTGCCAACAGCATGTGAAATTTTTGTCAATCAGTGTTGCTTCCTAAGTGGAGCAGTTTGATTTCACAGAAGTGTGATTGACTTGGAGTTACATTGTGTTGTTTAAGTGTTCCCTTTATTTTTTTGAGCAGTGTATATTGGAAGGATTTTATCATTTGCAATTATGTCTACTTATGATAAGGTCAAATGTTTCTGTCTCCGTATGATATGGTAAATATATCCAATGTAAAAAACATCTACATTTAAATGGTATTAATATTAATTCCCATATGCTCCCATTAATTCCTGTTAATTCCCATGGAAAGTTTCCACCTCTAAATATTCTCCAAAATGCGCAACCTTACTCAGCACGAATATATTATAGCCTAAATATTAAAAGATGAGCTACATATTTATATCGATAAATTAATGGAAGAAATGTGTCTCCCTCGGATGCAGGCCAGCCCAAGTGTTTAGAATAACCCTTAATCTATTGTCAGTGTTTCTATTGAAAGTATTTTTTTTTTCCTGTGTTAGTTTCTTCAACTCCATATTTTGTCATACTTGAAATGCCTGTCAGTCACCCATCTGGATGTGGGTGGATTAGTGTTTGTCTAACCCAAATATCTTTAAAAAGACAAGTAGAGAGAGTTTGGAATGTTTGACCCCTCCTGGAATTCTTTGTTCAGCCAGAATAAGTGAGTTAGGATTGAGAGAAAACAAAAGAGATTCCAGAATSTGCTTGAGGAATGCCTGAAGGAACATCCATTCAAGATGAAACAGGAGGGTGCTTTTGGAAAATATAATTTTATAACCACATCAAAGAACAACAATTATGAAATAACAAAAATAATTTCCACACTTCATCCCTGTTCTTTACTTCAGGATGACTTGGGTGAATAGGAAACCTAGCCAACCAGATTGGCATATCTTTTCATTTAGTCCTTGTCTAACTTGAGTGCACATAGCTCAGACAGTTGCGTTAAATCCAGGCAAATTTACACAGCTTAACAGCAGACCTCATATTTGAGGAGCATGCGTCACAATGCTCTGTACTGGAAAATTGCTGACTTAGTTGTATTTCATTTTTTTTTACTTTTTCCTACATAGCCCCAAGGCCCACACATTGTTGAGCAATTTTACTAAAAGTACATATACTCTGGGTTCTAAACTGTGGATTCAACAGGTGGTCAGTTATGAACTAGGGTTGGACTGGTATGATAGAAGAACATTATTACATTACACTGGAATTGTGATACAGTGAAATAATCTGTCTAAACAATTGTTGAAAAAATGACTTGTATCATGCACAAAGTAGATGTCCTAACCGACTTGCCAAAACTATAGTCTGTTAACAAGAAATGTGTAGAGTGGTTGAAAAACGAGTTTTAATGGCTCCAACCTAAGTGTATGTGAACTTCCAACTTCAACTGTGTATATATACAGTACCAGTCAAAAGTTTGGACGCATCTACTCATTCAAGGGTTTTTCTTTATTTGTACTATTTTCTACATTGTAGAATAATGCCAAGAGTGTGCAAAGCTGTCATCAAAGCAAGGGTGGCTACTTTGAAGAATCTCAAATATAAAATATATTTTGATTTGTTAAACACTTTTTTGGTTACTACATGATTCCATATATGTTATAGTAAAAATAAAGAAAAACCCTGTAAGGAGTAGGTGTGTCCAAACTTTTGACTGGTACTGTATATTTGTTTTCACTTTCACTTACTTAGCTTGCAAATGCAGCTAACTAGTTTAGCTTGCTCAAACAGAGAGCGATGCTATGTTACCTAGCTGGCTATGGCTATCCAACATTGGAACTCTTCCAAGTCAACGTAAGCTTTTGGTTTTATTAATTTATTGGCACCGGGGCCCGCCAGGGTAGCTGCTAAACTGCTTGCCAACTGTACACTGTACTGCATGATTGTAGCAGGTTTACTAACGTGCTAGTTCTAATAGCTATGCTGACTTGATGTGAGCTAATGTGGTGACAACGATGTAGGCTGTGTGTAGCGGTTATGATATGAAGGTTTGGCTTGGAAAGGTTTTCTGCCAGGTCACAGTCAGCTGACGTGTTGTGCACTGAAGTCCACAAGCGAAGGGAAAAGGTGAGAGGAGGGCGCATTGATGTGAGAAGGAATTATCCAACAATCAAAGGGAMTATGCTGTTTGTATGTGGCTGCTATGAAAGTGAGCTGTGTTTACATGTGATCAGGGGTGTATTCATTCCTCCGATTTTGTTGAAAAACATTTATTAAACGGAAGCAAACGGAACGAAACYGGGATAAACATACCTGAATTTGTCCAATAGAAACTCTTGTTTGCAACTGTGGACTAATGACACCCTAGATCAACTAGATCCAAGGCAGATTGTGCAAGGTGTTATTGAATGTGTCAATGTCTGTCACCTTGATTACTTAAATCTCTCTCAACCTGTGCACCTACGTTGRAAACTTTCATTCATAGGCTAGGTTGTAGCAACCTCATTAWGGGTATAGGGAACATGTGAGTATCATGAWGTAGCTTAAACCTATCGATGTTACATTAAGTTGGGTGAATGGAAAATGAATGACAGTCATCCAATATGCTGTAATAGAAATAAGGGCATGCTCATCAAAAAATAAATAATCCTCCCTCATGCCACTGGACCGTAGGTAGTGAGAAGGTGGCTTGAAAATACTGAAAATTTTTATGGGTCTGACTGACACCTTTTATAAGGTACACAGGAATGTCTGTAGTGGCTTTGCGTCCGTTTTCATGATGTGATTGCAAATCTAGTTTTATTACATCATTTCTATAAATGAGTTTTCCTCGTTTTGGGTCCCTTTCCTTTCGCTGCATGCAATGGGCACTCAGAACAGGAACATAGTGTTTGTCTGGTCTGACATTCCCGATTGCTGACTCGTCAGTAAACATGGTCTGCCGCTAAACACATGCTGCTAATCACAATACAGTCTGGTCTCTAGGCTGTTTCCTAACACAGAGAAGAGAGCTAGTTGTGTTTTGAGGGAGTTTATTTTGTTCACTATTTTATAYCCCTTGCCTGGCTTGTTCCTGTGAGGACTGTAAACTGTACTGCTCTCATGTCATGGAGGAACATATTTTCAAACCAAGCCTGTACTGTACTTGTAATATTTTATTAGGATCCCCATAAGCTAATGCCATAACGCTAGCTAATCTTTCTGGGGTCCAACACCAATTAACAAACAACCACAATCAAGACTTCACAAACATTCAACAATTAGACAATACAGATAATTAAAATACCTGACAGGAAACACATTTAACATTCAGTTGATGCTTTCTATTTCCAGTCCAGTCATATGGTCTATCGCATATGGTCTATCGGCTCCATATAAAGCTGTAGATTTAAGGCGATTTGTCCTTGGCTTGGGGTTGTTTTTAGCTGCACTGAATTTGCCTGTCTGGTTTGGTGGTTATGCGTGTTGCAAGAATGTACTAACTGGACTGAAAAATACTTTGGTTTTTTGAAAAATATAACATTCCTAAAGAAAATCAAAAGACTAGATAGTGATTTGTTTTTGACATGAAGCCATGAGAGATTCTGATGCATTTGGATAATATTCATACGGTTAGAGCAACGAAGAGCTAATCTGGCAGCCCTGTTTTGAGCCATTTGGAGCTTTTTTATATCTTTCTTTGCTGCAGATGACCATATAACTGGACAGTACTCTAAGTGTGATAGGACCAAGGATTGAATCACCTGATTCAGTGTGCTAAATGTTACATACTCTGAACATTTTCTTGTGACTGCAATTCCCTTACCCATCATAATAACAATATTATCTATATGTTCGGACCATGATAAAGCTGCGTCCAACATGACGCCTATTAGTTTAGTTTTTTTCACTTGCTCTCCATGCGTTCTATTTATAGACACAATTCAATTGAGGATCATCAACAAGCATATATCTTGAACCAAATACAATACATTTAGTTTTAGAAATGTTCAACACCAATTTGTTCATATCAACCCACTCAGACACCATTCTTAGTTCACAGCTCATTACATTCTGATGCTGCGCTATACATTGTAGAGTCATCAGCATACATGACCACTCTTGCTTTGTTCATTACTGAAGGTAAATCATTAATAAAGATAGAGAAGTGGGCCTAGGCAACTTCCTTAAGGAACACCACAGTGTATATCTTTACTGTTTGAAAAGCTACCATTTAAAGAACACTTTTTGCCTTCTGGATAGATAGCTTTCCATCCAGGATAGAGCTGCAGACTTAAAACCATAACATTTGAGTTTACCTAGTAACAGTTCATGATCAATTACATCAAAAGCAGCACTGAAATCTAGCAACACTGCACCAACTAACTTCCTGTCATCCATACTCTTTAACCAATCATCTGTCATTTGTGCTAAGGCCGTACTCGTAGAATGCCCTTCTTTGTATGCATGCTGGAAACCCGTTATCAGACCATTACATGAGAAATAATCCTTGATTTGTACAGATATAATTTACTTAACACAGGCAGCAAGCTTATAGGATGACTATTAGGACCAGTGAATGCAAATGTTTTATCCTTAGGTAGTGAAATAACCTTTTGACTCTTTCTAGACTTCTGGGCACACTCCATACAACAAGCACTTGTTAAAAATATGAGCGATTGGGGTAGATATTTGGTTAGCTGTAACTAAGCAATTTGGTGTCTAGATTATCTGTACCAGGCGACTTGTCATCCAAAAGAGACAACAGCATCTTTTCTACCTCTTCCCTTTCTACTTGATGAAATTCAAACATGCAATGCCTCTCCTTCATGATACAATATTTTATAAGGGTATATGACATGGAGCCATCAGTTGGAATCATAGCATTCCTCAACTTGTCCACTTTGCCTGTAAAATATTCATTAAAGTAGCTTGCGACGTCATGTGGTTTTGTAATAAATATACCCTCTGATTCAACAAAAGAGGGGGACATGTTCGAATTCCTACCCATAATAGGCTTCAACGTTCTCTACAGCTTTTTCCCATCACCCTTTACTCTATAAATTTTGTGCTGATAGAATCCCGTCTTTCCTTTGTTTAGCTTGGTCACAAGATTTCTTAATTTACAATAACTTTGCTTATCAAACAGAGTGCCAGATTTATCTGCTACTTTTTTGGCATCATAACATTGAATCATTACATTTCTCAGCTCATCATCAATCCACGGGGCACCCAAACTTAGTGATATTTCAGGATCATCCTTACTACACACTTCTAACCATTGCACATTCTTAATCTCATCCACAAATGAGTCCTGATTGAACCATGTGTAGGACCTGCGGTAGATTATTTTAGGGCCAGCCTTTGGTATTTTAGTTTTCCTAGTGAGTGCAACCAAATTATGATCACTGCAACCTAGTGCCACTGATATAGCTTTAGAACAATGTTCAGCCATGTTAGTAAAAATGTGATCGATACAAGTTGATGATGTGATACCGGACCTATCAGTGAACGTTCTCGTTGGTAATGTCATAACTTGGGTCATGTTACATACACTGGCAACAGAAATACGCTTCTTTCTCATTGGACAGTTGGTGTTTAAAAACTCAATATTCATATCTCCCCAAAAATATATATTTCCCTATTTTCATCAGATACCTTATCCAACATTTCGCAAATTACATCAAGATATTTGACATCAGCACTAGGTGGCCTATAGCAGCAACCAACTAGTATAGGTTTCAAATGTGGTAAATCCACCTGTACCCATAGCGCCTCTAATCCATTCAACATCAAGTCCTTATGTTGTTTTGCTGTAATATGACTCTGGATGTAAACTGCAACACCACCTCCATATCTATTTCTGTCCCTCCTGAACATATTGTCTCCATGTATAGAGATCTCAGCATCCTCAAAAGAAGAGTCCAAGTGAGTCTCTGATATTGCCAATACATGAATATTGTTTGACTGCACTAGACAACATATTTCATGAATTSTGTTCCTTAAACTGCATATATTGAAGTGAGCAATTAACAAACCTTTCTTTGGTAGATGTACAGTATTTACYGTATATCACAAAAGTGAGTACACCCCTCACATTTTTGTAAATATTTGAGTATATCTTTTCATGTGACAACACTGAAGAAATGACACTTTGCTACAATGTAAAGTAGTCAGTGTACAGCTTGTATAACAGTGTAAATTTGCTGTCCCCTCAAAATAACTCAACACACAGCCATTAATGTCTAAACCGCTGGCAACAAAAGTGAGTACACCCCTACTTGCCTCAGTGGCACTGATATGATAGCCTATTGCTTAGTGTTATAGCCCCATCCCAAGGTCTCTTTATGAAAGAACATTCTATTTATTTATTTTTTGCAAGTGTTTAGTAAAAAATATAATGGTAATTAAATAAATAATTAAATTGAACCGCACATAAATTATTATGGTAATTACATTATTTGAACACTGGAATATGTGGTTTATCACCAGGGGAATTAACTGGTGGTGTGCTAGTACAAGTAGCGTTATTGAATGAAAAGCACTCACTCATCGTTCACTTGCCCGCACATGATTTGGGTAAACCCGTTCATGGAATCAGGAAGTAATAATTTGCAGCGGTTCCCCTGATGAGAAACGTTCGTGTACTGGGGCAGTCGAAGCTTTTGTTTTGTATCCGCAAATATAGGCTATTAGAGTTACACACTGGAAAATATAATATTCGTGGACGGGAGCCTATCTTTTGATGTAAGTCTTTTTAGTGTGCCTTTTTATTTTCTGAAAGTACCCGGAAGACTTGAATTTGACACCTTGGCTTCGGTAGGGTAGGTAGAATGGATGTTCCTCACCTGACAGAAGATGAAATGGCAGATATTAAAAAGGAGGTAAGTTGCCTATTTGTCTGACTAACAATTCAACTGTCAGGGAGTCTGTTTTACAATAARGATTTGCCAGAATGTTGTTAACTTATAGAGATTGGAACTTTAAATGTAGAAATGCGCAAAATGAAGAAGTGAAAGTAACCAACTTATGCCGCACCCTAGCAGGGCCGACCAAACCAGGGCACTAGGGGGACACAGAGTCCAAATGTTTTATTTTATTTATTTTTAGGAAGTCAGTCAGGGTCTCAACTTAATGTTGAGAGATATCATATTAGAACACACAACATGCAATTTCGAAATTTGGTAGTTCATTAGAAATGTTCCTCTTGTTAATTCAGTCARATACAGTCAAATCAATTAGCCCATATCATCTAACATGTTATAGATTGCTAGGTAAGTTAGTGTAGCCATCCCTCTAAACCTTGTAGTGGCCAAATTACTGACGGGCCCTGACCTCCAGTGGGCCTCCATAGATTTTGTTAGTCACTCTCACTCTCACTAGTTTAGGGCTCCCAAAGCCTTCCCACTGGGCACAGATGTCAGTTCAATGTCTAGATTTGATTTACATTTGGTTGAGTTGTCAACTAACATGAATTCAATGTGAAATCAACAAAAATGTCACCATGTCATTGGATTTAGGTTAAAAGTTGGGTGAAGAAAAGATGAAATTTCAAATCCAATCAGTTTTCCACGATGATTCAACATCTTCACATATATCTTTTTGGTTGTAATTACGTGGAAACAACAATGGTGAATGTTTTAATACATATTTAATACTGGTAATCAGAATGTGTTCTTAGGTGTCAAGTTATATGGCTACGATTGGATAATGTTTGAAGTGTAATTACTTTCAAAAAAGTATTATTTCAAGACCCTAAAAAAAGCTATTGTTTACCTTTTTATAATTCTAAATAAACAATGTATATTTGTCCGGCCCGTGGCCCACAACTCAGATTATGTACGAAGCCCAAACGTTTGAGCATCCATGCTCTATAGGCTACCCAATTTTTACAGTAGCCTAAATGTGTGTATAGTGTAAATAAAGTTGAGTAATGATGTGATGTGCATATACCTAACCCCTTTCTCATAATGATCAACAAAGGCATACCCTTCCTCTAATTATTCTTTGTCCAGACATGTTTACCTGTCCTTCAGTACAGTTACAGTATTGCCATCAGCAGTCAGTCCCCTGGTCACACACACTTGATAAAACACATATTAACAAAGTATGTCCCCATACAACATACAGATTGTCCAGAACCCAACCCTCAACACAACACAAAACACCCACAGTTTCCATCTTGCTCATCTCTGTACAGGTCCTAACGAGGCTGCGACCGTACCTCTGTGACAAGATCCGGGTCGACCGCCATTTTGACTACCTGCGCTCGCGCAAGATCCTTACGCGGGACGACACAGAGGAGATCAGCTGCAGGAGCACGCAGAGTAAACGGACGGGCATGCTGCTGGACTACCTGGCTGAGAACCCTCGGGGGCTGGACGCCCTGGTCGAGTCCATCCAGCAAGGACGTACCCTCAACTTCATCATCACCAAGATCACTGATGAGGTGCAGAAAGTGAAGAACGAGAGGATAGAGGCTCTCAGAGGTACGGTGTGTTGTTTTTTATAATTTGTTTGAATTCATATAATGAAAGTACTGCAGTGAACCACACTTGAGGGACGAGTAATCTTGCATGAGACCTGAATATTTGTGTTAGCTCCCTAAGCTAATAGGCTTTAGCTCAGTGTGCTAACACCGTCTTAGAATCATTATCATGACCATCTCCCTTGGGTCCTCTACAGCAGGGGCATCCAGTTCCTCCTCGGGCTTCCTGCCAACCCAGGACACATCCAGGGCTGCTAAAGACCTGTCCAGGACGCTGTCATATGAGACCAACCTGGCATCCACCATGCCGTACAACGGAGATGGGAGCCCATCCACCTCTGACGCACTAAGATCCCTCAACCTACCCACTGCCTCCAGCCAAGGGAAGGAGGTGTCATCATCCATGGGAGGGGATAGCATGGTTGTGTCTTCATCCCAGGCCTCGTCCAAACTGCCCAGGCCTGGAGACCCAGGGGCTCCCCACCTGCCGCAGGAGGCCTTATCTAACATGGATGCTGGACCACACGGGAGCACAGCGATCAGCGGAGGGGACGCCAACTTCCAGCCCCTGAGGTCACGCTCCATCACCCCCACTTCCACATCATACAGGGACCTCTCGCCTCGGCCCCCACCGAAATCTTACTGAGGACCGCCCCTTGCCCTGGAATGTCTCCCACATCATTACTCATCACAAACGTTCACACTTCAATTTTATTGTTTGTATGTTTGTACCAGTTTATGTGTTTTCGCAAGGGTTTTAGTTCAGTGATACATCAATCAAATAGCAACTCGTAAAGTGTATTACATGCCTTACATTATACTCTGGGTTATTAGAAAGCTGGACAAGCTTATTTCGAATTCAATGAAGAAACCATACAAGTAACTACTTACTAATCATGTCTCAATCATAAGCTGTACCTTCATGAATTTGACTCTGCTCCTATCAAGTCATCTTTCATAAGATGCCCCTTACCCACAGAGACGGATTGAGATATAGGTACACTTTATTCTGAACTTGGACTAAAGTTGTAGGTCATCATTCTCCATCAACACTACTGCTCATCTCCTTTCCTATGAATTATGGGTGTGTGAGTTCTTCATGAGAGACTGGCATCAACATGCCACACCATGAATTATGGGGGTATGAGTTCTTCATGAGAGACTGGCATCAACATGCCACACCATGGCAGCTACAGTAGAGATGTTTCCTTGTAAGGAGCCCAGAGCATCAGAAGACAACTTCTCTGTATTGACACATAACACTGGAATTAATGGTTCAGCATATGCTTTAAGGCACACAAACTGTAGTCACAAACTGTGGTAGACCTACGCTGAAATGGTTAATGTTTTTACTCTATAGACTAGAGTGTTGTTATACTATAGATACATTTTCTTATTGTGAAAGGGCATGAATGTGTAATGTGGTACAACGGTGTTACTTATTATCAGAAAGTGAACTTTAATACCTGCTATTTTGATAATTGATGTCCCAGTACTTTTTATATTTGAGATCTTGAAAATGTAGGCCTTCTATAAATAAATCAAAGGAATATGAGACACAGGAGACATTTCCTGTAAAATGTGTGATTCATTGATGTTTGTTAAAGATGGCTCACAGAAATACATTCTAAAGCACTAAATAAACTTCAGTTAGTGCTAAATACGGCTGCTAGAATCCTGACTAGAACCAAAAAATTTGATCATATTACTCCAGTGCTAGCCTCCCRACATTGGCTTCCTGTTAAGGCAAGGGCTGATTTCAAGGTTTTACTGCTAACCTACAAAGCATTACATGGGCTTGCTCCTACTTATCTTTCCGATTTGGTCCAGCCGTACATACCTACACGCACGCTACGGTCACAAGACGCAGGCCTCCTAATTGTCCCTAGAATTTCTAAGCAAACAGCTGGAGGCAGGGCTTTCTCCTATAGAGCTCCATTTTTATGCAATGGTCTGCCTACCCATGTGAGAGACGCAGACTCGGTCTCAACCTTTAAGTCTTTACTGAAGACTCATCTCTTCAGTAGGTCATATGATTGAGTGTAGTCTGGCCCAGTAGTGTGAAGGTGAARGGAAAGCCTCTGGAGCAACGAACCGCCCTTGCTGTCTCTGCCTGGCCGGTTCCCCTCCACTGGGATTCTCTGCCTCTAACCCTATTACAGGGGCTGAGTCACTGGCTTACTGCTGCTCTTCCATACCGTCCCTAGGAGGGGTGCGTCACTGACGTGATCTTCCTGTCTGGGTTGGCGCCCCCCCTTGGGTTGTGCCGTGGCGGAGATCTTTATGGGCTATACTCTTCCTTGTCTCAGGTTGGTAAATTGGTAGTAGAAGATATCCCTCTAGTGGTGTGGGGGCTGTGCTTTGGCAAAGTGGGTGGGGTTATATCCTGCCTGTTTGGCCCTGTCCGGGGGTATCATCGGATGGGGCCACAGTGTCTCCTGACCCCTCCTGTCTCAGCCTCCAGTATTTATGCTGCAGTAGTTTGTGTGTCGGGGGGCTAGGGTCAGTCTGTTATATCTGGAGTACTTCTGTCTTATCCGGTGTCCTGTGTGAATTTAAGTATGCNCATGTTCTGTTATAATCTCCACCCTGCACAGCCAGAAGAGGACTGGCCACCCCTCATAGCCTGGTTCCTCTCTAGGTTTCTTCCTAGGTTTCGGCCTTTCTAGGGAGTTTTTCCTAGCCACCGTGCTTCTACACCTGCATTGCTTGCTGTTTGGGGTTTTAGGCTGGGTTTCTGTACAGCACTTTGAGATATCAGCTGATGTAAGAAGGGCTATATAAATTGATTTGATTTGATTTTATCCTTATTTTCTGAAGTTTCATTATGATTTTATGACAATTAGATTAGGAAATTACATGCATGAAACTTAAGCTGATCAGTAACATAGGCCTACTGTATTAGAGAACTTTAATTTTGTTTTGGGAAAACAGGTAAACCTCAGAATGCCGCTCGAGAATGACAGTCACAGTGATTGAGTGTCTCCTTCCCTGTTCTGTCCAATGTTGACAGAATAAATTCGATTTTTCACATGTTAAACAAGCTGCTCTGTATAGAGTGGGCAGGTGCTTCTCTGGAATACAGGTAAGTAATAAACCGTCGCCATTCCAATTATGTAAAAAGAAATTGAGTAGGCATAACCTATCAAAGTGTTACGATGATGAAGACAATGATGAAGATGTTGTTTATTTATTATTACAGCTGCTTCCCCAATCAAAAGCCCTGTATTAACACTGAGGTTGGCGCTAAACTAAAGGATAGGGCTACGTAAACAGGGCTATCGCAGACAACCCTGAGGCTACGGCTCAAGACAGGAACAAGTACAAGAAGTACCGCTATGACCTCCGCAGAGGTGCCTGCCGTTCTGTACCTTTTGGACTCTTTCGTGTTGCGAAATGCTTGTGTTCCTAGCTCCAACTGTGTAGTAATATCTAACAATACACAACAATACACACAAATCTAAAAAGTAAAATAATGGGATTAAGTAATATAGAAATATTAAGAGGAGTAATATCGGAGTCCGGAGTATAAAAAGCCTATATACAGTACCAGTCAAAAGTTTGGACACACCTACTCATTCAAGGGTTTTTCTTAATTTGTGCTATTTTTAAATTGTAGAATAGTGAAGACATCAAAACTATGAAAAAAGAGTGTTAAACAAATCAAAATATATTTTAGATTTGAGATTCTTCAAAGTAGCCACCCTTTGCCTTGATGACAGCTTTGCACATTCTTGGCATTCTCTCAACCAGCTTCATTATGTATGTGGCACCGGAGAAGATGGCTGACGTGCTCCTAAACGATTGTGTTTTTATGTTAGTTTTTTTGCGTTGTTTTGTAACTTATTTTTTTTACTTATTTTGTACATAATTTTGCAGCTACCGTCTCTTATGACAGAAAATAACTTCTGGACATTAGAACAGCGGTTACTCACCACGAACTGGCAGAAGCTTTTTTATCCTTTAACGAGTCCGATGAGCCCGACGTGATCGACATACTGCTTTCCGGGGAACAGGCCCAAATCCCTGTCATTTGCGTGAAGAGACGACAAAGAAAAAGAGGACGGAGGTCGGGCTGCCTTCTGAGAATTCGTAGGCGATCAAATAAACCCCCCATGCCTTCCATTCTTCTAGCTAACATGCAATCATTGGAAAATAAAATCGACGACCTATGAGGAAGATTAAACTACCAACGGGACATTAAAAACTGTAATATCTTATGCTTCATGGAGTCGTGGCTGAACGACGACATTATCAACATACAGCTGATGGGTTATACACTCTATCAGCAGGATAGAACAGCGGTGTCTGGTAAGACAAGGGGTGGAGGACTATGCATATATGTAAACAACAGCTGGTGCACGATATCTAAGGATGTTTCGAGGTTTTGCTCGCCTGAGGTAGAGTATCTCATGATAAGCTGTCGACCACACTATCTACCAAGAGAGTTTTCATCTGTATTTTTTGTAGCTGTCTACATACCACCACAGATCGATGCTGGCACTAATACTGCACTCAATGAGCTGTATTCCACCATAAGCAAACAGGAAAACGCTCACCCAGAGGCAGCGCTCCTAGTGGCCGGGGACTTAATGCAGGGAAACTTAAATCTGTTTAAGCAAATTTCTATCAGGATGTGCAACCAGGGGGAAAAGAACTCTAGACCACCTTTACTCCACACACAGAGACGCGTACAAAGCTCTCGATTGCCCTCCATTTGGCAAATCCGGACATAATTCTATCCTCCTGATTAAAGCAGGAAGCACCAGTGACTCGGTCAATAAAAAAGTGGTCAGATGAAGCAGTTGCTAAGCTACAGGAATGTTTTGCTAGCACAGACTGGAATATGTTTCGGGATTCTTCCTATGGCATTGAGGAGTACACCACATCAGTCAATGGCTTCATCAATAAGTGCATCGAGGACGTCATCCCCACAGTGACCGTACGTACATACCCCAACCAGAAGCCAAGGATTACAGGCAACATCCGCACTGAGCTAAAGGCTAGAGCTGCCGCTTTCAAGGAGCGGGACTCTAACCCGGAAGCTTAAAAGAAATCCCGCTATGCCGCCGCCGAACTATCAAACAGGCAAAGTGTCAATACAGGACTAAGATCGAATCGTACTACACCAGCTCCGACGCTCGTCGGATGTGGCAGGGCTTGCAAACCATTACATACTACAATGGGAAGCACAGCCGAGAGCTTCCCAGTGACACGAGCCTACCAGACGAGCTAAACTACTTCTATGCTCGCTTCGAGGCAAATAACACTGAAACATGCATGAGCGTACCAGCTGTTCCGGACGACTGTGTGATCACGCTCTCCTCAGCCGATGTGAGTAAGACTTTTTAACAGGTCAACATTCACAAGACCGCAGGGCCAAACGGATTACCAGGACCTGTACTGCGAGCATGRGCTGACCAACTGGCAAGTGTCTTCACTGACATTTTCAACCTCTCCCTGTCCGAGTCTGTAATACCAACATGTTTTAAGCAGACCACCACAGTCCCTGTGCCRAAGAACACTAAGGTAACCTGCCTAAATGACTACCGACCCGTAGCACTCAAGTCTGTAGCCATGAAGTGCTTTGAAAGGCTGGTCATGGCTCACATCAACACTATTATCCCAGAAACCCTAGACCCACTGAAATTTGCATACTGCCATAACAGATCCACAGATGATGCAATCTCTATTGCACTCCACACTGCCCTTTCCCACCTGGACAAAAGGAACACCTACAGTATGTGAGAATGCTGTTCATGACTCAAGCTCAGCGTTCAACACTATTGTCCCGTCCAAGCTATTCACCAAGTTTAGGTCCCTGGGACTGAACACTTCCCTCTGCAACGATCCTGGACTTCCTGATAGGCCGACCCTAGGTGGTGAGGGTAGACAACATCACCTCCGCCACGCTGACCCTCAACACAGGGGCCCCACAGGGGTGTGTGCTTATTCCCCTCCTGTACTCCCTGTTCACCCATAACTGCGTGGCCACGCACGACTCCAACTCCATTGTCAAGTTTGCTGACGACACGACAGTGTTAGGCCTGATCACCGGCGACAATGAGACAGCCTACYCACTCTTTATTTTTTGCACTGTCTCTATGCACACTCACAGGGCCCTACACACTACACACACTGATATTCCAACACACATACAAAAACTCACACAACCATTTGCTCACACACATATAATATCCACATACATTTATACTGAAACACCCACTCCCATACAATCTTCATATGCGCTGCTGCTACTCTGTTTATCATATATCCTGATGCCTAGTCACCTTACCCCTATACATATCTACCTCTATTGATCCAGTATCCCTGCTCATTGTAAATATGGTACTAGAACTGACCTTGTATATAGTATGCTTACTTACTTTATCCTGTTCTTCTTATTCTTATTTTTATAACTTGTGTGTTTTTGTTCTACCTTGTTATTTTTAGTACTACATTGTTATTGATTACTGCATTGTTGGGGTTAAAGCTTCCAAGAAAGCCATTTCACTGTACTTGTGCATGTGAAATACAAAATTCAAACTTAAAACTGTGGGGCAATAAAGTGGGATTTCACTATTATGGATGTTCCTAGAATGAGCATGTATAATTTTTTTTWTTTTTWAATCAAATATAATCTGAAATGGTTTGTGTTATGCAGAATTCATTTATGTATCTATTACATGTTTGTTTTCCTCTGCATCTTTTGGATTGAGTAACGAGATGATGGAGACCTTCAAAGAGGAAAACCTGATGGTGTTTAAACACCTCTTCTTGAAAGAACATAAGGATCAGCCTGTGGACAGATATGCCATGTACACCAAAACAGATGTATATGACCACCTCTATTGCATCATCGATAGCGTAATGTAGACTTCAATTTACCTAAAGCCAGTGAAGTATTTCCCACTGTTCGTTGACTGCCAGTGTAGATTAATTGTCTTCTGCAGATTACAGTGCAGTATTTAAAGCATACTGTAGTTTATTCACCAATGTGTCATCTACATCAATTACACAGTCATGTGGGACCTATCAAACAGTGGAGCAAGGTGTTGTTTATAGTGTTGTTTATAGTGAAACTGTAAAATATGCACCCAGAGGCAGTTTGGAACTCTGTGGTGAGTGTTGCAACCAAGGACAGAATTCAGCACTCGGCAGTCCCGTTCTGTGAGRTTGTGTGGCCTACCACTTCGCAGCTGAACTGCTGTTGCTCCTAGATGTTTCCATTTCAGAATAACAGCACTTACAGTTTACAGGGGCAGCTCTAGCAGAGCAGAAATTAAATGAACACAACATAGTACGTTTCCTCTTTGCATCACCTAAAACAAATCTGGCCAAGAACATGTTTGTATATGTTGAGTTGAGTTTATTTTTTATTTTTTTACAGGGACAGACAATCAATGAGCAGTGAGCACACACAGAGCAACATAGGACAAGCAAGACATWGCATGCAGACAGAACAACATAGCACAAAAAGCAACAAGACAAAATCCATAAAAGCAACAAAGTGTTTCCACACCTCACAAGCTACAGACATGGAAAGCGGCAATACACAGCTAGGGATTATGTTCACAAATCTGATTGGCCTTTAGCCATGTCTTCATGTTTTTTGTGAAAGTGTGATAGATGGTGCAGTTACGTGTGTCTGATGGCAGTGTGTTCCAGACATGGGAAGCTCTCACAGAGAAAGCAGATTGACTAAAGGTGCTTTTCCTTAAGGGAACTATACAGTCACCTCTCATGGCAGACCTTGTGGAGCTGCTGCSATATGTTTGGGTTTTCTGTTTAACAACAGTACTGAGTGGATGGGGAGCCAGGCCATTTAGGATCTTGAATACAAGACATGCGTCGGTGTAATGCACKAGARTTTCCCAACTCAGGAGCTCATGCTTTCTGAGGGTGTAACAGTGATGATGGCTATTGGGCTTCCTATCAAGCACTTTGAGAGTGTTACGTGCCTCCTATAAGGAGGGAGGTGCAGGAATCAGGAGCAGGAGAGCAAGGAAGTCCCAGTGGCAGAATCGTTTATTAAGTAGTCCCAACTCAACAACAACATGGGGGGGAACATGCCCAAACGAGGTCGCCACACACAGGGAAATAAATGCTAACGTTACACACGGAGGAGAAACCTCTACTCCTAACCACCTTCCAAAACCGTACAACTGCCGTGAGAAAATAAATCCCCGTGGTGCAGACACGCACCCCTAACAAAGTAACCACAGCAAAACAATCCCGCACAAAGACTAGCAGGCAGCGGAGGTTAATAAACCCACCGAAATCAACTAATAGGACACAGGTGTAAACAAAACAGACAGACACAAACYAAAAGGACAAATGGACCGTTGGCAGCTAGTAGGGCGGCGACGACGACCGCCAAGCACCGCCCGAACAGGGAGAGGAGCCACCTTCGGTGGAAGTCGTGACAGAGAGCCTGTTTGTAGACAGACTGAATGGGTTTTAATGTTGTACAGCAAGCTTGGGCCCAACTAGGCAAGCAGTATGTTTAAGTGGGGGAGTATCAAAGATTTGAAGTACAGTTTTGCTACCTCTGTAGTCAAACAATTTCGTATAAATCATAAATTAGCTAGGTTGAATTTGGTTATTTGAATGACCCTTTTCACCTACTTTTTAAAAGAGAGCTTGGAATCAAGTATGATGCCAAGGTACTTAAAATCAGATACCACCTGGAGCTTCTCCCCTGACACATAGACATCTGGCTCAGTAGCATCGGTTGCCCTCTTTGTGAAGAACATGCACATTGAGATGCAAACACGAGTCACTGAGCCACTTTGTAACCTGGACCATTACAGTAGTGAGTTCTTGTGRAGCTTGTTGWTTGCTCTTTGCATGCACATATATCACTGTATCATCTGCATACATTTGAACTTCAGACCCAGTACAGACAGAAGGCAGATCATTAATGTACAGGCTGAACAGGAGGGGCCCCAGTATTGACCCTTGGGGCATGATATGTTAATCATATCATGTCTCACTATACACTATTTTCCTATTTTSAGTTCATAAACCTGCAGAACCTGACAGCAGGGAACCATGCATATGAGAWGATAGAGGGGGAGTACACCCCTCTGACCCTCAGGAATTCTACAGGAAACGCAGCATCTCTCCTGGCAACTACATCTTTGACATAGACCGATAGGTCGACAAAGGTACAAGAGCACACCATTTCATGAATTTGTATTTTTTTGTGATAGCCTCAAGTGTTCTGAACGAGAGGATAATAATATGGTATAGATAGCTTTAAAAAAAAAATATATATATATATATATATGGTAAAGGGAGAAGAATCTGGAGTTTTAATAAATGCACGCACATTGACTGCGTGCATATATTACAGTTGGCACTATGCATTGGGGCAGGTAGGGTTCTCTTGGCATCCGCCAAACCCAGATTCATCACTCGGACTCCCAGATGGTGAAGCGGGATTRATCACTCCAGAGAACGTGTTACCACTGCTCCAGAGCCTTTACACCACTCCAGCCTACGCTTGGCATTGCGCATGGTAATCTTAAGCTTGTGTGCGGCTYCTCGGCCATGGAAACCCATTTCTTGAAGCTCCKGACAAACAGTTATTGTGCTYACGTTGCTTCCAGAGGCCGTTTGGAACTCTGTGGTGAGTGTTGCAACCGAGGACAGACGATTTATACCGCTACGTGCTTCAGCACTCGGCAGTCCCMTTCTGGGAGTTTGTGTGGCCTACCACTTCGCAGCTGAGCTYTTGTTGCTCCTAGATGTTTCCATTTCACAATAACAGCACTTACAGTTTACCGGGGCAACTCTAGCAGAGCAGAAATTCAATTAACTGACTTGTTGGAAAGATGCCATCCTACGGCGGTGCCACGTTGAAAGTCACAGAGCTCTTCATGTAAGGCCATTCTACTGCCAATGTTTGGAGATTGCATGGCTGTGTACTACATTTTATACGCCTGTCAGCAACAGCTGAAATAGCCGAATCCACTAATTTGAAGGGGTGTCCACATACTTTTGTATATATAATGTATAATCACTCATGGGTAGGATAAATGCACCTGACAGCATTCCTAATTTGCAAAATGTCCGTAGGACGTCCAAATCTGACGTCACCCCATTGAAGTTGACATTTAAAACGTTAAAGGTAAGGGATTTTTTTTTTTAATTTTAAATTTTATTTAACTTGGCAAGTCAGTTAAGAACACATTCTTATTTACAATGACGGCCTTATTTACAATGACGTTAAGGTTAGGGTTATATGGTTAGTGTAGGGGTTAAAGTCAGGGTTTAGGGTAGGGACTTCCCAAGGATCACAGATAGCCCTAACCTTTGGATAAATAGTCCGTCAGAGGAACGACGGATCCAATACAGTGGACTGATACTGGTTGCTTGACAACGCGCCCGCRAATGACGGTGGTGTTTGTTTTGAAGCCAACTTTAAAAACAATGTACCTTGCCAATGTGGGCTAGTTTGGCATTCATGGTTAAGAACTAAGAACTACTTAGTTAGCTAACTATAGCTAGATAGAGACGGATTTCACTTATTTTTTYAATTGAACTATTGTAGCCTTCTTGAATTGGCAGGCAGGCTAAGCAATATAATTCCTCACTCCACGTCGGACCCGAAATCAAGTGAGTATCCACACTAAATTAACGCCGGCATCCAGCCATGACATGTCCTAGCTAGTTAGCTACAAAAATATTTTGCAACGTTTCATCAAAACCTAGCTAGCTACTAGTACTCCAGCAGTTAACTATATATACTGTAGTAGTTTTCTACCTGGCTAGTTAGGTAAACCAGCCAGGTCAACAACGTCAACGGAACAGATTAGCGAACGTTAATAGTAGTTTACAGAGTTAACTTTTAGCAAACGTTAATCAAACTTTAGATAACGTTAACTAGCTAGAAAGTTGGCGTTATCTCGCTAAGTGTTTACATGCGAGTGTGACTACGTTTTCAACTGAGCCTCCTGTGTATTGATCTCACTTGCAGCATCTCAATAAAATGATTAAAATATATAGTTTGGTGTGTTGATACTAACGTTAGGCTATAACTGTATACTCACACAATGTCTGATATTGTCAACACTAAAATGTTTYCTTCTTGTCAGTTGCCTGCTCTTATTGGATTCAAATGTATTTTGGGACGTAACGTCGGGAGTCTGTATTGGTTGGACTCCCTAATACAGACTCTCAATGTTGTGTCCAAAATCATTGGTTGTGTCCCAAAGCTAAATTCAGATGGAGGCACAGTGAGGGATGTTGCTCTGTAACTCCCCTGTTTTGGTTAAAGCGTGACATAGGGAAAACTTAAATGGGAGTTAGTGTGAGTGCAGATAAGAGACCTATGCAGCCTGGTTAAATGGATAAGGACACCACATAGCTACTGCCACTGTGGCTCGATTTACCTTCTACTCAGGTGCTATCACATGCAGCAGCGGTGTGTGGGTAAAATCACTGAGGAAGGCAAGCCAGTATAAAAGCCATATTACAACCTATGTTGTGATAATTGTGTTTGCTCCCATTTGAACATACATCACCGTGATAAACAATAAGGCATGTAAATAAGTCAGTGGTTGAATAAATTCAACAAATACGTTTGTTTTATCACAAAACCGGCGAGCAACATATGTTCTGTGAAGTCCACAAAGCAAATATTGTATGTCACAAATAGTTATACAATGAACAAAAATATAAACACATGTAGTGTTGATCCTCATGAGCTGAAATAAAAGATCCCAGAAATGTTGTATATGCATAAAAAGCTTATTTCTCAAAATGTTTTGCTGAAATTTGTTTACAACCCTGTTAGTGAGAATTTCTACTTTGCCAAGATAATCCATCCACCGGACAGGTGTGGCATGATCATTACACAGTTTCACCTTGTGCTGGGGACAATTAAAGGCCACCCTAAAATGTGCAGTTTTGTCATACAACACAATGCCACAGAAGTCTCAAGTTTTGATGGAATGTCCACCAGAGCTGTTTCCAGATAATTTAATGTTCTCTACCATAAGCTGCCTCAAAGTCATTTTAAGGAATTTGGTACAGCCTCTGCTATTGGGCTCCCGAGTGGCGCAGTGGTCTAAGGCACTGCATCTCAGTGTACCTGGTTCGAATCCAGGCTGTATCACATCCGGCCGTGATTGGGAGTCCCTTAGGGCGGAGGACAATTCGCCCGGCGTCGTCTGGGTTTGAATGAAATTGTACTAAAAATAATAATAATTTAGCACCATTTCAACTTTAAACCTTTAAACATGATCAAATCAACAAGGTTATATATGCTTAGTTTAGTACACTGAAAACAAACTTTGAGACCAAAACAATTCAGTCCATTGTTGCTAAATATCATGTGGCTGTCCATGGTACTGGTCTCTGTCTCTGTGTGTGTGTGTGTGCGTGCCTACTTGTAAACTAGTTGAACGCCAATGCCATCCTCTCATGTTGGCAAGACAGTTTATGGCTTTGTAATACAGTACGATTTTTGTAATCATAGGCTAGCTAAAATGCTGGCCAGCCTAGGATATCAACACAAGTAGACCAGAAACTTTGCTTAGGATTTGATTGGTGTGAAACCATATACAAACTGTCCTCCCTTGGGGGGGGGGGGTGTTTTGCTGCACCTGGACAACCCACAGTTGAGCTCAGCTCAATGCTGATTATTTTATTTAAAAAATGTATCAAGGGAAGCCAAATGCTTGCTGGCATCAATCAATCAAATTCTACAGCTGCAATGTCACTNAAAAATGTATCAAGGGAAGCCAAATGCTTGCTGGCATCAATCAATCAAATTCTACAGCTGCAATGTCACTKTTTTTGTCCAGACAGCATTAGATACACAGGCTACACATACTGAGACAGAGGGGTGCTGTTTCCCTCGTGCGGTTAATTTCTCTGGTGAGATTCAGCCACTTGTTAATTGATGGAAAATTATGAAAACACTTTTATTGGTCAAATATTTGTGAAATATTTCCCTTGGCATCCACAAATACATGCCACTGATCACGTGTTGCCCAAGGCTATCAAAACAGTCCGGTCTACTATACTTAAGTCTACAATGGAATGCACACCATGTTTAAACAGAGCACAATAACTGTACCAGGGGCCTATTTTTAAAGTGTTGTTATGAGAGTGTAGAATGTGATTCAGCTTGTTGCACCAGGAAAGTCTTAGGATCATATTATAGTCAAAGGGATCTGACCAATGGAAGGATCATACTGAGGCCCACTTGAATAATGTGTCTGCAGTTGTCTATTGTTAAAGCCTTTTTTTTTTTTTTAACTATCTTAGCATTTTGAATTCCGTGACATTGTTAAACCTTGCACACATCACACAGGTGTGTGTGTGCCTAAAAGCCTCCCTCTGGCATACAGTCACGCACCGGCCCAGAGATGGTCGCCTCGCTTCGCGTTCCTAGGAAACTATGCAGTATATGTCTTACATTGTTACCCCAGGAAATCTTAGGTTTTATTACATACAGTCGGGAGGAARTATTGGATATAAGAGCAACGTCAACTCACCAACATTACGACCAGGAATATGACTTTCCTGAAGCGGATCCTCTGCTTGSTACACCACCCAGGACAATGGATCGGATCCCAGCCGGCGACCCCAAAACAACMGCGCCGCAGACGGAGCAGTCTTCTCCGTAGACGGGCACATCGCAACACCMCTCCCGAGCATACTACTCGCCGATGTCCAGTCTCTTGACAACAAGGTAGACTAAATCCGAGCAAGGGTTGCCTTCCAGAGAGYCATCAGAGATTGTAACGTTCTTTGTTTCACGGAAATACGGCTCACTCGGGATACGTCATCAGAGTCGGTAGAGCCACCTGGCTTCTTCACGCATCGCGCCGACAGAAACAAACATCTCTGGTAAGAAGGGCGGGGGTGTATGCCTTATGATTAACGAGACATGGTGTGATCATAACAACATACAGGAACTCAAGTCRTTTTGTTCACCTGACCTAGAATTCCTRACAATCAAATGCCGACCGCATTATCTACCAAGAGAATTCTCTTCGATTATAATCAGTCGTGTATATCCCCCCAAGCAGACACATCGAGGCCCTGAAATAACTTAATTTGACTATATGTAAACTGGAAACCACATATCCTGAGGCTGCATTTATTGTTGCTGGGGATTTTAACAAGGCTTATCTGAAAACGAGGCTCCCTAAATTTTATCAGCATATTGAGTGCGCAACCCCGGCTGGCAAAACCCTGGATCATTGTTATTCTAACTTCCGCGACGCATATAAAGCCCTCCCCCTCCCTCCTTTTGTAAAATCTGACCACGACTCCATTTTGTTGCTCCCAGCCTATAGACAGAAACTAAAACAGAAAGCGCTCGGGTCTGTTCAACGCTGGTCCGACCAATCGGATTCCACGCTTCAAAATAGCTTCGATCACGTGGACTGGGATATGTTCCGCATAGCGTCGGACAATAACATTGCTGAATACGCTGATTCGGTGAGCGAGTTTATTAGCAAGTGCATCGGTGATGTTGTACCCACAGCGTCTATTAAAATTTTCCCCAACCAGAAACCGTGGATTGATGGCAGCATTCGCAAAAAACTGAAAGCGCAAACCGCTGCTTTTAATCAGGGCAAGGTGACTGGAAACATGACCGAATACAAYCAGTCTAGCTATTCCCTCCAAGGCAATCAAACAAGCTAAGCGTCAGTATAGAGACAAAGTAGAGTCGCAATTCAACGGCTCAGACACGAGGTATGTGGCAGGGTCTACAGTCAATCACGGACTACAAAAGGAAAACCAGCCKCGTCGCAGACCACSATATCTTGCTCTCAGACAAACTAAACAACTTCTTTGCTCGCTTTGAGGACAATACAGTGCCACTGACACGGCCCGCTACCAAAACCTGCGGGCTCTCCTTCACTTCACTCCTTCACTTCAACGTGAGTAAAACACTTAAACGTGTTAACCCTCGCAAGGCTGCCGGGCCAGACGGCATCCCCAGCGGGTCCTCGGAGCATGCGCAGACCAGCTGGCTGGTGTGTTTACGGACATATTCAATCAATCCTTATCCCAGTCTGCTGTTCCCACATGCTTCAAGAGGGCCACCATTGTTCCTGTTCCCAAGAAAGCTACGGTAACTGAGCTAAATTACTATTGCCCCGTAGCACTCACTTCCGTCATTATGAAGTGCTTTTAGAGAGTAGTCKAGGACCATATCACCTCCACCCTACCTGACACCCTAGACCCACTCCAATTTGCTTACCGCCCCAATAGGTCCACAGACGACAAAATCGCAATCACACTGCACACTGCCCTAACCCATCTGGACAAGAGGAATACCTATGTAAGAATGCTATTCATCGACTACCGCTCAGCATTTAACACCATAATACCCTCCAAACTAATTATTAAGCTCGAGACCCTGGGTCTTGACCACGCCCTGTGCAACTGCGTCCTGGACTTCCTGATGGGCCGCCCCCGGGTGGTGAGGGTAGGTAACAACATCTCCACCCCACTGATCCTCAACACTGGGGCCCCACAACGGTGCATTCTCAGCCCTCTCCTGTACTCCCTGTTCATCCATGACTGCGTGGCCACGCACGCCTCCAACTCAATCATCAAGTTTGCAGAAGACACTACAGTGGTAGGCTTGATTACCAACAATGATGAGATGGCCTACAGGGAGGAGGTGAGGGACCTRGGAGTGTGGTGTCAGGAAAATAACCTCACACTCAATGTCAACAAAACAAAGGAGATGATTGTGGACTTAAGGAAACAGCAGAGGGAGCACCCCCCTCTCCACATCGACGGGACAGTAGTSGAGAAGYTGTAAAGTTAAGTTCCTCGGCGTACACATCACAGACAAACTGAAATGGTCCACAGCGTGGTGAAGAAGGCGCAGCAGCGCCTCATCAACCTCAGGAGGCTGAAGAAATTTGGCTTGTCACCAAAAACACACACATTTTTACGGATGCACAATCGAGAGCATCCTGTCGGGCTGTATCACCGCCTGGTACGGCAACTGCGCCGCACACAACCGTAAGGCTCTCCAGAGGGTAGTGAGGTCTGCACAACGCATCACTGGGGGCAAACTACCTGCCCTCCAGGACACCTATACCACCCGATGTCACAGGAAGGCCAAAAAGATCATCAGAGACAACAACCACCCGAGCCACTGCCTGTTCACCCCGCTATCATCCAGAAGGCGAGGTCAGTACAGGTGCATCAAAGCGGGGACCAAGAGACTGAAAAACAGCTTCTYTCTCAAGGCCATCAGACTGTTAAACAGCCATCACTAACATTGAGTGGCTGCTGCCAACATACTGACTKATCTCTAGCCACTTTAATAATGAAAAAATGTATGTAATAAATGTATCACTAGCCACTTTAAACAATGCCACTTTATYTAATGTTTACATACCCTACATTACTCATCTCATATGTATATACTGTACTCTATACCATCTACTGCATCTTGCCTATGCTGTTCGGCCGTTGCTCATTCATATATTTTTATGTACATATTCTTATTCATTCCTTTACGTGTGTGTGTGTGTGTGTATAAGGTAGTTGTTGTGAAATTGTTAGATTACTTGTTAGATATTATTACATGGTCGGAACTAGAAGCACAAGCATTTCGCTACACTCGCATTAACATCTGCTAACCATGTGTATGTGACGAATAAAATTTGATTGAGTTAACATGCAAACCCTCTCTACTCAAGCTCAAAGTATCACTCTACTACAGTCCAGTGTAACAGCCAAGGCCTGAAAGCCTGTCCCATGCCGGCACGTCACACAGATGACGGTTAATCCTGCATGGTGTTGAAGAATCGACCCAGATTATCCTGCATTAGACGCTTATATCATTGGCTTGCTGCTTGATGCTCTATTTCAGGATTCTGTTCCAGTGAGGGATGCCTCCAGTTGGTCTCTCTCAGATGATCTCCCTACTATCTTGACGCTGTGTTGGCATGGAAGACTGGTGGACTACWGCAACTATAGAGCCATCAATAGGTAAGTTAATTCAAATGGTGTCTCTGGGGGGGGAATTGTTTGATTTTATGGGATGCATTTTTGTTTTAAACCTCTTAGTCAGCCAGTCTGAGTCAACTCTTAATGTATCAATTGGTCTCTCCATTTCCCTACTATGTTTAGAAAACCATGAGCTCTCCGGCATAGCAAGAATGACGATGTCCCCCTCGTGGCATCATAACAACCTTCCTACAATGCACTCCTCCACCATGCCACTGTCCAAGAGTTCCTACAATGTGTTAAGTGCCTTCTGCACTGAGGACAATGTTCCCRGGTGTATCTCTTACATCAATCAGGTACTGCACCATTGAAATGGCTATTATTTAGGTTACATTTAGAATATCAATACTTTCCCAATACTCTGTGAAGGTAGCATTGTATAATGTGCTGCTTGCTTGTTTATATAGCCAGGTATCACTATTCTTCTTCACTACTTGATTTGAGGTTTTGTGTATCTGAAGCTTCATTTATCTCATGCACTGAATCCTCTGAGTGCCAAKCTATTTGTCTGCCCTCTTTTTGGGGCCTTGTACAGGAGATGGACTCTCTGGGGTTCTCCTCTGCATGTATTGAGGCCAGCTCACCAGAGGTAAGCGGGGGGCTGAAAACTGTGCCAGCCCTGAACGGCATGTATGAGCTGCTCCAGATGCAGCGTCGCAGCCAACGCAGCCGGCAGGAGCAGGAGGCGGAGAGTCTTAAGAGCTCCAGCGCCCTGGAGCACCTGCAGATCACCAACTCCAGACTTAAGGTCAGGCAGTCTTTCCCATACATCGTTTTCCAGACAGGGTGCATATTGTCAATAGAAAGCTAGGTTGGGGCGCCTATAGAATGATAGGAGAAACACTGAGACGGGGGTTTACCACAACAACACTGACACTCATTTTACTACGTTTCCTATGTACAGTACATTGTCCTTGGGTGAAAGGTGCTTGCTTACCGCTTATAGGAGAACTTATAGTCTTAGTCAAGGTGAGCACATTCGCATACACTAGACTATATAATGTTGACATTACATGTACATTTGTGTTTGTTCCCAGGATCAGCTGGAGCTCTCTAAAAGAGAGACGTCGGGACTGCACGAGGCAGAGAGGCAGCTGCAACTCAAAATCAAGACTCTGCAGAACTGCCTTAAAACCGAAAAAGATGAGGTAGACTTTGTAATAAAATTGTTAATCATTACACTGTATATTTAATGATATGCTTGTAACTGCAATCATCCACGGGAAATGTAGARTCGGTGTGTGTGAGCCTGTCAAACCAGGGTCGTGTTCAGTAGGGCACACCGTAGCAAAGCATTATGCAACAGAAAAATTGTGTTCATGTTGGACAAGTTCAGGTAGTACTTCCCCGTTTCAAAATGTTTTCTCCCTAATGAACACACCCCAGGAGCAGAAGCTCCAGAGCATCATCGCCAGCCGAGCCTCTCAGTACAGCCATGATGCCAAGAGGAAGGAGAGGGAGAGCACCAAACTCAAAGAACGCCTCAACCAGCTACTGGTGGAAAAGAGGGATAAGAAACTCGGTAGGGGTGCTGGACCATGTTCTCAAGACATAGTTTCCTCCTCCTTATTTCAAAGGTTGTTGGAAATGTGAATCTTTGCAACCAAGTATCTTAAAAAATAAAAAACGTCCATGAAAAACGATCTATGTCTTTATAAAAAGTCCCTAATTTTCTTTTATCTCTACTAGCGATTGACGTATTGAACTACTTGGGACGGGCTGATGGGAAGAGAAGCCAATGGAAGACTGGAAAGGTCGAGGCCAGGTAGCAATACTCATCAAACTGAACCATGTCTGTTTTTAAGTGCATTCATCAACTCTTGATGCAACCAATCCTACATGGCTTTGGAGAAGCCACTTTTATGGGTGTGTGTTTATTTGCCATTATTGTAGACATGAGGGGGAGATGTACAAGTCCCTGCTGAGTGACTATGAGGTTCGTCATAGAGCCCTGATGCTGGAGAACGTTGAGCTGAGGAAGGTGCTGCAGCAGATGAAGCGGGAGATGGTGTCTATTCTGAGTCCTAGTCCTAGGAAACCATGCTTCAGAGACCATGTGGAAGACAGCCTAGAACTGAGTACCAGAAGTCCCCTACGTGACAGTACAGTGAGCTCCAAAAGTATTGGGACAGTGACACATTTTAAATAAGAATAGAATGTTTCTAAACTTCTACWTTATTGTGGATGTTACCATGATTACGGAATTCATCTTGGAATAATGATTGAGAAAGTAATTATCATGGTAGCATCCACATGAATGTAGAATTGTTTAGAAACATTCTATTCTTATTTACAATAAAAGGGAATCCAATGACACTACATTATTTTCCATTCATTTCTATTGGGCACAAAATAATATGAAACACAACCAAAACAAACAGCAAATGCATCCAACAAGTTTGTAGAGTGACAATCTTCATCTAATCATTGCGTGCTAGGAATTTGGGAACAAATACTAAACCTTTGACTACTTTTAATATAAATATATGTTATTTGTCCAAATTATTTTAGTCCCCTAAGATGGACTTTGTACATAAAGTGTTGTAATTTCTAAATGGTTCACCAGTATGAAGAAAAAAAACTCTAATTAAAACTGTCTGCACTTGAACCTTATAGTCGTTGTATAATTTCAAATCCAAAGTGTTGGAGTACAGAGCCAAAACAATAAGATGTATCGCTGTCCCAATACTTTTGGAGCRCACTGTAGATGCAAGACCTAATACATTTTGATAATACTCTTARAAATGTTAATCTTGACTTGCATCTTCGGTTATGTAGTGCCTATCACAAGATCTCTAAGCACTTTACATTACGTATGGGAATGACATCTGGTTAACATTGGTGAAGTGATCATTGTTGTGCCTTCAGGCCGGCTCAGACAGGGATAAGGAGGTTGTCGACTGCAGTAGAGAGACCCTGGACCAGTCATATGACCACGCCAGGGAACAATCCTGTGAGCACGCCCGGGAGCAGCTGACCAATAGCATTCGGCAGCAATGGAGGAGACTGAAGAGCCACATGGAGAGACTGGACAGCCAGGGTACAGACATCATATTACCAAAGAAGTTGACAATAAATCTAACTCAGTGGTTATCAATGGTTTTCTCTGGGAATTAACTGGTGTATGTTAGCAGTTGATGTTACTCTTCAATAACACAGCAAATCAGGGGGAGAAAAATGGGTTTATTCAAAGAGGACAAATCATAGATGTTATGCTGGGGTAGATTTTCATTCTCCCCTGTCCTCAGTGATTCTCTCCACAGAACAAAGCGACAGGATGTAGTTTTATAACCCAACCCTAGCCTGTGGTTGACCAATTATAATTCCTTACAATAAAACTGGGCCAATGGCCAAATAAGTACCCGGTTTCAGGCTCACTGCCTTGACAAATTCCTCCCATGTCTCTGACCCATTGATCATTAATTCCCTATTACAGAAAAAACACTTTCCATTGATCGTTAGTACTCTATTGACTTTTAGTCCTCTGTGTATTTATCTTTGAAATATTCTTACTCCCCCAGACCATTTTTAAAAAMAAATATACTTKAAATGTATTTTTAGAAAACATGAAAAAAAATAGGCAGTATAAAAAACAGCAGTAAGCATAAAATCATTCACATTAAACACAAAGACAAAGGGCATATTTTACTTCTTGTTACAATAAGAAATAGATTTCAAACTAGGTTATAGAAAATAAGTATTAACAGGTGTAATGATGTCTCTTATGATTCCTACCACATCCTGTATTAGGAGAGAACTCACAAAATAAATAATTGTCTGCAAGACAATATTCAATCGTCCTATTGGCAAGGTAATCATTCACAAAGTCCTTTAAAAGTTACCAGCTGGTATCAACTATTAACTGTAACCCATGATAAGGATGTAGAGTTTCTTACAACGCTTCAAATGGTCCCATGTTTTCGTACCCACGTCTCGTAGATGCTCCAAGTATTTGACCATTCATCCAACTGTTTTGGAGATGCTGATTTATGTGTGARTACGGTCACTGGCTGTTTGTCTTTACTACTTTTTACAGCCTGTGTGTTGGCCTAAGACATCTTTTGTCAATTCTGTCAGAATCTGTTGACTCAAAGCCAGGCAGTGCTGACCAGATGCTTGAAACCCGATAATCCTTGCGCAACTCAGCCTGAGGATAGATTGATGGAACAAAGGGTCCACAGGAGGGGGCCAAGTCTGCTTTTACGACCCTCGCCTGTAATTGTTGKATTCCTTTTTTAAGGTTTTTATCTGTTCACAAAGAGCCCTCAAACTATCTGTATCTCTCCAATGTCCTATCACGCTTATCAAGACATMTCTCATCCCGCTTCCTTACTTCGGRTAATAGAGTTAGACCATCTTGTTTRTGTCAACGAGTTAGACGTTCTCTGTATTATTTTCCCCAAGRTTTTTGTATATCAGACAGATTCCATCTTTGTCAACAATGACAGAATATTTCTTTATTGCTTGCCTACACTTCTCTACTTTGAAATGGTTCTTCATATCACTAGACCGTGACTTTAACATATTTTTCATGCTCACATCCGGAGGAGCTGTTCTGCCCTTCTCCAGTGGTTCTCGCACTTAAAAATGGCATTACATTAACTTAAAGATATATGTTATACATCTCTATGGTTATATATTATACATCTCTATGGTTATATACAGTTGAAGTCGGAAGTTTACATACACTTAGGTTGGAGTGGCAAGTTGGTAAGGACATCTACTTTGTGCATGACACAAGTCATTTTTCCAACAATTGTTTAGACAGATTATTTCACTATCACAATTCCAGTGGGTCAGAAGTTTACATACACTAAATTGACTTTAAACAGCTTGTACAATTCCAGAAAATGATGCCATGGCTTTAGAAGCTTCTGATAGACTAATTGACCTAATTTGAGTCAATTGGAGGTGTACCTGTGGATGTATTTCAAGGCCTACCTTCAAACTCAGTGCCTCTTTGCTTGACACCATGGGAAAATCAAAAGAAATCAGCCAAGACCTCAAAAAAATTGTGGACTTCCACAAGTCTGGTTCATCCTTGGGAGCAATTTACAAATGCCTGAAGGTACCACATTCATCTGTACAAACAATAGTACGCAAGTATAAACACCATGGGATTACGCAGCCGTCATACCGCTCAGGAAGGAGACTCGTTCTGTCTCCTAGAGATTAACATACTTTGGTGGGAAAAGTGCAAATCAATCCCAGAACAACAGCAAAGGACCTTGTGAAAATGCTGTAGGAAAAAGGTACAAAAGTATCTATATCCACAGTAAAACGAGTCCTATATCGACATAACCTGAAAGGCCGCTCYGCAAGGAAGAAGCCACTGCTCAAAAACCGCCATAAAAAAGCCACACTACGGTTTGCAACTGCAGATGGGGACAAAGATTGTACTTTTTGGAGAAATGTCCTCTGGTCTGATGAAACAAAAATAGAACTGTTTGGCCATAATGACCATCATTATGTTTGGAGGAAAAAGGGGGAAGCTTGCAAGCCGAAGAACGCCATCCCAACCATGAAGCACGGGGCAGCATCATGTTGTGGGGGTGCTTTGCTGCAGGAGGGACTGGTGCACTTCACAAAATAGATGGCATCATGAGGTATATCCACATTGTGGATATATTGAAGCAACATCAAGACATCAGTCAGGAAGTTAAAAGCTTGGTTGCAAATGGGTCTTCCAAATGGACAATGACCCCAAGCGTACTTCCAAAGTTGTGGCAAAATGGCTTAAGGACAACAAAGCCAAGGTAATGGAGTGGTCATCACAAAGCCCTGACCTCAATCCTATAGAACATTTGTGGGCAGAACTAAAAAAGTGTGTGCGAGCAAGGAGGCCTACAACCCTGGCTCAGTTACACCAGCTCTGTCAGGAGGAATGGGCCAAAATTCACCCAACTTATTGTGGGAAGCTTGTGGAAGGCTTCCCAAAACATTTGACCAAAGTTAAACAATTTAAAGGCAACGCTACCAAATACTAATTGAGTGTATGTAAACTTCTAACCCACTGGGAATGTGTTGAAATAAATAAAAGCTGAAATAAATAATTCTCTCTACTATTATTCTGACATTTCACGTTCTTAAAWTTAAGTGGTGATCCTAAGATGAGACATTTTTAATAGGATTAAATGTCAGGAATTGTGAAAGCCAATTGCATTTAAACTCAGTTAAGGTGTATGTAAGCTTCTGACTTCAACTGTATTTATTTAACCCTTTGGACTCAAACTTCCTTCTAGAACACATTGTTTCTGTAGGGCCTGGTTACCCATAAAACRTGTTCACTTCAAAACATTGTAGAAGTCTTACATTACCCACATGTGTAAAATTGCTACTCAACTAGCAACTCACTTCTATGCAAAAAGGGTTCACAAAAAGGACTCAAACCTTTTTAATAGAGGACTTGAATCCCAAAATGGAGATTTAATAAACCTGTGACAGAGCAAAGGACCCAAACCTTGTACATCACAGATGCGTATCACTCATTGCATGCACTAATTTTAACCTGATTTGGTTCTTTTAAATGATATCGGTCTAGACTCACCCAGCAATATGTTAGTCAATCAGGAGATTAAGAGWTGAATCCCATTGGTTGTGCTCAGCCCTCTCTTTCCCTGGATAAACACACAGAGTTGAGTTTTTCTGTGTTCAAGACCAATTCATCCGCGTCAAGGCACCAAGTGTTAGCAGTTGATGTTACTTTTCAATAACAGACCCCAAAGCAAATCAGGGGGAGAAAAATTGGTTTATTCAAAGAGGATAAATCATAGATCTGTCCTCAGTGATTCTCTGCACAGAACAAAGGGACACGATGTAGTTTTATAACCCTAGCCTGTGGTTGACCAATTAGAATTCCTTGCAATAAAACTGGGCCAATGGCCAAATAACAAGTATCCTGTTTCAGGCTCACTGCCTTGACAAATTCCTCACATGTCTCTGACCCATTGATCATTAATTCCCTATTACAGGAAAAACTACTGTTTCCATTGATCGTTAGTACTCTTGACCTGTCGTCCTCTGCATTGTGTATTTATCTTCAAAATATTCTTACATGTAGGTACTGTACATGACAATCAATTTAAAATGACTACCAGTACTGCTGCATTTGAAACTATTCTGCTGTCAAAACATTCTATWTTTCTTCACCATTGATCAGAATGTGTTGTGTCATCAGCCTCCCTGGTGCAGCAGAGCCAGCAGCGTGCTGGTAAAGAGCTGGTCCCCAGACAGATCCATGAGGAGGAGATGGGGAGGATGAGACTGGAGGTCCAGCAGTGTAAAGATTTCATCCAGACCCAGCAGCAGCTCCTACAGGTTAGTAAGGCTCTCTTTTCAAACCGAGCTACAAATATCTATAGTACATCTGTTTTATTGCCTTGAATTTGAGCCTTACTAATCTTGTTCCCAGACACTTCCGACCAAATGCGTGAAGGGTCTGGTGGACCAACGCGTCGAACTTGGCCTTTGTTAGCGAATACAGAAAGGGCGGGAGAACGTCCTGGTGCATATGCATTGGCTTAATCTACCAACCAATCATCTCCCACAACACCTTCCCCCTAACCCTCCCCTGTACGCTAGCACACCACAAGCACAGAGCCACACCTTGCAGTCGTGTCATTCGCTAAAATTAAATGATGACATACTTTACTCGGTAAGGTCACTCCCATGGAATTATATGGTCATTCCCACTAAGGCCAACTTTGAACCATTGATGTACATGGGGTGTAATAATTAGTCCAAACATTTTTGCAACTAAAATCAAATTTCAATCAAATGTATTTATAAAGCTATTATCAGCTGATGTCACAAAATGCTGTACAGAAACCCAGCCTAAAACCCCAAACAGCAAGCAATGAAGGTGTAGAAGCACGGTGGCTAGGAAAAACACCCAAGAAAGGKCAGAACCTAGGAAGAAACCTAGAGAGGAACCAGGCTGAGGGGTGGCCAGTCCTCTTTTGGCTGTGCCGGGTGGCGATTAAAACAGAACATGGCCAAGATATTAAAATGTTCATAGAGACCAGCAGGGTCAAATAATAATAATAATAATAATAATAATAATCACAGTGGTTGTCGAGGGTGCAACAGGTCAGCACCTCAGGAGTAAATGTCAGTTGGCTTTTCATAGCCGATCATTGAGTATCTCTACCGCTCTCCTGCTGTCTCTAGAGAGTTGAAAACAGCAGGTCTGGGACAGGTAGCACGTCCGGTGAACAGGTCAGGGTTCCATAGCCGCAGGCAGAACAGTTGAAACTGGAACAGCAGCACGACCAGGTGGACTGGGGACAGCAAGGAGTCATCAGGCCAGATAGTCCTGAGGCATGGTCCTAGGGCTCAGGTCCTCAGTGAGAGAGCGAATTAGAGAGAGCATACTTAAATTAACACAGGACACCGGATAAGACAGAAATACTCCAGATATAACAGACTGACCCTAGCCCCCCGACACAAACTACTGCAGCATAAATACTGGAGGCTGAGACAGGAGGGTTCAGGAGACACAGGCAGGATATTACCCCACCCACTTTGCCAAAGCACAGCCCCCACAGGGATATCTCCAACCACCAACTTACCATCCTGAGACAAGGCCGAGTATAGCCCACAAAGATCTCACCCACGGCACAACCCAAGGGGGGTGCCAACCCGGACAGGAAGATCGCGTCAGTGACTCAACCCACTCAAGTGATGCACCCCTCCTAGGGATGGCATGGAAGAGCACCAGTAAGCCAGTGACTCAGCCCCTGTAATAGGGTTTGAGGCAGAGAATCCCAGTGGAGAGAGGGGAACCGGCCAGGCAGAGACAGCAAGGGTGGTTCGTTGCTCCAGTGCCTTTACGTTCACCTTCACACTCCTGGGCCAGACTACACTCAATCATAGGACCTACTGAAGAGATGAGTCTTCAATAAAGACTTAAAGGTTGAGACCGAGTCTGCGTCTCTCACATGGGTAGGCAGACCATTCCATGAAAATGGAGCTCTATAGGAGAAAGTCCTGCCTCAGCTGTTTGCTTAGAAATTCTAGGTACAATTAGGAGGCCTGCGTCTTGTGATAGGTAATGCTTTGTAGGTTAGCAGTAAAACCTTGAAATCAGCCCTTGCCTTAACAGGAAGCCAGTGTAGAAAGGCTAGCACTGGAGTAATATCACATTTTTTGGTTCTAGTCAAGATTCTAGCAGCCATGTTTAGCACTAACTGAAGTTTATMTATTGCTTTATCCGGGTAGCCAGAAAGTAGAGCATTGCAGTAGTCTAACCTAGAAGTGACAAAAGCATGGATATGTTTTTCTGCATCATTTTTGGACAAAGTTTCTGATTTTTGCAATGTTATAGATGGAAAAAGCTGTCCTTGAAACAGTCTTGATATGTTCGTTAAAAGAGCYATCAAGGTCCAGAGTAACGCCGAGGTCCTTCAGTTTTATTTGAGATGACTGTACATCCATCAAGATTAATTGTCAGTCAACAGAAGATCTCTTTGTTTCTTGGGACCTAGAACTAGCATCTCTGTTTTGTCTAAAAGTAGAACATTTGCTGCCATCCACTTCCTTATGTRTGAAACACAGGCTTCCAGGTAGGGCAATTTTGGGGCTTCACCAAATGAGTTYATATTGGACAAATTCAGGTAGGTCCCTCTCCATTTCATTAGCTTCTGTTTAAGAAAGTTTTTGCAACAGAATTGGTGTAATGAATACGCCCCAGACTTATGTGCTGTGTGCAATGCCCTGGGGATGAGGTTAGTCTAATAGACACTTATTAGTTATTCAGTCAAATGTTCAGTCAAATGTTATGTCTGTTTCCTCTTCCTTGTGTTTGTCCGTGTGTGAGCAGCAGCAGTTAAACTCCCCCTGCTATGATGATGAGACTGCTGCTCTTCTGAATGACTGCTACACTCTGGAGGAGAAGGAGCGTCTCAAAGAGGAGTGGAGGCTCTTTYACGAGCAAAGGAGGAACTTTGAGAGGGAGCGAGAGAACTTCACTGAAGCTGCCATTCGCCTCGGACATGAGGTATCCATTTTGTTTTTGGAAAGTTCTCGAGATGGAAGAATTATATTTGGCCAAGATGTGTCACTTAAAGGCCCAGTACAGTCAAATTATTTTTTCCTGTGTTTTATGTATTTCCATACTTAACTCATAAAAAGAAACATTCCTTTTTCAGGACCCTGTCTTTCAAAGATAATTCGTAAAAATCCAAAACTTCACAGCTCTTCATTGTAAAGGGTTTATACACTGTTTCCCATGCTTGTTCAATGAACCATAAACAATTAATGAACGTGCACCTGTGGAACGGTCGTTAAGACACTAACAGCTTACAGACGGTAGGCAATTAAGGTCACAGTTATGAAAACCTAAGACAGCGCTACAAGGAGACAGGACGGACAGCTGATCGTCCTTGRAGTGGCAGACCACGTGTAACACCTGCACAGGATTGGTACATCCGAACAGCACACCTGCGGGACAGGTACAGGATGGCAACAACAACTGCCCGAGTTACACCAGGAACGCACAATCCCTCCATCAGTGCTCAGACTGTTTGCAATAGGCTGAGAGGCTGGACTGAGGGCTTGTAGGCCTGTTGTAAGGCAGGTCCTCACCAGACATCACCGGCAACAACGTTGCCTATGGGCACAAACCCACRGTCGCTGGACCAGACAGGACTGGCAAAAAGTGCCCATCACTGACAAGTCGCGGTTTTGTTTCACCAGGGTGATGGTCGGATTCACGTTTATCGTCGAAGGAATGAGCGTAACACAGAGGCCTGTACTCTGGCGCAGGATCGAGGTGGAGGGTCCGTCATGGCTTGGGGCGGTGTATCACAGCATCATCGGACTGAGCTTGTCGTTGCAGGCAATCTCAACGCTGTGCGTTACAGGGAAGACATCCTCCTCCCTCATCCGCCTCCCGGGTGGCGCAGTGGTCTAAGGCAGTGCTAGCTGTGCCACCAGAGATTCTGGGTTCGAGCCCAGGCTCTGTCGCAGCCGGCCGCGACCGGGAGGTTCATGGGGCGACGAACAATTGGTCCAGCGTCGTCCGGGTTGGGGAGGGTTTGGCCGGCAGGGATATACTTGTCTCATCGCGCACTAGCAACTCCTGTGGCGGGCCGTGCYCAGTGCACGCTGACCAGGTCGCCAGGTGTACGGTGTTTCCTCCGACACATTGGTGCGGCTGGCTGCGCTTGGATGTGCGTTGTGTCAAGAAGCAGTGCGGCTAGTTGGGTTGTGTTTCAGAGGACGCATGACTCTCAACCTTCGCCTTTCCCGAGTCCGTACGGAGTTACAGTGATGAGACAAGATAACTACTACCAATTGGATACCACGAAATTGGGGAGAAAAAAGGGGTTAAATATTTTTATTTTTTTAAAGAACTGGCAAATCTGGTGCAGTCCATGAGGAGGAGATGCACTGCAGTACTTAATGCAGCTGGTGGCCACACCAGATACTGACTGTTACTTTTGATTTTGACCCCCCCCCCCCCTGTTCAGGGACACATTATTCCAATTTTCTGTTAGTCACATGTCTGTGGAACTTGTTCAGTTTGTCTCTTGAATCTTGTTATGTTCATACAAATATTTACACATGTTAAGTTTGCTGAAGAAAACGCAGTTAACAGTGAGAGATGTTTATGTTTTTGCTACTAATGACCATCTGCAGCGTCAGAGCTTGGAGAAGCCTAATTACCGTGACTAAATGGTCAAGTGGAATTGAACTCCCATCATGACTCGTGACCGCTGGTGAGGCAGTAATACGGCCACTTAACAGCCCTAGTTGGAATAATACTGTAAAATTGTGATGCCCTTTTAGTGTAAGAGCTGTTTGAAAAGACCACTTGAAATTTCAGCCTGTTTTGGTAGGATGGTGTAATCACCAGGCAAWAAATTACTTAATAAACCAATAAGAGTTTATTGCCAACTATGCCAATAACAGCTAGTTTTCCACTTCCTACTCAGACCACACAGACAGTCCTAGCAAAATTCTTGCTTGAGAAATGTTTCTTTTTAACCATTTTTAATGATTGAGTGAACATTTTTTAAAGTCTGCATTGGACTTTTAACTGCYTCTTAGCCCTGTTTCGTCAATTTTGTTTTCACAGAAAAAGGCTTTCGAGGAAGACCGTGCCTCGTGGCTCAAGAATCAGTTCTTGAACATTACTCCATTTGTGGACCGAAAAAGACATTCTGCATCAGAAACTCAACATGCCTTATCAACTAGTACGTCGTATATTTATGCTGCAGCATTTAAAAAAAAATAAAAGTACATTAATATTCTGTGTGGTTTGTTTTATGCATGGTTGGTCACAATTGTCTTTTCCTTTCTAGGTAGTGAGCCCGATATGAGGATCCCCTCCACTCCAGCCAGGCTGACCAAATCCCGGACGTACGCTGCGTTCTCCACTCCTAAAGCTGTCGCTGGCATGCCCTCCACAGCTGAGCTCTACCACACACTACGCCTCATACCAGACAGCAGCAGGTGCTCTATCCCAGCTCGCTATTGTCATAGTCAGTCATTTTAAGTTTTTGAAACGTATGTATGGGATACACATGGTATACATCGTCCAACGAAATTATTACTAGCAAGWWCCTTCTCGACAATGCAACAACAAGAAATAAGATAAGAAAACAAACATATAGTAAATGGCTCAGTACAWCAGAATAAACTGTGTGATAAATCACATGACATTTAAATCAGTGTCTTAAACCAGTGCTGGGAAGTAAATCAATAGAATATTGATCATCACAAATCAGATTTCTTTAGTTGCAGGTGTAATTGCGGGTGTATTGAAATGCTTGTGTCCAATATTGCAGTACTATCTAACAATACACACAAATCTAAAGTAAAAGAATGGAATTAAGAAATATAGAAACATTAGGACCAGCAACTCGGTAGTGAGGGTTGCAACCGACGACAGATTATTTTTACGCGCTTCAGCACTCGGTGGTCCTGTTCTGTGAGGTTGTGTGGCCTACTACTTTGCGGCTGAGCCATTGTTGGTCCTAGACATTTCCAATTCACAATAACAGCACTTAGTTGACCGGGAAGCTCTAGCAGGGCAGATATTTGACCAATTGACTTGTTGGAAAGGTGGCATCCTATGACTGTGCCACGTTGAAAGTCGCTGAGCTCTTCAGTAAGGCCATTTTACTGTCAATGTTTGTCTATGGAGATTGCATGGCTGTGGTAAAACCAGTATATAAACACATTATTKATGTGACCAGTGTTCCATGTTTATGTACAGAAGGCAGCAACCTCTAAGGTGCAGGGATGAGTAACCAGGTGGTAGCCGGCTAGACGGTGACTAAGTTCAGGGCAGGGTACTTGGTGGAGGCCGGCTAGTGATGGCTATTTAGCAGTGTGATGGCCTTGCGATAGAGGTTTTTCAGTCTCTCAGTCCCAGCTTTGATGCACATGTACTGACCTTGCCTTCTAGATGATAGCGGGGTGAACAGGGTGTGCTCGGGTGGCTGAGGTCCTTGATGATCTTCTTGGCCTTCCTGTGACACTGGGTGCTGTAGATGTCCTGAAGGGCAGGCAGTGTGCTCCCGGTGGTGCGTTGGGCTGACCGCACCACTCTCTGGAGAGCCCAGGGTTTGGGGGTGGTGCAGTTGTGGTAATACAGCCCAACGGGATGCCTTCAATGGTGCATCTGTATAAGTGTGTGCGGGTCTTGGGGGCAAAGCCAAATGTCTTCAGTGTCCTAAGGTTGAAGAGMCGCTCTTGTGCCTTCACCACACTGTGTGAGTGGACAATTTCAGATTGTCCGTGATTTGTACTCCGAGGAACTTGAGGATMTTCACCTTCTCCACTGTAAGGCTCTCTTTCTGTGTGGTTTGTGATCAACCCTTGTTTGTGCTTTATTCCTCAGCTCTTCCAGAGGCAGTTCAAAGCGAGGYAGCTGGCAGGAGTCCAACACCATCCATAGTAGAGAAGATTCTCGGGTCAGGTCCAGGGACCGATACGGAGGTGGAGACTGCTGCAGTATCTTCTCGCTAGGGTTAGAGGAAAACAGCCTCACCTGAATACACACTCCAGTGACATTTATATTACTGTGGACTCAACAGACCACTCAGATGGCAGTCCATGGCCGTGTTCATTAGGCACCAAACAGAAGAAAATGTAATGTAACGGAAGGGCTACCTGGATTTGTTCAATATGTCACACTCATTTTTGTTTTCTGTTGTGTGCCCTAATGAACATGACCCATCTTTCAACACCACCACTGTCTCAGGATGAACAGTGGTACATCGTTGTTCACCGAAACTCGATTGAATCAGAGAGAACTTTAATGAACATGTAGATTTGTTTTGTTTTTCTTTATTTTAGATTTAGATTTTTACTGAGTAAAGCATCTCCAAGTCTAAGTGTTCGTGAAGTMGCAGCCAAATCTTAATTTGGGTAAATCAGGGTTCTGCTTACACCAATTCGGTGCCTTTTTAGATAAGTAACTTGGTCAACAAATTTGTCACAATTTTAACATTCTATCATAAATGGCACATGTTCAACTTTTTTTTTTAAAACACGTTTTCCCATCAAGAGGTGTTAAATCTACAAATTATTATAGTAAGTGCTTATTAAGTGCCAAATATAGTAACAGGGTTGACGATGTCATCCTATATCAGCCATAAATGTCCTTGTGACAGGGGGAATGGAAGTTCGTGGTGTGCAACAGGGAGTGGCAATTGAATGCAAGCTTCACCTTTTTTTTTATTGTTAAAACATTTTCTAGCTTGTGTCTATGGATAACAGGGTTGACTTGTTATGCTCGACCTGCTCAGTTTCACTACAAAACACCAGAAAATGGSCAAAAAGAATAGAACCAGCTCACCTGCTTTTACASTATGATTTGACTATTAGATGTTCAATGTTTCTTTAGAATAAAAAAGGATTAGTTTCACTATTAAAACAAGAGGTCAGTTCATGTAACAGGGTTGACCTTAAAATGAGGGATAGACAAATTAATCACTAATCCGTTAAATAAATAATCTTCAGAAATGGCTGTCAAAGCAACAATAACTAGGGCCTTACAATGATGGTGAAAACTTGGAGAAATGTTGGTTAAAATCTTCCTAGAAGTCACTGAGGGTGCATGGAGGGACATGTCAAAATGCTGAATTTTGGCACTTTAGCAAGTCTTTACTCATTAAAAATAGGAATTATTTTATTCTCCATGAAAGGGAATTTCATTTAATATAACAGACTTCTAAAATACAATATTGGTGCACAATTTACTCAAACAGAAAATCCACTCAATCTATCTTTCTGTATTTTGTCATTAGTCACCTGTTTTTATATGGTCCCAAAAAAATCTAGTTTTCAAGATATTGGACTTTCAAGAGATGCGAAAGGCACACTTTTTTGTGGAACGAACCACATATTTTCCAATTTGCGAGAAGCTATCAATAGGCTACTGCCTAGTCCTGAATGTTTACACATGGTTTTCACTCCAGATCATTAATATTATTTTAATGAACTTTATTCTAAATGTTTAATGTTAAGTGATATGCTGCTCTGAAATTGCAATAAATGTATTTATTTTTAACTGACATCTCTTCTACATCTTGTGCTTTGTGTTTAGTACCCCTTAGCGGTTCATGACAGGAGTCATGAAGATGGCACCATACTGTATGGCCGCAGCCTTGCGAGCTCCGACCCAACTTTGCTATTTTGTGATTCTTTTTTGCACTAAATGTATCCGTTATCACTTATGATTGATTACTTTTGAACATCAAATCGTCAGTTACTAACCTCAATTCTGGCTTCAACTTTGACTCATCTGCTCTGGGCTCTGTGTAATTCCGACCACATTTTCGGGCTACACGAGGAATGGCCGGCGAAAGAGGCAGGAGAGGGAGCCCTGGCGAGATTAAGGGAAAACTGGCAACCTCTTCCCTCCAATCTATTGGCCAATAGATTATCTTGATAGTAAGATGGATGACCTCCAATTTGTGAATTTGCTTTCAATGGTACTGGTAACTACAATAGTCTCTGCTTTTCTGAAACATGGCTTTCGGACAAGATGCCTCGCATGGTTATCCAACTAAATGGATTCGCCATTCACTGAGCGGACAGGACATTGGATTCAGGGAGATCGAAGAGGGGTATGCCTCTTCATCACCAGCAAATGGTTTGCTGTCTATAGCGCAGTGGAATACCTGATGGTCAAATGCTGACTTTTCTACCTCATGAGGTTTTTAGCTGTTATCGTGACTGCTGTATACACTGAGTTAACCAAACATTAGGATCACTTTCCTAGTTTTGAGTTGCACCCCCCTTTTGCCCTCAAAAGTCTAAATTCATTGTGACATGGACTCTACAAGGTGTCAAGAGTTTCACAGGGATGCTTGCCCATGTTTACTCCAATGCTTCCCCCAGTTGTCAAGTTGGCTGGATGTCCTTTGGGTGGTGGACCATTCTTGACACACGGGAAACTGTTGCGCGTGGAAAAGCCCAGTAGAGTTGCAGTCACTTGACACAAACCAGTGTGCCTGGCACATACTACCATACCCTGTTCAAAGGCACTTAAATATTTTGTCTTGCAGATTCACCCGCTGAATGGCACAAATACGCAATCCATGTCGGTCTCAAGGCTTAAAAATCATTCTTTAACCTACCCTTCATCTAGACTGATTTTGAAGTGGATTTAAGAAGTTACATCAATAAGGGATCATAGCTTTCACCTGGTCAGTCTCATGGAAAAAGCAGGTGTTAATGTTTTGTATATTCCTCAGGACAAGAAAAACAAGCTGGCACTGAACGAATTGAACAAGACTATAAAACTATAAACAAGCAGGAAACCATGCATGCGGAGGCTGCTTTTCTGGTTGATGCTGATTTTAATTCCGCATCATTAAGACATGTGATGCCTACTTCCATCCACACGTCTCCTTCGTCACTAGTGGCGATAAAGTCCTAGACCACTGTTATTCTACCCACAAGCAAGCATATAAGGCCCCCCTTCGYTAAATCATATTGACTCTATCCTCCTAATTTTCCTTTCAAAGTGAAAATGTTTGACATTTTTGCTAATTCATTAAATGAAATACAGATCTAATTTACATAAGTATTCACACCCCTGAGTTATTAATTTGTAGAAGCACCTTTGGCAGCGATCACAGCCTTGTCATCTTGGGTATGTCTATCAGCTTTGCATATCTGAATTTGGGGATTTTCTTCCTTTTGGTTTTTTTAAGCTTCCATGAGGCGGCGCACAATTCTCCCAGCGTCGTTCAAGTTAGGGGAGGGTTTGGCCGTCTGGGATTTCCTTGTCCCATCACGCTCTAGCGGCGACTCCTTATGGCGGGTCGGGCGCCTGCAAGCTGACTTTGGTCGCTAACTGGACGGTGCTTTCTCCGACATTGGAGCGGCTGGCTTCCGGGTTAAGCGAGCAGTGTCGTGGGCCGGGTTAAGCGAGCAGTGTCGTGGGTTGTGTTTCGGAGTATGCATGGCTCTCGACCTTCGCCTTTCCTGAGTCCGTAGGGCAGTTGCAGCGATGGGACAAGACTAACTACCATTGGATATCATGAAATTGTAGAAGAAAGGTTAAAAGTACCCCAAAAATTTAAATATCAAGCTCTGCTGTTCACTGCTCTTTCCATAGATTTTCCATGGGATTCAAGTCTGGGCCACTCAAGGACTTCCACATTCTTGTTCTGATGCTATTCCAACATTGCTTTTGCTGTATGCCACAGAATCTTTTGCCTTATGATCTCAAGAGACTTCCACGTGCCTTTTTGCAAGCTCCAGGTATGCAGTCACGTGCCTTTTTTTCTCAGGAGTTTCTTCCATCTGGCCACTCCTCTATAAAGCCAAGACTGGTGAAGTGCTGTAGACAATGTTGAAATTCTGGCAGGTTCTCCCATCTCAGCCAAGGACCTCTGTAGTTATGTCAGTGGTCATTGGGTTCTTGGTCATCTTCCTGACCAAGGTCCTTCATGCCCAGGTTGCTCATTTTTGTGGGACGGCCAGCTTTAGGCAGAGTCGGGGTAGCTCCATATTTTTCAATTTCCCAATGATTGAGAACAAGGTGCTCTTGGAGACGTTCAACACAGTTTCATACCCTTCCACAGATCTACAGTGCCTTTAGAAAGTATTCAGACCCCTTGACTTTTCCACATTTTTGTTACGTTACAGCATTATTCTAAAATTGCAGAGATTTTTTTTCTTTCATCCATCTACACACAATACCCCATAATGACAAAGCAAAAAAATGTTTTTCATGTTTTGCAAATGTGTATAAAAAATGTMTGTGTAAATAAGTATTCAGACCTTTTGCTATGAGACTTGAAATTGAGCTCTGGTGCATTCTGTTTCCATTGATCATCCTTCAGCTGTTTCTATAACTTGATTGGAGTCCACCTATGGTAAATTCCATTGATTGGACATGATTTGGAAAGGCGCACACCTGTCTATAAAAGGTCCCATAGTTGACAGTGCATGTCAGAGCAAAAACCAAGCTGTGAGGTCAAAGGAATTGGTCGTAGAGTTCCGAGACAGGATTGTGTCGAGGCACAGATCTGGGGAAGGGTAGCAACATTTTCTGCAGCATTGAAGGTCCCAAAGAACATAGTGACCTCAATCATTGTTAAATGGAAGAAGTTTGGAACCTCCAAGACTCTTACTAGAGCTGTCCGCCTGGCCAAACTGAGCAATCAGGGGGGAAGGGTTTTGGTCAGGGAGGTGAGGTGAGGTCACTCAGGCCTTTATGGTAGAGTGGCCAGACAGAAGACACTCAGTTAAAGGCACATGACAGCCCGCTTGGAGTTTGCCAAAAGGCACCTAAAGGACTCTGACCATGAGAAACAAGATTCTCTGGTCTAATGAAACCAATATTGAACTTTTAATTAGGATCCCCACTAGCTGTTGCAAAAGCAGCTGCTACTCTTCCTGAGATCCACACAAACATGAAAAATAATACAGAAAGCCATAATACAGAACATCAATAGACAAGAACAGCTCAAGGACAGAACTACATTTAAAAAATGTAAAGGCACACGTAGCCTACATATTAATGCATACGAACTATCTAGGTCAAATAGGGAAGTGTTGTGCCGCGACGAGTTGCTTTCTGTTTTTTTTTTTTAAGACCAGTTTTGCTGTTTTATTTTAGCAATATGAGACGGAAGTTCCATGCAATAAGGGCTCTATATAATACTGTACGCTTTCTTGAATTTGTTCTGGATTTGGGGACTGTGAAGAGACCCCTGGTGGGATACGTGTGTGTCAGAGCTGTGTGTAAGTTGACTTTGCAAACAATTTTGGATGTTCAACACATTGTTTCTTTATAAAAATAAGRGATGCAGTCAGTCTCTCTTCAACTCTAAGTCAAGAGAGACTGGCATGCATAGTATTTATATCAGCCCTCTGACAGCAATTAAGAGCAAAACATGCCGCTCTGTTCTGGCCTTTTGGCCTCAATCACTCTGCCTCCTTCCACATTTTCTTTAATATCATCTGTTTACATAGATATTGGGACCCCAGTGACGACTCCCCTCAACCTAGCATAAGCACCAGGTACATGGCTTTTTCATCATCCCATTAAGTTTTTCCATTTTCAAAATCTTCCCTTGCTGAGCCTGGCTACCACACAATATTAACAATCTACCATTTCTAATGAACCGAGCTAATTTCACTTCACCTACTTTCTCTACGGTATTAGTTAGTCGGATAGGGTGTAAGCGAGGCCCTGTGGTCTCATCAAACACCACTTTCCACTCCAACACATCATTACTCTTGCTTCCTACCTTGGCCCTCTTTATGCTTTCTTTACTAGACGCTCCACTGCTTTCTGTATCATGATGTCTCTTCTTCCTATGTCTTTCCACTACCGACCATTCCAGTCCTTGACCCTCATCCTCTCGCTCCATACCATCAGAACTGACACCCATATTGTTTGCATTCCAGCACATTGTGGTGAAAAGTACTTAAGAGGTTAAGTACAAATATTTAAGTACTACTTAAGTAGTTTTTGGGGGTATCTGTACTTTACCATTTACATTTTTGTTAAGAGAATTATGTTCTCAATGTTCATAAACTGAACTTCAATTAACTACTCAGTCTGCAACCCAGAATTTGTAAGCTACTGATTGAAATGAAAACAGACAGAGGCCCAGCCTACAATAGTCAAATGTTTATTCACGAGAATGTTCTGAAGTCCACAATACAAAGACATCCATTTTATAGCGGCGCACATACTTCCACACAAACAGTAGGTATACTTCCACACAAACAGTAGGTATCCTGCGCACATACTGTCTCCCTACCAAGCCGACATAGATTACAGAGACCGTGAGAAGCACTCCCCGTCCTCCCCCAAGATTGGGGAGGCCGTGAGATCAAATCTCTCATTGGCCCCTAGCCAAGGTCGGCACTGAATTTTGCTCAGACAGTCTGTGTTTAAGATACTGTAGAGACATATTGTTTTACTGACTAAAACTACACACATCATTAATTKTAACTTTATGATTSTAATCAATTTCATACAATTATATGGTTTCATGGTGGAGTATTCTAATCATTCATTTAAACATATAAATTCCATTAAATMTTTTACTTCACTAAATTCTTAAAGAAAATAATGTACTGTTCACTCCATACATTTTCCCTGACACACAAAAGTACTCGTTACATTTTTACATGAAAATGGTCCAATTCACACACTTATCGAGCGAACATCCCTGGTCATCCCTACCACCTCTGATCTGGAGGACTCACAAAACACAAATGCTTTTTTTGTAAATGTTACAAATGCACGGAGGCTTGTTATGCAATTAAATTGAACTTCAGATTAAGATTTGCTAAACTATCCCATCCTCGTCGCCAAATGTTACAAATGCAGGAAGGATTGGTGTGAAATTAATCTGAACTAGTGATGGGTCGTTCGTGTAACGGCTGTCTAATTCCTCCTCCTCGGATGAGGAGAAGGAGTAAGGGTCAGACCAAAACGCAGAGTGGTTAGTGTTCATTATTTACTGAAAGTCAACAAAACACTTCAAAATACAAAACAACCAACAAACGTGACAAAACCGAAACAGTCCTGTGTGGCACAAAACCTGACACAGGAACAAACACCCACAAAACACACGTGAAACCCAGGCTGCCTAAGTATGATTCTCAATCAGGGACAACGATTGACAGCTGCCTCTGATTGAGAATCATACCCGGCCGAACACAAACATTCCCAACATAGAAAATCACACACAGACAAACCCACCCAACTCACGCCCTGACCAACTATAAATAAATACAAGACAAAAGAAAACAGGTCAGGAAGGTGACAGTTCGCAAATGAGTCGGCTCTAAGAGCCGACTTGTAGGTGTACATTGGGAGCCGGCTCGCATATCAGAAGAGCCAAATCCATAAAAAAAAATAGAAAAAAATGAAGATATGAATAATCTAAATACACTGCTCAAAAAAATAAAGGGAACACTTAAACAACACAATGTAACTCCAAGTCAATCACACTTCTGTGAAATCAAACTGTCCACTTAGGAAGCAACACTGATTTACAATAAATTTCACATGCTGTTGTGCAAATGGAATAGGCAAAAGGTGGAAATTATAGGCAATTAGCAAGACACCCCCAATAAAGGAGTGGTTTTGCAGGTGGTGACCACAGACCACTTCTCAGTTCCTATGCTTCCTGGCTGATGTTTTGGTCACTTTTGAATGCTGGCGGTGCTTTCACTCTAGTGGTAGCATGAGACGGAGTCTACAACCCACACACGCTGGCTTCAGGTAGTGCAGCTCATCCAGGATGGCACATCAATGCGAGCTGTGGCAAGAAGGTTTGCTGTGTTTGTCAGTGTAGTGTCAGAGCATGGAGGCGCTACCAGGAGACAGGCCAGTACATCAGGAGACGTGGAGGAGGTCGTAGGAGGGCAACAACCCAGCAGCAGGACCGCTACCTCCGCCTTTGAGCAGGAGGAGCACTGCCAGAGCCCTGCAAAATGACCTCCAGCAGCGCCACAAATGTGCATGTGTCTGCTCAAACGGTCAGAAACAGACTCCATGAGGGTGGTATGAGGGCCCGACGTCCACAGGTGGGGGTTGTGCTTACAGCCCAACACCGTGCAGGACTTTGGCATTTGCCAGAGAACACCAAGATTGGAAAATTCGCCACTGGCGCCCTGTGCTCTTCACAGATGAAAGCAGGTTCACACTGAGCACGTGACAGAGTCTGGAGACGCCGTGGGAGAACCTTCTGCTGCCTGCAACATCCTCCAGCATGACCGGTTTGGCGGTGGGTCAGTCATGGTGTGGGGTGGCATTTCTTTGGGGGCCGCACAGCCCTCCATGTGCTCGCCAGAGGTAGCCTGACTGCCATTAGGTACCGAGATGAGATCCTCAGACCCTTGTGAGACCATATGCTGGTGCGGTTGGCCTGGGTTCCTCTAATGCAAGACAATGCTAGAACCTTCATGTGGCTGGAGTGTGTCAGCAGTTCCTGCAAGAGGAAGGCATTGATGCTATGGACTGGCCCGCCCGTTCCCCGAATCCAATTGAGCACCTCTGGGACATCATGTCTCGCTCCATCCACCAACGCCACACCACAGACTGTCCAGGAGTTGGCGGATGCTTTAGTCCAGGTCTGGGAGGAGATGCTCAGGAGACCATCCGCCACCTCATCAGGAGCATGCCCAGGCATTGTAGGGAGGTCATACAGGCACGTGGAGGCCACACACTACTGAGGCCTCATTTTGACTTGTTTTAAGGACATTACATCAAAGTTGGATCAGCCTGTAGTGTGGTTTTCCACTTTAATTTTGAGTGTGACTCCAAATCCAGACCTCCATGGGTTGATAAATTTGATTTCCATTGATCATTTTTGTGTGATTTTGTTGTCAGCCACATTTAATTTTTAATTTTTTTAGAAATATTATATATATATTTTTTTTTACCTTTATTTTACTAGGCAAGTCAGTTAAGAACAAATTCTTATTTTCAATGACGGCCTAGGAACAGTGGGTTAACAGCCTGTTCAGGGGCAGAACGACAGATTTGTACCTTGTCAGCTCGGGGATTCGATCTTGCAGACCTTTCGGTTGCTAGTCCAACGCTCTAACCACTAGCTACCCGCCGCCGCCCACATTCAACTATGTAAAGAAAAAAGTATTTAATAAGAATATTTCATTCATTCAGATCTAGGATGTGTTATTTTTAGTGTTCCCTTTATTTTTTTGAGCAGTGTATTTAAATGAAATAGAATTAACTAATTCAAAGAACAAAAAAAAAAATAATAATAATAAATATAGGCCTAAATGCTCAAGCGCACACACATCCGTTCTGTCTGCTCAGACTAACAGCCTCACCTGTTGTTCCTGTCAATCAGACACGCAGTGTCAACCAATGAACCAAAGATGCGTGAGGGAGGGCCGAGCCAACTCACTCAGTCACACACTTAGCAGCCGAGGAGAGAGGAAGGACAGCTGTGAAAACAGCTGGAAAATTAGTCGGAAGCACAGTAGCATTTGGATGCATTTTAATAATGTAGACAATGTTAAAGCACAGTAGAATTTGTCTAAACAAAATCTCATATAAAGCCGGTTCTACGCACAACCTACACCGGCGTATGTGTGACAGGTTAAAGGAAATACTAATAGCCTGTTATACATTAAAAAGTATTAGTAAATTCATAGTATGTGAGGATCTTAAAACATCTAAGGTTAAGAAGATCATGCATTCAGTGTTAGTTGATAGATTGATAACATTTATATAATTGTGTTAAAATCCGTCAAGCATACAAAAGGGTACGAATTGTGAGAGGAATGTGTAAACGTTATGTTGATTACTTTATGTTGTCGTGGGTAAAAGTGTTAATCTGTGATCTACTAAATGCTCTTAATCTATGAGCCTGAGATCGATTGCTCTGGTCTCCACTCAAGTTCACYGAGAATTCGCGGTCTTTTTCTCATTGCACTAAAAGTTCTCAATGAGTAAACATTAACCTATCACTCTCGTGATTCTTTCCCCCCTTGTTCAGGGGTGTAACATATGCGAACTGTGCACCCAACTGTGAAGCTAGCTGTAGTGGAGCTTCGAGAAACTAGCGGGCCTGCTAGTGATAGTGGTGGAGCCAGCACCTCCACACGTGGAGATGTATCCACTCAGTCAAGCAGGCCTGCTCTGCGACCCACAGCATCGCAGTCTTCTATGGGCCAGTTTATGCCAAAGTCTATGTCTGTAGCAAAACAAGGCCAAATTGATATTGCATTCGCTAAAATGATTGCCACCGATTTCCAGCCATTTTRGATCGTGGAGGACAGAGGTTTTAGAAATTATAACAATAGTCTAAATCCAATGTACACAATTCCAAGCAGGAAAACCCTTTCAAAATCACTTATTCCACACAGGCTTCAGAGCACACAGGCTTCAGTGTGGGAAAGAGTCCAAAAAGCTACTGCAGTTTGCCTTACCACTGACTGCTGTGTAATATTCATATGTGTAAACATACTGAATTATAATTGGATGCATTTTACCGCCATATCATACTGTGCTATGATTGGTTAAGACCACCCAAATGGTTAGGTCATGGTCAGTTTGATTCTGGTTTGCGATACGTGAACATGCCAGTTATAGCTAGCTAATAAAGAGCTACGTTAAGAAATATCCTGTAGTACTGCATTTTATTATTTTGTACAAAGTGTGCAAAACAAGACATGGTGTCAGAGTAAAAGGTCTTACAAGATGGATTTTTTCTGGAGTTCCTTCACCTCGAATGGACTGGGAGTCTACAAACTTACCTGATGCATGGCGTAAGTTCAAACAGCATGTGGAGCTAATGTTCACGGGTCCTCTGAAGGACAGAGGCGAAGAGGGAAAATGCAGCTACTTGCTCCTCTGGATCGGTGAAAAAGGGAGAGATATTTACAACACATGGACACTTACCGAGGCTGAATCAAAGGTACTGAAAACATACTACGATCGTTTTGAAGCATATGTTGTGCCGAAGACCAATACGATATTCGCTAGGTACAAATTCCATGAGAGAGTACAGGGAGCTAGCGAGTCTTTTGAACAGTTTGTGACAGAGCTGTGTCTGCTTGTGAAAGACTGTGATTATGCAAACAAGGATGAGATGGTCAGGGACCGTATTGTATTTGGAATACACTCACCGCGAGTGAGAGAGAAACTTTTGAATGTTGGGTCTGAGGTAACGCTGGACAAAGCTATCGACATAGCCAGATCTCACGAGCTAGCACAGGCTAGCAAATAATAGGACTCAACATTTTCCACAGAAATACGAAATAACATATAAATTGTTCTTACTTTTGCTGAGCTTCCATCAGAATCTTGTACAAGGAGTCCTTTGTCCAGAATAAATCCCGTGTGGCTCAGTTGGTAGAGCATGGCGCTTGCAACGCCAGGGTTMTGGGTTCATTCCCCACGGGGGGACCAGGATGAAAATGTATGAACTTTCCAATTTGTAAGTCGCTCTGGATAAGAGCGTCTGCTAAATYWSTTAAATGTTAAATCGTTGTTTGGTTTTAGAATGTCCTTCTCTCCTTTCTCTCGACGCAGAGAACGGAAAACTCCAAAAGTCCCATTAAACGTTGAATAAACTGATGAAACTCGGTTGAAAAAAKCTACTTTATGATGTTTTTCTAATATGTATCAAATAAAAACAAAGCCGGAGATATTAGCCGTGTATACCGAACGCTTATCATAAGACAATATGGAGGTGCTTCCCGCGCCTAGGTAGAGAAAGGAAATTCTGGACACGTCATTCCAAGAGCTCTTGTTCGACCTCAGATCAAGCTAAACACCCCATTTCACCTTCCACTGCCTGTTGACATCTAGTGGAAGGCGTATGCAGTGCATGCATATCCATGATTATAAGGCAATTCAATAGGCAGGCCCTGGAACAGAGCATCGTTTTCAGATTTTTCACTTCCTGTCTTGAAGTTTGCTGCAAAATGAGTTCTGTTTTACTCACAGATATAATTCAAACAGTTTTAGAAACTTGAGAGTGTTTTKTATCCAATAGTAATAATAATATGCATATTGTACGATCTAGAATAGAGTACGAGGCAGTTTAATTTGGGCACGATTTTTTCCAAAGTGGAAACAGCGCCCCCATATTGACAAGAAGTTTTAAGGTAATTTAATACAACAAGGCGGTGAAATTAATATTATAGTGTTATTATATTTTCTTAGATGAATATGGTGAGACAATTAGTTAGGATACGTTTAAAACAAATAATAGACTCATGTTAAGTATTTAGAACATATTTTAAGCCAACAGGGCAGGAAAAAAGATGATGGTAGAAAAAAAAATATTATGAAAATAAATATGTTGCAGTTCTTAGGGATGGTAAATTACTGTAGATAATGGATCCCATACTATGCAACATATTAAATTATTGATGAGACTGATGTAAGATTAACCCAGGTTATTGTTAGATAAAATACAGTGGACTCCCGAAGGAGAGATTTCATTAGTACAAAAAACATATGCTATGTTTAGCAGTATTTTGGCTTTATCTAATCATTTGAAGATTTGTATTTATGTAGTAGAAAGATGACAAGGAGATATGGCATCTGTTGTGATCCAGGATCATTGAGTATCGGGATAATTAAGTTGAACTATATAATTATCTTATAGATTACTACATAGAAATGTTGAGTTTTATAAAATTCATTAGTGCAAACAGGGAGACAGACTAATGACAGTTAGTCAATATTTGGAAACAGAAACCATATCTGATATTGACTGTAATGGGAAAGAAAATTAAATTTGATCTTCCATGTGTAAGCGAAATTTTTATATATGTGGATGATATTCTGTTGTCAAATCCCTCACAGGAGGGCTGTATAGTTGATACTCTTGCTCAGTTCCTCTTTTTAGCAGACCACGGTCACAAAGTTAATATGAGGAAGTTACAGCTCTGGCAGGAACAAATTATCTATTTAGGATATAATATAACACTCAATTCGACCAGAAAAAAGGCCATTATAGAAGCACTCAAATGCTTAACAAAAAGCAGATGATGAGTTTRTTGGGAATGATTAACTATTGTAGGGCGTGGGTCCCACACTTTGCATTGTATACAGGGTCACTTAGTGATTTGATCTATGGTAAGGCTATGACAGCAAAATACAAAATTGTATGGACAAGAGAGACGGAGAAAGTAGTTCTCCCCAGACCAGATCTAACTGATTTGCCTTTGCCAGATGCTGAAATTACTATGTTTGTTGATGGGTCTTGCAGAAAGAACCCAGATTTGCAGTACTATTGATACATGGGCGGAGCCATGTATCAAAATGGGGGATAGTGGAGTAGGAGGTAAAGCAGGTTAGGAAAGACCTACTTATTCTAGCTAATCAGATAGAATAAATGAGAAATTGTTTGTTAACCAAACCTGTATGTCCAAGATTTTATGCACTACAGGTGAATTACAGGAGAAGGTGATTCACGCAATCCAGTCCATGAGGAGAATAGGTGGAATGCAGCCCCGTTGGGAGGGGCCATACCAAGTATTCCTGGTGACAGCCTTTGCGGTGAGAATAGCTGAAAGAGCTACCTGGGGGCATATCACACATGGTAGGAGGGTAAGACACACTGACACTGCCGAACCATCACAGAGTTAAAGAGAAGAACCGAAACCAATATGGCTCAGGGTTGAACTCTCTAACGAAGTTTCCCTGACCCCGCCCTCTCATCACTGTGTACGTTCATAGAAGTGAAAGTGTGGCTTGGCCTCTGGCTGATGATGTGTTCTCTGGGAGAGTGTGGGGCTTTACAGGAGTGCTGGTCGTCCTGAGCTGTCTGATTGTGGGAGACATATTCCTGATACACCATGGGCCCCCCGAGAAGGCTACAGAGGGTAACCTGACCCATAGTTTAGACGATGAGGATTTGGTATTAACCAAGCATGTGGGATCACTTAATCTGGATAAGCAGGGAAGAAATTGAGATATTTGTGGAACCAGGATAATTGAGCCAAAATGTTTGGTTTTAACATCTGTGTATAGGAGGGTGCCAGTGTACCTGTGTAATGGAGGAGGGGTTATCCATACAGTGTAGGGGATACTTCAAAAGTAGATAGAATGTCTATCTTATGGGGTGGGTCTGGGAATACGCAAGAACCATGTAAAGGTGATGAAATCCTACTAACCATAAAGTCTATTAAACTCACAGATGCAGGTACCTACACCCTGGGATTGGAAAGAACCGGGGCGGATACAATGGGGATGTTTACCATAACAGTGCTGCCTAAACCACCACCAGTTTCAACCGAACAGAGACAGATCCAGGCGAACCGCTCCACCACTCCAGGTCCAGCTCTAAATCCACCAACTAAAATACCAAACCCGGTACAGGTAATTAATGTTAGGGATATTACAGACAGCGATCAATMAGGCACTGAAATGGGATATGAGGGAAGAGAAAATATGTGGTTGGCATACATGCGATATACAGCTAAAACACTGAAAAGACAGGACTGTGTTATCTGTGGTCATGCTAGGCCCGTTCTGGCAACACACCCATTTGCCTTAAGTGACGGGGAGGGATGGATGTGTATATTGGAGGGATTTTACCATGTTAAACCCAATTCAACCCTGTGTAAAGCTTTGAGTCTAGTGTTCCCAGAAGTTCCTCCCCAGAAGGCCCCGTGGGGTGTTAAGGCATATGGGGGCAACTACAGCTGCATCACGGGTACAGGTAGGGGTATAGACTATGGGCGGTTGCCTGAAGCCGATTGCATCAGTAATGTAACCATTAATGCTACCTGGCCGGTAGAATGGTTGAAACATACTAGAGGCTTTGATATGTGGACCAAACAGGCGCTTAACACCTATTCTTAGAGGTGACTGACAGGGTACGTGCGCCTTAGCCAGTCTGATAATACCATTAACCATTATTGAAGTTACAGCTAACCAACTTCTAGGATCCACACAGGGGGGGCATGCACGTGACCCATCCATTAGGAGACAGAGACGTAGTGCACCGTGGACTGAGGGGATGGACAACATCCATACCAASCTGTTGTGGGTGCCGGTAGGTGTCCCACAGGAATTGGCCCTGAACAGAAATGATGGTTTATGGCATCTGTTACCCATTATTGGTCCAGCAATTGTTGACGCTAAACAAACCTCCTGGATAAATTATATTTATTATAATCAGCAGCGTTTTGTTAGCTATACTCATACGGCACTCACAGGTATGGCTGAACAATTGGAGGCTACCTCCAGAACTGCCAGGCAAAATAGACTAGCCCTAGATATGTTCCTAGCCAGTCAAGGTGGGGTTTGCAAAATGTTTGGTGAACAATGTTGTACGTTTATCCCTAACAATACCAGCCCTGATGGGAGCATTTCGAAAGCCCTAAGTGGTTTAGATAAACTATCAGTGGAAATGAAAGGCTTGGCTGGAGTGGATGGGAGCGGACTGTTCTCTTGGTTGGGTGAGTGGTTTGGTAAGTACGCTGCCTTAGTGGTTACTGGATTTCTGACCCTAATTGTTATGTTTCTTACTTGAATGTGTTGTGCAGCCTGTATCATCCCCTGTTTGAGGAAATCTGTTACAGATGTCGTGCATGCCGCCGGTATGATACCTTTGCTGGAGGCTCAAGAAGGAGATGCAGACACTGAGTCTAACTTTCAGAGGAAAATGGGTTTGACTAAGGATGACCCTTGGTTTGCTGTTGGTGAGGTGGTGGAGTGACACCCGTGAGGGACGCTTGTTTAACGCTCCGCTCGCTCATCTGTGTTTGAAAAGTTTATATATCATTGTTTTCCTGTGTGTATTGTCAGTCCTTCCTTATGTGAGGGTTTGAAGTTCCTGGGTGGCTGGTAGCCAACCCAGTACCAGTTAGGTGTCGCAAGGTGGACTAGAGGGTTTTTATTCTTTATACAATAAATGTGTGTTTCTTTTAATCTTTATATTCTGTGTGACACCCTTGTGGGTGTCAAAAGGGGGAGTCGAAAAGCAGTCGAAAAGCATATCATTTGTTGATTTTTTCTTTGTTGATTTCTTTCTGTTTTTCTGTTTWAAWWWWWTMTTTTTTTAAATGAATAATAAACTTTTTATTATTTTCATGAAATGCTATTAACATATTACTATGTTGTGACRGCTGAAATAAAGGATAATGAGTGACACCCTAGGGGGTGTCAAAAGGGGAACTCAAAAAGCGTTCATATATTTAATTAATGAGCTGTTCTCCTTTTTTTWAATCAGTGACAGCACCAGTAGAGACAGACAATGTACTGGAGGAGTTTGCTGATGTTTTTACAGGAATAGGATTATTCCCAGGAGAATGTACCATTCACCTTGACCCAGACGCAATCCCTGTGGTCTACCCCCGAGAAAGATTCCCCTTGCTCTCCGTGCCCGTCTGAAGAAAGAGTTGGAGAGCATGGAGCAATCTGACATAGTCACCAAGGTTACAGAACCGACTGACTGGGTAAATGCGTTAGTGGTGGTGGAGAAACCACTTGAACAAGGCTATCAAACGCCCCCATTATCCTTTACCGACGCTAGATGGCATCACACACAAGCTAGCGGGAGCACACTACTTCAGTGTCATGGACGCTAGATCAGGCATCTGGGCTTTTTGTGGACGACATCCTTGTCTATGGTCGAACCAAAGAGGAGCACGACCGAAACCTCCGCGCGATGCTGCAAAGGTCCCGCGAGAGAGGAGTCCGGCTCAACCCCGAGAAGAGCACAGTCGGCGCTACAGAGGTCAGCTACTTCGGACATCTTCTTACAGCGTCTGGAATCAAGCCAGATCCACAGAAGATCTTAGCCATAAAAGAAATGAAGCCACCAAAGAACCGTACAGAGCTGGAAAGTGCTTGGCATGGTCAACTACTTAGCCAAGTTCGCACCCAGCCTCTCCAATGCTAATGCACCCCTGCGTCAACTGCTAAAGCAGTCCAGTGAGTTTCTCTGGGACAAGAAACACGACATTGCTTTCCAGAATGTGAAAAACTTGATCACGAGAGAACCAGGACCAATCCTTGCCTACTACGACCCCGACAAAGAGCTCAGACTCCAAGTGGACGCGTCGAAGTATGGACTAGGTGCAGTGCCACTGCAAGAAGGAAAGCCCATCGGCTACGCTTCCAAATCTCTCACAGACTGTGAAATCAACTACGCTCAAATCGAAAAGGAGCTCTACGCCATTCTGTTRGGATGTAAACGTTTCCATCAGTACATATATGGACGACAAGTCATTGTGGAATCCGACCACAAGCCCCTCTAGTCAATTATGAGGAAACCACTAGCCGCAGCCCCGCCAAGGCTACAGAGAATGATCCTTCAACTACAAAAATACGACTTCACAATCACTCACCGTCCAGGCAAAGACATCCCTGTCGCAGACACACTCTCCAGGAAGTGTCTTACCTATACTGACAGCAGCCTCAGTGAAGACATGGACATGCAGGTGCACACTGTGTACAGCAACTTACCAGTTAGTGACACAAAACTGAAGGAGATCCAAGCAGAAACAGAAAAGGACTCGCAACTCGCACAGCTGAGGAAAGTCATACAGGATGGATGGCCTGAGGAGAGGAGAAAATGCCRTCAGAGCGTCTCAGAATTCTGGAACCATCGTGATGAACTATCACAGATCAACGGAATAATTTTCAAAGGAGAGAAAATCATTATTCCTACCAGTCTCAGAGAAGAGATTTTGACAAAGATTCATGCTGGACACATGGGCATGGAAAAGTGCAAACAGAGAGCACGGGACATTTTGTTTTGGCCCGGAATGTGCAAACAAATAGAGGACATTGTTGGTAAATGCGCCATATGTCTTGAACGACGCCCCTCAAACACCAAAGAGCCAATGTTACCTCACTGTATCCCAGACCGACCCTGGCAGGTCGTGGCAACCGATCTGTTWACCTGGAACAACGAGGACTACATCGTAACAGTGGACTACTACAGCAAATACTTCGAACTCGACAAGCTTTACAGCACCACATCTGCAGCTGTGATACACAAGCTGAAAGCAGCCTTTGCCAGGCATGGCATTGTAGAGACTTTAATATCTGACAATGGGCCCTGTTACAAATCAAATGAGTTTGAATCCTTCACAAAAGCATGGGAGTTTACACATGTCACCACAAGCCTGCATTACCCTCAAAGTAATGGCCTTGCTGAAAAATCTGTGCAGATTGCTAAATCACTCATGGATAAAGCAAAAGCAGACAAGAGAGACCCCTACCTCAGTCTCCTTGAATACCGCAACACTCCAGTTGACAACTTCAAATCACCAGCCCAGCTGTTGATGAGCCGCAGACTTCGCTCAATCCTTCCCAGCACCAACCAGCAGCTGCAACCTGAGGTCGTCAGCTACAAGGAAATGCATGAAAAATGTGCACAGAGACAACAACAACAAAAGCGATACTACYACTACAGCTAGACCACTGCCACCACTGATCGACGGAGAGTCAATTAGAATCCAGGAGCATGGCCTCTGGAAGCCAGCAGTCGTCATCCAGCCAGCTGACACTGAACGTTCATATCACGTCCGCTCCACAGAAGGATAGGTGTACCGCCGCAATCGTCGTCACCTACTGAACACAAAAGAACAACACACTGATGAGATGAACTGTTCCCCTGAAAGAGAACGTGATGGACTAAACACACACACACAGCACAACATACACCATACTTACCTGCAACACCACAAGAACTGTTGACTGACACAGAAGCATGCTCAGCATCATATCGCACAAGGTCAGGAAGAGAGGTCAAGCCCAGAGCTGTCCTAGACCTGTGAAATGTCAAAGGGTGTAGGCGGATRGCTGCCCTAAAAGAGTTCCAGACTGTAAACTTGTTATTGAAAGTATACTTGAAATGTTTTCATATTGTATTTGTTTGAAATGTTAAGATGTAATTTCTACTGTGAAAGCTGAGTTGCTGAGAATCCCTTGTTCGAAAAGTAACAGTATGTTGGATCATTGTTCAGAGTATATGTTGATTCAGTTGGTGTAGTATGCAATATAAATGGTTACTTACCTTGAGTTCAAACTGCAGAGCATGTTTTCAAAAGAAACGCTTAGAATATGTAAACATTTTTCTCTTGTTTTAAAAGAAGGGGGATGTAATATTCATATGTGTAAACATACTGAATTATAATTGGATGCATTTTACCGCCATATCATACTGTGCTATGATTGGTTAAGACCAACCAAATGGTTAGGTCATGGTCAGTTTGATCCTGGTTGGCGATACGTGAACATGCCAGTTATAGCTAGCTAATAAAGAGCTACGTTAAGAAATATCCTGTAGTACTGCATTTTATTATTTTGTACAAAGTGTGCAAAACAAGACATGCTGGACATCAAGGGTAACCACTTCTTACATGTCGGTTACATGTCACTTCATTGAAGATTTTTTTGATGTCTAGCTGTCTTCTGGACTGCTTTGAGTTCAGCGACAGACACACCTCAGATAACTTGGCAGAGGAACTGTTGAGTGGCCAGAGAATGGCAAGTAGATGGAAAAGTGGTATGTTGTGTTAGTGACAATGCAGCTAACATAACCAAAGCCATGAAAATGTGGCCATTGTCAATGCACCTGTTGATGCTCTGACCCAAGAGGAATGGGAGGTGGAGGAGGTGTGCAGAGTCCTGGAACACTTTGAGCAGGTCACTGTGGAGATCAGTGGAGAGGTACAGTAAGCAGTTATTACTACATCATTATTTAATCCAGTATTATATATGTATATGAGCAGTAGATGAGAATGCAGTGTCAGTAGACAAAACATGAACCTGAACTAATACGTTACTGTCTTTTCAGCTATGTGACAGCCTCAAAAATGATACTCCTGTGTAAGGGTCTGCAGCGAATCACAGCCAGTCGCCAGAGAGAAGCAAATGTAACTACAGGACAAGTGACAGAGTTGATGGACACTATGTTCATCAATGGACAGAAAGTTCCACAGAATGGAATATAATCACATGCTATCAGAAACCGCTGCACTTGAGAAGTTAGCTTTCAGTGATGCCAGAGCGATTGATGAGGCTCTTCATAGAATAACCTCAGCAGCAGGGAGGGACAGCCCCAGCAGTCAGCTGTCTCYGGCAACAGGAAGAAGAAAGAGCAGATGGAGCAGAAGCACCAGCAGTAGTGCCACAAACGTCTGCTGTTTGAGGAGAGAGCAACTGGGGATGCAGCGTGAAGGAATCCGACAGCAGATGCCATAATGGAGGTCCGATCCTATTTGGAGGAGCCCCTCCTGAGCTGGTGGGAGAACAAGGCCTCTGTCTACCCACGGCTTACTAAAGTCATGACAGGGAGAAACTGCATAGTGGCCACGTCTGTTCCCTCTGAGAGGGTCTTCTCAAACGGGACAAATAATTACTGAGAGAAGAAACCGCATCAGCTCCTCAAAAGGGAGGCAGCTTGCATTTCTGAATGCAAATCTCTCATAATAGCAAAATATGGTCAGCATTGCTGTGTGCTGCTGGTTATAACATGGCAATAAAGGAGAGAAAATAGGGACCAGTTTAATGTTTTAAAGTGGGATGCTGCAGTTTTGCACATTGTTATTTATTTTTCTTTGATGTGGTGCAATATTCTGTTATTATGCTGTTCAGATTGTATTCGTTTTGAATTGTTACATTTATATGCACTTTGTTTATATTCATTAAAAAGTTGTACTTTAAATGCAAATGTATTTAAAAATGTTTTGTATTTTTTCAAGTCAAACAGTTTGCAATAGTTTGACTATGATTGGTGTTAAAACGATTCTTATTAAATGAAATCATACTCTACCTTAACCACAATGTATTTAAAAATACATTGTTTTTTTATGAAAAAGAATGCTATTAGCCATTTCCCATTACCTTAACGCATTTCTGCAATAGTGAAACAAGATTCAACAAATTCAAACATCTCTCACTTGTAGTCAAACAATCAGTCTCATTAGCTTCTAGACTCCTCCTTACACAGTTTAACCGAGAACGTGTCTCTAAGTCATGTCCAAACAATTTAATTGGCTGATAGGTGCACTCCAATCAAGTTGTAGTGACATCTCAATGATGATCAAAGGAAATTGGATGCACCTGAGCTCAATTTGGAGTGTCATAGCAAAGGATGTGAATACTTGTAAATATTCATATATTTCATTTTCAGTATGTTTGCAAACATTTCTAAAATCATGTTTTCACTTTCATTATTGGGTATTGTGTGTGTAGATGGGTGAGAGAAAAACATATATTTAATGATATATTTTAATATATTTAATTTTGAATGCAGGCTGTAACACAACAAAATGAGTAAGCCAATGGGTGTGAATACTTTCTCGTGTTTATGGTCTACTGTAATTTATAGTATATTTTTACTACTAATATATTAATTACTGCTGGCAAGAAAGGCGTTTCACTACTTCTGCACGTGACAATATTTTGAAAGTTGAGTCGCGGTCGCTTACTGAGCCACACTGCAACTGCGCAGAAGATTCAAAACCGGATGTGTGATCAACTATTCGATTTGTCTCCGCTTCTTTTCTAAGATGTCTGGCTCATCAAATCTCGTTGCGATGAAGAAAGTTGTACAGCAGCTGCGTTTTGAAGCGAGCATCAACAGAGTGAAGGTAATGTATTTCACACTCAAACATACTTGATAAACCTGCTCAGGGAAACTAGTCAGCTAGCATCAGTATCTAGCTAACAGTGGCTAATAGCTAGCTAAGGGCGTGGAATCTAGGCACAAAAATGGTGATCTTGCGATAACACAATATTTTGCTTAATCGTCTCTAATGGAATTGGAATTGTCGGTCATTATAGAGTGTGGCCTACCGCCCTAGGATCATTCATAGCCTAATTTAAGGATCTGTGTTCACACCTGATAGCTAATATTGGCAACATTCAAGGGGGATAGTTGTGGGAGTCTTAAAGTTAACAATGAGTGCAATGTTACCCGTTGCAACAGGTCGTTTTTTTGATCACAACTATATTCCTYTATTATGGTTTCTGTTCAGGTGTCCCAGGCAGCAGCAGACCTTCAGCAGTTCTGCATGCAGAATGCCCTCCAGGACCCCCTACTCACTGGGGTCTCCTCCAGCACCAACCCCTTCAGACCACAGAAGGTGTGCTCCTTCTTGTGAGACAGACCCATAGGACAGACAAACCACAGCATTATTTGGTGAGTCTCCCCTCGTGTCAAAACAAAAATGTGCTCTTCTGGTTGTGTATGTAGTCCTTCATTGGATCCAAACGGAATCAGTGTGGATTGCAGACTAGTATTTGGTTGCAATGCAGAGACATTCAAGATACATGCATGTGCTTATCTCACTCTGTTCCTGTCTTGCAGGCCTTTGTTTTGATGCTACAGGGAAAAAGTTGAKCTCAACACTGCTATTCAGTTCCCATGGCATTCCACTGCCACAGAATCTCATGAAGTGTAGAATAACATGTCAGAAATCATGTAAGGAAGACTTGCCATCTATTTTCAGCAAARCACCTTAGAGGAAATGATTACAGGTTTATTTTTCATGGCACAGGATGGTTTTCAAGTAAATTATTGTGCCTTTTTCTATTTTATTCATTATTGTTCTTGACTTTTTGTATTTAGAAATTAAAACATTCTTCTTTCTCTACATGATTGTTTGCTAATCGTTCTTTGGTCAGACTGATAGTGATATCTCAAATCATTAAAGATGCAAGTAGTTTATTTCATAACAGAATGCAAACAGAGCACCTTAACAATACAAAAGGGAAAGACTACAACTTTTGATAAAAATATCCAAAACAATAAAAAAGCCACCCTTTTAAGATGAAAGAATATGGTGAATAAGGAAATCAACACTTATTAACCTATATTCCCCACCCCCAAGTGCTTAAATATGCAGTCCGGGATCTTAAGCACAAATTCGTAACAGTACACAAAACGGGGACCCGTTTTGGCTTGTAAGCACCACTTTCAAAACTACAGGCTGAAATTATACAAAGTTCCCAGAGCATCACTTTAAATAGATCATTGATGTACATGATGCTTAAAGATACTGATTTGATCATCTAATATTCATAGTGGCTCATTAGGGAAAAAATTCACAGTGATGGAGGAACAGTAATTCTAAGACTAGGGTTCAAACACATTTCCTCCAACTAATTACCATGCAATTTTTTCTGAAATCAAAACRGTGTTCAAAAGTTTGTATATAATGAAAATATCAAGACAAGGTTAGGACATTTATCAGCAGGTCAGACATCTAGTGCACCTTTGCGTCCATCTGAAAAGGACTGTCCCCTAAATTAACCAARTCGGTTGAATCCGCTTCAGTAGCATGCTTGATTAGAATATTTTGAAACTAACTCTTAGAAAAGAAAAAAAAACTGTACAGTGTACTTTAAGACCTGTAAAATAATTGTATTCAAATAAAGGAATCAAGTCCTTACTTTCATAAACCAATATCACTCAGTTAACTAAAAACCGTATGATCACTGCCATGCTTTTGTAAATTAATTTCACGGCGTAAACCATTTGGCATCGGTCATCACTTCAAGTAAAAGAACATTGACTTTGCATAAGGATGCAAATAAGTTTTCTAAGCACCATCTTCTGCTGTCCATAAACGTCTTCGGCCTGGTCTGTCCGTCCAGCCTCTCAACCCTCCTCCATAGATGACTGTCCTGTTGCACATGGAAGAGCATGGGGTGATGCTATGATGCATTAGCATTACTCTTCAGATGCTGGGTCTGGAGTGGCTTCACATGGTACTCGTAGATCTTCAGTGCTGGCCCCAGTTTGATGGACAGGCCTGTCAGGACATCGTTCCGCGTCATCAGAAGCAGAGACTTTCCATCGATTTCCTACGAAAAGAAGGGATTGGGAAGCTTTGACTCACGAGAGAAGAATGTGTAACTTGCAAGGTTAGTAAATTATGTTCTGTTAATTTACCTGGTCCTGGAAAGCAGTAGCCTGCTCTTCAAATCCTGCAGCTTTGAAATAGTTAACGACATCAGTAACCGCCCAGTCAGCAGGATCCGGCAGCTGTCCATTCTCCACCTTACTAGAAAGACAGAACAGAGGGGACAGGATAATGGGTATAGGGACAAGGCAGAAGGCCATCAATCTTATCCCTCATCTATAGCCTCAGAAGGAAGACCACCCTCTAAACTTACGGCTTGGCTTCCAGTGATCCATTGGTTTTGTTCTCCATTCCAGCTAGTAAAATAAAAAATAAAAGTTAGATTTGTAGAAAAGAGAACACAAGAATCTAATCCAAAACTAGATTAGGTTTACTAAATAAACCCAAGGTCTGTCATGAACTGAATACATTCACTACTTGCATGAAGTTTGTTCAATATAATACGATGTGTTGAGAGGTTATCTGGAAATTGATCAATTGGGTTTCTGAAACCAACTACAGAGCATCTGATGTACTGAGTGTTGAATAGAGAAGCCAGAGTTGAGTTGAACAAAAAACTTCAATGATGCAATACTGACATGCATGAGTACTCAGTTGCTAAGCGATGTGGAGAACTTGATACTGTTGAAATAGTAGGGTAAAAATGCAAAGACCAGAAAGTGCATTTAATGATGCCCAAAAAGCACAGTCTTCATTGGATGATGGATATGGGCCATAAAGGGTATACATAACAAATGTGGAGGATATGATCATCCCATCACAGTAGTGGGCACACTGGAATACAAAGAGAGGTATGTGGGTTCATTAGTTGTGGATTCTGCTCTGATCAAAAGCCAAGGAACTCGTTGTGCTCGGATGAGTCAATTTCAAAGACAGAGGAGCCATTTAAAGTCCCCTTATCTGCATTCTTAGAACTTCCCTATTCAATGAACATCTTCTACATGACCATGTGGTTTTATCATGAGCTGAATAGTCTAGAATTTACCCAAAGGCAATCTGTCTGTATTTGTGAAGCATTGTATATAGTTCATTATTAGCTACCTACCTACCAATCTACCAGATGCTACCTACAGTCTTGGATTTTCAGCAGGTTATCTTTGGATGGACAATTTCCATCAGAAACTTCACTCTCACAGTTCTAACTTTAGACACTGCATTTCATTCAGGACCTATGCACATCAGTGGAAAGAAAGATCGCGGATCGTGATGATATTGTGGACAATATTACAATGTGTAACATAAATCAGATGCAGCATGAAATATGGAGTAATTCATTACAATCTTGGAATAAGGAAAGCGCAATTCAGGCTACTTTATCTATTACTATACCTTGATACCTTAAATTCTATTATTGACACCATGAGCATTTCTTACTGACTTTTTWAAAATTATTTTTTTTATCTCATCTAACATGTTATACGTTTTGTCAATAAGTATGTCTTGCTAATGCAGGGTTTCCCAAACTCGGTGAACGTTTTGTTTTTTGCCCTAGTACTACACAGCTGATTAAAAATAATCAACTAATCATCTAGCTTTGATTATTTGAATCAACTGTGTATTGTTAGGGCAACAAAACAAAAACGTGCACCCCTTGGGGTCCTGAGGACCGAGTTCGGGAAACGCTGCGCTAACGTGTTCTGCTTCGGTCTATATTTGACACTTACCTTTTTATTGTTTATTAGTTGGCTTCGTTGATAGTTCTTCTGACAGCGTAAATGAATATCCTGTTTATTCACGAATGTATGCCTGGCGCTGCGCAGTTTATTCGATCTATAAACCACCTAAACTCCTCAAACTAATTCAATTATTCTGTTCTAATGTTGAAAGGATCTGCGAGTTGTCATGCGCCGCCTAGACAATACGCTCGTGAACAGCCGCAACATTCTCGAACCTGACTGGCCAGTTCACCAGAGGCAAAGGCGGAAATAGGAAGAGGGATTATGCAGCCGTAAACACTGATCTAAAGTCAGTTTATTTTATTTATTCTCCAAGTGGTAAATTAGGATTGTGGTATGATAAACTGATATAAGATCTGCTTTAGAGACATCATCTGATTGATTGAATGAATGGATCATGTGAGAACGGCCAGTGCCAGTTGCTGTGGAAACGTGAATGGAGTCAACTCGTTTCGTGATCGAAGGAATTCAGCAAAGAAAAGTAAGAGGGAAAAAAACATTAGATAGTGAGCTAGCTATTTGCCGGCAACACGTCTTTTGGTAAAATAGATAGCTACCAAGTTTATTTCGATCATTTTTTCCTGTTTACAGTGAAAAAGTTATCGCTACGTTAGCTAGCTAGCTAACACACACACAGGGCACAAAAATAAGTATCATAACAAAAACGTCTGAAATCACGAATGCTCATATTCCTGCCAACTTTCTGAGCGATACAAAATTAATCTGTACAGGCGCAGTCTGGTTGAAAGGCCCTGTGTGTGTGTTAAAGACCCTCTTTGTTGGGCTCCCAGTCAGTCTCAGTTGCTCCCAGTCAGTCTCAGTTGCTGTGCACCAGTGTGACGAAGAGAGAACAGAGGGAGATGGATCCTGTCTAGTGTTAGTTGACTTGAAAACAATGAAAAAGAGAGGTGGTATTTTGCGTGTTTGCTTAGTTATAGTAACTAGCTAAATGCTTAAAAGTTGTCTGCAAATACACATCTGCGACATGTTTGCATGACAAGTGATATCTGCTTGTATGCATTATGTAATCACGATCTATTATATAACTTCTTGTTGCATGCATCTGCTCTTGTTTTCTTGCAAGTGTCCCATAACCATGGACTAGAGCTGAATCTTCTCCATCATTAAACCAGAGGGCCAGTCAGTGGATGGTTCAGGACAGCGCCTAGCCTGGCCACCCCAGCCACATGATGCTCCAACAGGCAGGCTCTGTGCAGCTTCTCTGCCTCACTGCCAACAGTGGGGTTCCTCTCTTCACCCGGGGGGCCTCTAAGCAACTCCCCTTCTCCATCATCGGCTCCCTGAACGGTGTGCACATGTTCGGAGCGGGCCAGGGGGTGATGCTGGCTGGCTGTGAGACTGATCGCGGAGGCCGGATGGTGTGGAGGGTATTTCAGGACAGCGTGATGCTCATAGCGGTGAGCAGCGGTGGGCAGGCCCAGCAGGAAGGTGGTGGTGCAGGAGAAGACCTCCACCTGCGGCGCCTGCTGGAGAACGTGTGGAACTGCATGGTGCTGGTGCTGGGGCAGGATGAGCTGGCCAGCTTGAGGAACGTGGAGCGGCTGAAGAGGGACCTGCGCTCCTGCTACCGCCTCATCGACCAGCTCCTGGAGGGGGGACAAGGACAGGAGGGCACTATGGGGGACCTGACGCATTGCGCGGACTGCCTGCTGCCCCCCAACGCCACCCTGCTTCAGGAGGGCCTAGACGGCTTTACCCAGGCTGCAGATAGCGAGTTTGGCTGCCTGATGGTCCATGGACGGATAGCCACCGCCACGGAAAAATGGTGGCGTCTGGCGCCGCAGGAAGTGGTTCTCCTATCCGTTCTGGCCCGCTCTCTCTCCCTCTCTGGCTCTGCGTCCTGTGACACCCCTGTCTTCCTGCCTCAGGGCAGCCCCACGGTGGCACATCGCCTGCTACGCTTCCAGCTGCTTCCGGGGGCGGATGTGTGCGTGCTGTGCGGCCCCAGTCCCACCCTGCACAGGGCTGAGAGCGAGCTGGTGGGTTGTTTCTGGTCTCCTCTACTGGAGGCCCTGAGAAGTAGCCTGGCCGTGGGGGAGCGCTGCCTGCCAGGCTCTGTGACCCTCCGCCCTGATGTCCTGGCTCTGCTGCTCATCAACAGAGAGTCCCGTCGCTCTGTCTCCTATGTGAAAGCCATCATTACTAACCCCAACCATCCTCCCAGTGACCATCCTCTGCCCTCCAAGGCACGCTGCTGGGAGCTGCTCAGGCTCTTCTACACTTTCACCACCACTCGCTACTTTCCTCTGGAGGAGACCCCGGCCCTGACCCCAGGGGAGAAGGCCCAACGTGGGGACTCCCTCCGGGAGGACTTTGCCCTGGGCTTCTCCCACCAGCCGCTGCAGTGCTACCTGGTGACTGAGGAGTGTAAGTGTTTTGGCCTGCAGACTACCCAACATCAGCTCTACCTGCTCACCCCTCTCTCAGTGCCTACCTTCGCCCTACGCTCCGTGGCTACACAGACCCTCTCCGCCATCACTTTAGCCACTGGATTTTAGGCCAGCTTTTATAATGGACATGGGCACATTGCTGTGAAACCTAGGGATAGCGTTACACTGTTCACTATATGTACCACTTTCATCATAGACAACCATTATGGAGCAAGGATTGTTCCTTTTACCTCAATTTGATACTCCAGAATATTCTTGTGTGTGTGTGTATATATATATATATATCACACTTGATGGTTTTTGCGACTGCACTTGAAGAAACTTTCAAAGTTCTTGACATTTTCCAGATTGACTGACCTTCGTGTCTTAAAGTAATGATGGACAGTCGTTTCTCTTTGCTTATTTGAGCTGTTATTGCCATAATATGGACTTGATCTTTTACCAAATAGGGTTATCTTCTGGATACCACCCCTACCACCCCTGTTTAACACTTTTTTTGGTTACTACATGAGTCTGTGTTATTTCATAGTTTTGATGTCTTCACTATTATTCTACAATGTAGAAAATAGTKAAAATAAAGAAAAATACTTGAATGATTAGGCGTGTCCAAACTTTTGACTGTGTGTGTGTGTTTAAATATATGTATATATATAAATTGGTGCATGTTGCATTTTTATTTATATTCAGTATAAATGCAGAACCCCTGCAGTACTTCCACGGACCCCTWGCTGAATACCCAGGTTCTAGAAGAAGAAAAAATATATATATATTAAAGATTTTATGGAGTTACAGTTCATATAAGGAAATCAGTCAATTGAAATAAATAAATTAGGCCCTAATCTATGGATTTCACATGACTGGGAATACAGATATGCATCTGGTCACAGATACCTACAAACAAAATGGGCCTCACAATGGGCTTCAGGATCTCGTCACGGTATCTGTGCATTCAAATTGCCTTCGATAAAATGCAGTTGTGTTCGTTGTCTGTAGCTTATGCCTGCCCATACCATAACCCCACCGCCACCATGGGGCACTGTTCTAAGACAAAATAAGAGCTAAAGAAAATATTTACTAAATCAAAATAAAGTTACAAAAATAACAATAAAATAACGAGGCTATATACAGTCGGTACCGGTACCAAGTCAATTTGGGGGGGTACAGGTTAATTTAAGTAATATGTACATGTAAGTAGGGGTAAAGTGACTGCATAGATAATAAACAGCGAGTTGCAGCAGCATCCCTGCCCAGTCATGTGAAATCCATAAATTCGGGCCTAATGAATTTATTGCAATTGACTAATTTTCTTACGTGAACTGTAACTCAGAAAAATATTTGAAATTGTTGAATGTTTCATTTTATATTTTTGTTCAGTGTGTGTATATATATATATATATATATATATAAAGTAAAAAATGAAAAAGTACCCGCGAATATGCTACCAGTGCGGCAAGTACCTCTGCCTGCTGGTAAGCTTTCTTGACTCAGACATACATTTTTGCCAATACATGGCTAACCTTTGTTTAACCAGCTAAACAGCTCTTCATAGCGAAAATGTGTTTCAAGTTACRTTTTTAGCAGGTAGTCTAGTGGTTCGAGCATTGGGCCAGTAACCGAACGGTCGCTGGTTCGAATACCTGAGCCGAAAAGCTGAAAAAGCTGTCCTTGTATCTTGATTACTTATTGCCATTAACATTCATTTTTTTGCTAGAGTATGCTTGGGTGTCCCTGGGTCGCCGGTTTGCCTGGGAGGGTGTCCTTGGGAAAGAAAAGGTTGTTTCCTCTCACCGGCTCCTATACTTGACTTACATAAGTGCTGTTGGAAGACCGAGGGAAAGTGTTCAGCTGACCAAACATACCAGCAATGCGGGTTACGCAGGAAAATGTCCAAATAGAATTTGGAGTATAGGTTGTTAATCAACTTCAGTGCTGTTACTGTGTCTATTTTCTTATGATCATAAATAGTTTTGACATAAACAATGTTTGTTTGAAATATTGTGTTTAAAAAACTCCTGTTTCTATTGAGTTACTGCTGATAGAGATTATGGGTATTTTTCACTGTTTTTATACATCTATGTGGATGAATGTCATCTACTTTTGAGTTGTCTATTGTGTTATTTCTTTGTGTGCAATAGTGGTAAATACTTATAACATGGCTAAGGTTGCCCCCTACTGGTAAAAGAAAACAACTTGTTGTTGACCATGGTGAGAAACCAGGACCAGGATTTGTGTGGACATTTTTAAAGGAACTGAAATATTGACTAAACTGTGGTGTCACCAGATGGCTGACCACAGAGAAAATATTGCTGAWTGTTGGAAGTAAAGAAAAACTGAATAGCTTTTATATGCTGTAGTGTCCTGAATTGCAACATCAACATCTAAAAACACAGCACAAGAGATCTTTTCCATGGGTACGTGTTTTTGCATGGAAAACCTTAACCATTTTGGGTTATTGACTATTTTTCGACTTCCTATTGATGATGTTGAAAGTATCAATGGGAGTCTGAGACGATGTGGAAGAGGTTTTAGATCACGTAAACGGTCTGGTGTAGGAATCTAAAATGAATGTGCAGCTAAATCTTAATCAAKCTGGATCTGTTCCTCAGTTGTGCCAAAATCAAGTCAGGGTCAAATAGTTGGAACATCTGGCCCTACTTTCACACAATAGRTGATGGTATGTCATAACTGTTTACTTTGGCTGCAACACTTTCAAGCATCGCTGATACAATGATGACCGCATAGTTCAGTAYATTAACCATGAGGAAGATGGTTTCCCTCGGCTCTACCTGATTCCACTTTCTGTTCACTTCAGGCATGGATGAATGGGATGATGACTGAACCTATAGTTCTTGATGGCAAAATCTCATGTCGCAAGAAGGAAACAAATCAGAGTAAGCAGTTGAGCCGCACTGCTTTTACGTTTCAGTGGCTGGTGATAAATAGATGATGCCATATGAGTACATTGAATATACTCAAACTGTTCCATTTATTTCTGAAGTTTCAATGGTGTGAACTTTCATATCTGTCTTGCTGTGTACTGCTCTCAACTCTTATCTTGTTTCCACTCAATGTACCTAGTGTCAAAGACCCAGATGAGGTTGCAATAGATTCTCATAAACTGAGAAGGTATGTTATTTTTTTTGTATGATGTACAGAGGAACTGAGGAAGTGGTTTGCTCAGTATCTGCCACCAGCATATTGAGTCATTATCTCTGAAGCTTTACTTGGTTCATATGACCCATGGTTACATTTGTTAGAGAAACCCTATAGTTGTGGTCACACACATACACACACTCTAAATACAGTATTTACATTTTAGTCATTTAGCAGATGCTCTTATCCAGAGCGACTTACAGTTAGTTAGTGCATTCATCTTAAGATAGCTAGGTGAGACAACATAATCTCTGTTATTTTTCCTCAAAAATGTAGCTATCAGCAAAGCCAGCGCTAGTAGGAAAAAGTTAATGAATGAGACTTGTGTGCAGACACTTGAACTGGAGTACGTAAAGGACCTAGTGGAAATGTGGAAAAAAATGAGGTAAGTGATTTTATTGACCTGATGAAAGTTATGTAGAGGTGAAAATCTATTATTGAGAGGACTTTGATTGGGAGGAATATAACTTCTTTTTCCCAAGATGGTAGGCCTACGTAGATAAAAATTATCTTTTGGTGGAGTAATTTGGACCTTATCGCTATAGTGGGCAGGGTGCTGAGCAAAACTTGTTAGGACAAAAGAAACCATTAACAGATTGTATGCAGACGGTAGCAGGTATTTAACAACTCTATCATAACATTAGTTAATGATTACATGTTATCCATAGTTATATAACATCCATTGGGGACAGAGATCAAGCCATTGAGGGAAAGACCAACTGCAAAGCAGGAAAATTGTCTTTAAATAAATCTCCCTGTCTAAAACAATTTGGATCCATCTCATACTGTCCTTGTAACACATATAGTGGTGGATCTAATTTAGATGCATGCAAATCAACAGTGCAATGATTTAGTTACGATAGGGACTGCTGCATATTGGAAGATACATGTATTGATTGTGAGCATAGCCCTTGGTAACTAAGTTGTATGGTTGTATCTGAAACTGATTGACTGATAGATTTCCAGTGTGGGAAGGGGGGTGATATTGAAAGGCATTGTATGGAAACAATTATGTTGACACACTCAAGAGCCCACGCAAAGCAACTTATCTAATCACACTTCTTTTTCAATTGCTACTTGACTCTCTGCTTTGTTTTTACAACCATTGTGCTCAGTGTGCCTTTTGTACTAAGTTGATTTCAGTTTCATGGATGATTGTTTGGCCATGGAAGAAATTATCAATGGAGTTTTCTCCAGGAAACACTGAAGATATGAAAGGTTGAATGGCTGGACTCTCCATTGGTGTCATGGTAATGCTGTAGTACAATGAGATGCTTACTTGCAGGTACACCCCTCAATTATGTGACAAAAATACAAATAGAAGTTAAAAAAATACATACAAATAAAAGTTCAATAGAATAAACTGGAATAAAATTTGCCAGAGATATAAATCGCCTAAATGGAAGGCACTCGAAACAAATGTATAGTAAAATATTGACTTACAGTATGTATGGAGAGCAAAGTGTTTGAATTGTGCAATACGTTGTGCAATAATAAAGGTGTGTGTGTATGGGTGCGTGTTGCAGAAGGACAGATGCTGTGTTTCTTCAGCAAATAGACAGGTTTGTTTGACAGCTGATATGTGACCCTATTCCTCTGTCAGGTCTGACCTTGTTCCTACACATTCCCAGAATACCACAGGCCTCAAATAACTGGACTCTGGGAGCTCAGAAAGGAAGCCCATCTTTTTTTATTTTTTTTATTTAACTAGGCAAGTCAGTTAAAAACAAATGCTTATTTAGAATYACGGCCTAGCCGAGCCAAATCCTAACCCGGATGACGCTGGGCCAATTGTGCGCCGCCCTATGGGTCTCCCAATCACGGCCAGTTGTGATACAGCCTGGAAATGAACCAGGGTCTGTAGTGACGTCTCTAGCACTGAGATGCTGTGCCTTAGGGCTCCCGAGTGGCACAGCGGTCTATCTTAATACAGAACTAAATCACTTTGACTAAATTATGTCCCTTATCAGACCACTTTGATACTTGAAACTTTGTAAGTCAATGGTTGATCCGGTTCTTTGAGTCACTTCTGTCCACACTGTTGCAATGGAAATCTACTATCCACTGTCACCATGCTCATCAACCCAATGATGTAATTAGGAAAATTGCWCTGGGGGTAAGGCCTACTGAAAGTAGTCTATATGAATGGTTATTTAGGAATGCTGTATCATTTGAATTTAGCATTTATGTTAAAGAACTATCAGCTATAAATAAAGCAACATCTATCTCAGTCATTCACACTAAAACTTAACTAGCCTAGTGTGGAGGGCCCTTAAAACATCACCAGTTGAGCAAACCAGTTGAGCACAGTGCACATTCCGTGTAAATATGCTGCTGCTACAAGCAGGGGGAGAACGGCTTGAGTCCAATTAGGAGGAGTTGCGCAAAATGTCTGCAGAATGGCCTGGTCCGTAGTCTCCTCCCAGTAGTCTAGAGCGCGCTGCCGTTGTATGTGTTAACAAACGAAAGAGAGGGAGTTCCATGGAAAGCGAGCAAGCTGCGCCCGGTCTCCTCGCATAGGCTTATCGCTTGTGTCTGTCGTCTCGGTAACCGGAGATCCGACCCTGACTGACAACTTATCCGTGCGTAGGCAAATGGGGATGCAGGTTGGATTCAACTCACAAAAGGGGTGTATGTGGGAGTAATGTTACAATGTGTGCGGTGTGCAGAAGAGAAAAGAGTGCACCAATCTGTGAATAACGGGTTGGGGAAACAGATCTACTATCACTTCCCCTGAACATTTTTTTAAACTCACCTCATTCGATCGTAATTGTAAGGTTCAAAGCCCTGCTTGACTTAAAAAAAAAAAAAAATTGCCTACTGCACAACAAACAGTTGTCTGTGTGTGTGCATTCATTGAGCGTAGATGGGTCGCAGCACTTCACAGCTAAAGGGATATAATATTGTAACATGTCTGCTTCGCGCATAGGACAAATGTTACCATCCAGAAGCGTGAGCGTTTTGAACGGAGGAAATGTATGGTTTTTCGGCGGCAGGGCGCAATACCCCGCGGGGTACCTCGTCTCTGGGGTCCGCTCAATGCTGATTCCCTCTCAGCTGTCACCCTTTTCCCCCCAGAGTATAGCACTTTCAGGAGTCAGTGAACGGCGGCGTGGACTTGCCCAAGAGAAAATGACCGAGAATGGAGTGTTCTCCCGGGACAAGGTGTTGACCATCGACACCATGAACCCCACGGTGAAGAACGTCGAGTATGCGGTGCGCGGACCCATTGTACAGCGCGCCATGCAGATCGAGAAAGAGCTGAGAGAGGTATGCTTAAAATAAACGTTATTAATTAAATAATATTGTGATTTAGACTACCCTACACGCTACCCTCTGTCATCATTTTCGTTTTTTTTCATTTTATTTTTTGTTTTGTTTCTCTCAGTTTGAAATATATTGAAGTTTTCAAAGTGGGAAAGCAATCTCTGACACTGTCCCATGCACTGTCAGTCTTTCAACTAGACTCACTGCACCAGTCTGACTTTTAACCTACCTGGACACTACTCTCCTGTGGCCTCACTGGGTCTGCTTTTCTGAAATTGCAACTGTAGCAGAGTGACACGCAGCAGCGTGTTAGGCTTGCGTAATATAGGGTGACGAGACGATTTTGGTGGCCTGTCCCCGTAAATGCCCTAAGAAAGAAAAAAGCAACTCTGAAGATAAATTGAGGCTAATTATTMAAATAATCAAACGCTGATTCCAATCAGATTTGCATGTACAAATTATGTACAGTACCTGTTCAAAGTTTGGACACACCTACTCATTGTAGAATAATAGAGAAGACATCAAAACTATGAAATAACACATATGGAATCATGAAGTAACCAAAAAAAGTGTTAATTTGTGGAATTTCTTTCCTTTTTAATGCGTTTGAGCCAATCACTTGTTTTGTGACAAAGTAAGGGTGGTATACAGAAGATAGCCCTATTTGGTAAAAGACCAAGTCCGTATTATGGCAAGAACAGCTGAAATAAGCAATGGGAAACTGTTGTTTACTTTAAGACATGAAGGTCAGTCAATTTGGAAAATTTCAATAACTTTGAAAGTTTCTTCAAGTGCAGTCAGAAAACCATCAAGTGCTATGATGAAACTGGCTCTCATGAGGACCGCCACAGGAAAGGAAGACCCAGAGTTACCTCTGTTGCAGAGGATAAGTTCATTAGAGTTACCAGCCTCAGAAATTGCAGCCCAAATAAATCCTTCACAGAGTTCAAGTAACAGACACATCTCAACATCAACTCTTCAGAGGAGATGCGTGAATCAGGCTTTCATAATCGAATTGCTGCAAATAAACCACTACTAAAGGACACCAATAATAAGAAGAGACTTGCTTGGGCCACGAAACATGAGCAATGAACATTTGACCGGTGGAAATCTGTCCTTTGGTCTGACGAGTCCAAATTAGAGATTTTTGGTTCCAACCACCGTGTCTTTGTGAGACGCAGAGTAGGTAAACGGGTGATTCCCACCGTGAAATTGATGATTCCCACCGATGATGCCCACCATGGTTCCCACCGTGAAGCATGGAGTAGGAGGTGTGATGATGTGGGGGTGCTTTGCTGGTGACACTGTCAGTGATTTATTTAGAATTCAAGGCACACTTAACATGGTTACCACAGCATTCTGCAGCGATACGCCATCCCATCTGGTTTGCGCTTAGAGGGACTATCATTTGTTTTTCAACAATGACCCAAAACACATCTCCAGGCTGTGTAAGGGCTATTTGACCAATAAGGAGAGTGATGGTGCTGCATCAGATGACCTGGCCTCCACAGACCTGTTATGACAACATTTGATCCATAGGCAAAATTTCCACAATATATACAGTTCTTCAGAAAGTATTCACACCCCTAGAGTTTTTCCATATTTTGTTGTGTTAAAATGTGAGATTAAAATGGATTTAATTGTCATTTTTTTTGTCAATGATCTACACAAAATACACTGTAATTTGAAAGTGGAAGAACAATTCTAACATTTGTAAAGAAATTATGAAAAATAAAACACAAATATATCTTCATTACATAAGTATTAACCCCCCTGAGTCAATACATGTTAGAATCACCTTTTGCAGCAATTACAGTCTTTAAGAGCTTTGCACACCTGGATTGTACAATATTTGCACATTATTATTTTGAAAATTCTTCAAGCTCTGTCAAGTTGGTTGTTGATCGTTGCTAGACAGCCATTTTCAAGTCTTGCCATAGATTTTCAAGCCGATTTATGTCAAAACTGTAACCAGGTCACTCAGGAACATTCAATGTCATCTTGGTAAGCCACTCCAGTGTATATTTGGCCTTGTGTTTTAGGTTACGCTTTGTATTCAGGACATAAAGTTAATTACTATATATATATATTGGTTGGGTGCCCACTGGAGGTCAGGGGGCCCCCAGATAGCATATGAACATGTTATAAGRAATGTCAAAATGTACAGAATTGCAGGAAATTTAATTTAACTGTCGACTTGGCACTCCGGTACTGCTTGCCGTGCGGTAGCAGAGAGAACAGTCTATGGCTAGATGGCTAGATTCACACACACTCACACATACTGTGTACACACTTTCACACTCTTCACATATGCTGCTGCTACTCTGTTTATTATCTATCCAGATTGCCAAYTCCCTTTTACCCCTACCTACATGTACATGTTACCTCAATTACCTCGACTAACCGGTGCCCCCACACATTGACACGGTACCAGTACCCCCTGTATATAGCCTTGTTATTGTCATTTTATTCTGTTACTTTTTTTACTTTAGTTTATTTAGTAAATATTTTCTTAACCAACAATGTCGTTTTAAGAAAATAAGATTTTGTAAGTACACATTTCACGCTAAGGTTTACACCTGTTTTATTCGGCACATGTGATAAATAAAATTTGATTTGATTAGAATTCCTTTTGAGTACCTTTTCCTTCACTGAGACCGGAAGCTCTATTATTACGTACAGGTAAAAATCTGTCGTTCTGCCCTGAGCAAGGCAGTTAACCCACTGTTCCTTGGGTGCTGAAGAGGTGGACGTCGATTATGGCAGCCCCCCGCACCTCTCTGATTCAGAGGGGTTGGGTTAAGTGCAGTAGACACATTTCAGTTGAATGCATTCAGTTGTACAACTGTGTCGTGTCTTTGGCATCATTAAACTGAAGACTTATTTATCAAATAACTCTCTGTAATTATTATTACGCGATTAAACTGATTAATCATGTAACTGTAGTTAACTAGGAAGTCGGGACACCAAGGAAAATATTCAGATTACAACGTTATAATTTTCCTAATATAACTCTTCAGATATTTTTATATCTGATCAATTAGTCTTATAATTAATGAATTATTATTTGCCTCATGTTTGTCTCATTCCAAACGTCGTAAATTGTTGGTTATCTGCACGAACCCAGTCTTCACTATGAGTCATCCATACATCAATTGTCTTAAATCATTTATTTACTAACTAAGTAATTCACAGAACTGCATAAACAAACAGTAGATAGTTACAAGGAAATGATAACGGAGTTTCCCTAGTGGGATAAACCGGTATCACGGCTTGGTGGACAAAATGGGAAGTTGGGGTCAACTGAGATGAGACACTACAAAGTTGATAATTATAACAATTGAAATGCTAATCCTTTGCACATGAACGCTCACTCATTCGGGAACAATTGCAATCAATATATATATTTACGCTCAGTGTGTCGTCGGGATCTCTGTGGAAAAGTTTGTTTCTGTTGGAGAGTCTGTCCGCCCTCTCTCTCTCTCTCTCTCTGTCGTGGTTAGAATGCATAGTTCAGAGTGACATTCATTCATGTCCTTATAGAATAGATGTTTTGGCGGTTGTCGGTCTTCGCGTTCAATGATACCGAATTCCTAGCTGCAGACTAGTAATTAATATCAAAGACTTGTTCTTATTCTGTCGGTATCGATAGTCTAAGAGTTTAACCACGTGGTGTGGTTAAAATATTCAGCCATCTACTCAAACCTTAGGTTTATGGTCTCCTCTCAAAACCTTGGCCCTCTCGTTATCGAGGTAAGCTGGTCTCCAACCTTTAGCCATCTCGTAATTGAGGGAAGCTCGGTCTGGTGATAGAAAACCCGGGTGGGGGTTTTATTTGGAAGAGCAGAAAAAGGCTGTCTCATGACGCCAGGTCCTAACTGGGCTCATGGGCGGTCCTCTGATTTAGTTAAACTCCCAAGGGAATTGGAGTTTCCTTCATTAAACAGTCCAAAATCACATAACACAATTTCACAAACAGTATCATCCTCACTCATTCATCTTACACAACAATTAGATGTAAACCTCATATCTGAGGCTATTATATAAACAGCGTTATGGTAATGTGGCCGTATTGTCTCCCATGAGTTTCACAAAATTGTACCAAACGGACCAGTTCGTGGCTGGATTCTTCACTGATCTTTTATACATTCTCCAGAAAAATAAATGATGTTCGGACCTCAAGTTCTGTGAGGTGGAAGAAATTCCTTTGTTCTCTCTATGAAAACTCACTCTCTCTCTATACTGTGGCCATGAGGAGATAATCTCCTCCAGGAATTTACGACCTGAGGTCGCAGCAGCCTGAGTGTAGGAGACAGAGAGAGGGGGATGGTGCTCACTGTACCCAAAGAGGGCAACGTCATGACAACTGACTAGGTATCCCCCTTTCCCTTTCTCTTTCCATTTCACTAGAATAAATCACATTTTGATCTTGTGAATCCCATTTGTGTGTAGCCTTGTACTAGTTGTGCAATAACTGGTTTACAGTGACTTGAGCAACTCTTGTCATGTGTTTGCACTTCCCTTTGCCCTCCAACCTAACTGTTCACCAAAATATAGACTTTTTGGGTGCATTTGCGCACACACCCAGTGTGTCACCCTCCTGCCAAAGTCTACTACTTTGAAGGTTAGTTGACATTTTTGCAGGTTTGTTGAGCCTTCTGTTGGTCATCTGTTGATTTTTTCACCTCTGTCTCTGTGTCTCTATCTCCCTCACCCTCTGTGTCTCTCTCCCTCACCCTCTGTCTCTGTCTCTGTGTCTCTCCCTCACCCTCTGTCTCTGTGTCTCTCTCTCCCCTCACCTCTGTCTCTGTGTCCTCTCCCTCACTTCTGTCTCTGTGTCTCTCTCTCCCTCACCTCTGTCTCTGTGTCTCCTCTCTCCTCACCCTCAGTCTCTGTGTCTCTCTCTCCCTCAGTCTCTGTTTCTCTATCTCCCTCACCCTTTGTCTCTCTCTCCCTCTGTCTCTGTGTCCTCTTCTCCCTCACCCTCTCCCTCTGTCTCTGTGTCTCTCTCCCCCTCTATCTCTGTGTCTCTCTCTCCCTCACCCTCTGTCTCTGTGTCTCTATCTCCCTCACCCTCTGTCTCTGTGTCTCTATCTCCTCACCTCTGTCTCTGTGTCTCTATCTCCCTCACCCTCTGTCTCTGTGCTCTATCTCCCTCACCCTCTGTGTCTTCTCTCTCCCTCGCCCTCTGTCTCTGTGTCTCTCCCTCACCCTCTGTCTCTGTGTCTCTGTGTCTCTCGCCTCACCCTCTGTCTCTGTGTCTCTCTCTCCCTCGCCCTCTGTCTCTGTGTCTCTCCCTCACCCTCTGTCTCTGTGTCTCTCTCGCCCTTGTCACTGTTTGTTCTCTGTTATACAGTATCAGAGTTGTTCTCTGAGCTGAGAAAGATTCAGGTCAAAGTCCACAAGTCAAACAGAAAACTGAGAGATTCAGTTCAGTCTGTGGTCTGTTTTTACATCAGCTCTATTTAAACGTCTGACCTCACAATGTCGTACAGTATGTCATCTATCATCAGAGGTCAGAGGTCAAATCCTCACTTTACCCCAGACCAATACCACTGTCTCCTTTAACTCTCTTAAAAGCAATAACTCATCACTCCTATAGCCCCCCTGCAGTCCCGTGACATTTGTTATGTGAAATGGGTGAATGATCTAGACCAGAGATGGGAAACAGTGATGGGGGGTGGTGGCCACAAAAAATCTGAACTCATCATGAGGGACTTTAGTTGCTTGTGGGTCTGTTTACCCACATCCATACCCACACATGCAGTCTGAGCCGGCCTTAGCCTTTTGGGGGGCCATTAGTAAAATGTCATTCTCTCCCCACCATCGGGTGAAGAGAATGATTAGCAGTTTTACAGAAATGTTCCTGCAATCCTACAACTTCTGCCATAGGGTGGAGAGAAATGTTCGCATTTTTAATATGATAAATGGTTTTAATATGATATCTGATTGAGAGTGACACACAAAATGAATGGGGGCCCCCCGGTCGGTAATCTACTTTTGTAACCGATGTGAAATGGCTAGCTAGTTAGCGGGGTGCGCGCTAATAGCATTTCAATCGGTGACATCACTCGCTCTGAGATCTTGAAGTAGTTGTTCCCCTTGTTCTGCAAGGGCCGCGGCTTTTGTGGAGCGATGGGTAACGATGCTTCAGAGGGTGGCTGTTGTCGATGTGTGCAGAGGGTCCCTGGTTCGAGGCGAGGAGAAGGACGGAAGCTATACTGTTTCACTTGCTGCATAAAGATCCCATAATACCCCATAAGTGTAACCCTTACCTGCCCTATCCCCTCTTGCTTCATTTCAGGGGTTGACATGGAAACACAGAGATAGTTTACTGATTCCAGTGTAGTGTGCAAAGTGGAACAATCTGAGTGCTATTTCCAGGAAAAAGATTGAAGTGTCTCTGTGTTTGAGAGAGAGAGAGGTACACTCTCTAGCTGGGTAGGGGGGTGGAGGGACTGCCATATGGTCTATGGTGACCAGACGGCCCTATGGCTTTACCAAAATGCAAAACGTCATCTTCATGGATTTTCTCTCTTTTATTTGTTCTGACTCATCCTCAAACACCCCAGCCAACCAGGAGTCTACCTGGCTTTGGGGCAGGTTGGTCATTCAGGAGTCTACCTGGCTTTGGGGCAGGTTGGTCATTCAGGAGTCTACCTGGCTTTGGGGCAGGTTGATCATTTCGAGTCTACCTGGCTTTGGGGCAGGTTGGTCATTCAGGAGCCTACCTGGCTTTTGGGGCAGGTTGTCTATTCGGAGTCTACTGGCTTTGGGGCACGGTTGGTTCATTCAGGAGTCTACCCTGGCTCTGGGCAGGTTGGTCATTCAGGAGTCTACCTGGCTTTGGGGCAGGTTGGTCATTCAGGAGTCTACCTGGCTTTGGGGCAGGTTGGTCAATCAGGAGTCTACATGGCTTAGGGCAGGTTGGTCAATCAGGAGTCTACCTGCTTAGGGGCAGGGTTGGTCATTCAGGAGTCTACCTGGCTTAGGGGCAGGTTGGTCATTCAGGAGTCTACCTGGCTTTGGGGCAGGTTGGTCATTCAGGAGTCTACCTCAGGGGTTTCCCAATAAGTTATTACATCGTTATGTCATACGGAGCACCTAGAAATAGAAACAATGTGTGTTTTGTTATGTATGGGAACATCCAAATATCCAACTAACACACAAACCATGTGCTGTATCAGGTGTATCTGTAGACTCTTCCAAGTATAGCTGGGCCAAACCAGTCTTGTCTTTTGTAACTAAGAATACCTGCTTTTTAAACTGAGCTCTGGTGAGTGTTAGGTTTTTGTGTGAAAACAGGGTACAAAGCTTACAGTCACTTGCTTGCCTTTATCTAAAATAGGTAAGGAAAGAACACGCACTTTCAACAAAATACATTTAGTCTTTCTCTGCTCTCTCTATACTCTTTTCACCCTGTGTCTATGTTGTCTTACTAACACACAAACCTTTTTTGAGGGCTCAGAGGAACTGCAGTGTTTCAGTTGCAGATAAAGTTCAGGAAAATGTTCTGATACCTGAGACGACTTAAAACCTCTACCGCTTCTCTCTCCCGGATCCGGGATCGTCCTCATCAAAAAAGCTGACTAGCATAGCCTAGCCTAACGCGACAGGGATATCATATAATATAATTTTCAGGAAATCACAAGTCCAATACAGCAAATGAAAGATAAACATCTTGTGAATCCAGCCATCATTTCCGATTTTTAAAATGTTTTACAGCGAAAACACATGTATTTCTATTAGCTAACCACAACAGCAAAAGACTCAACCGCATATTTTCACAATTTTTCTACCGCATAGGTAGCTATCACAAAACCGACCAAATAGAGATATAATTAGTCACTAACCAAGAAACAACTTCATCAGATGACAGTGTTATAACATGTTATACAATAAATGTATGTTTTGTTCGAAAATGTGCATATTTGAGGTATAAATCATAGTTTTACATTGCAGCTACCATCAAAAATATCACCAAAGCAGCCAGAATAATTACAGAGAGCAACYTGAAATACCTAAATACTCATCATAAAACATTTATGAAAAATACATGGTGTACAGCAAATMAATCTTGTGAATCCAGCCAATATTTCTGATTTTTTAAGTGTTTTACAGCGAAACACAATATAGCATTATATTAGCTTACCACAATAGCCTAACACACAAATGCATTTATTAGCAGCAAAAGGTAGCGATCGCAAAAACCAGCAAAATATATAAAATTAATCACTAACCTTGACCAACTTCATCAGATGACAGTCTTATAACATCAGGTTATACAATACACTTATGTTTTGTTCGAAAATGTGCATATTTAGAGCTGCAAACCGTGGTTATACATTGTGAATATGTAGCATCGATTCACCAGAATGTCCGGAGCTAGTTTGGACACTCACCTAATCTGACCAAAGAACTCATCATAAACTTTACAAAAAAATACATGTTGGACAGCAAATGAAAGATACGTGTTAGATTTTTAAAAATAACTTTACCATAACAAACAGCTTACGTTATAGCGAGACAGCGCCCGCCAAAACGCGGATAATAGGACTCAACATTTTCCACAGAAATACGAAATAACATCATAAATTGTTCTTACTTTTGCTGAGCTTCCATCAGAATCTTGTACAAGGAGTCCTTTGTCCAGAATAAATCGTTGTTTGGTTTTAGAATGTCCTTCTCTCCTGTCGAATTCACTCCACAAGGCTAGCCAATGTTGATGACGTTCCCAATTTCTCTCGACGCAGAGAACGGAAAACTCCAAAAGTCCCATTAAACGTTGAATAAACTGATGAAACTCGGTTGAAAAAACCTACTTTGTGATGTTTTTCTAATATGTATCAAATAAAAACAAAGCCGGAGATATTAGCCGTGTATACCGAACGCTTATCATAAGACAATAGGGAGGTGCTTCCCGCGCCTAGGTAGAGAAAGGAAATTCTGGACACGTCATTCCAAGAGCTCTTGTTCGACCTCAGATCAAGCTAGACACCCCATTCCACCTTCCAATGCCTGTTGACATCTAGTGGAAGGCGTATGCAGTGCATGCATATCCATAAATATAAGGCAATTCAATAGGGAGGCCCTGGAACAGAGCATCGTTTTCAGATTTTTCACTTCCTGTCTGGAAGTTTGCTGCAAAATGAGTTCTGTTTTACTCACAGATATAATTCAAACAGTTTTAGAAACTTGAGAGTGTTTTCTATCCAATAGTAATAATAATATGCATATTGTACGATCTAGAATAGAGTACGAGGCAGTTTAATTTGGGCACGATTTTTTCCAAAGTGGAAACAGCGCCCCCATATTGACAAGAAGTTTTAAATAGTCATAATTAGTTAATTCTCCTCTTAGCCAAGCAGAAAGAGAAAAAACAGTGTGAGCAAAACAACGTCACATCAACAAATCCAGCCCAAATCATGTCAGTCAGAGCCTTTGTTCCTTGCTCATCGGTTGGCCGATGAACGGGGAACAGAAGGCCCACTAATTGGTTCACAGATCTGTTTTTGCTCTCTTACCAACTCCTAGTCATAACAGATCTGGGACCAGGCTAGAGGCCCACGGAGATGCCTTCTACATCCTCAGGGGTAACCGTGGAGACTTCGGGAAGATTGTGGAATAGCACAGCACGCTGTCACTTTCTTTAATGAATGAAAGGCATCATGTTACATCTCCTGCCTTGAAGAGTAAACTAGAATCCATAATGATGTCACTTTCTTTGGCCAGACTTCAAATTTGTTTTGCCAGACCAATTAGAATGCTACTTATCAGAGACAGAAAATGAGAGGKAAATAAACGTACACATGCAGAAAGAGCAAAAACCACTAGAGAACTGAGTTAAGCATTAGAGAGAGGACAACATCAACCATAGGCTAGTCTCAATCATCTTACAAAGAACATGCAATAGACAGCACTCTGACGAGCCATAGGACTTAATCAGTGTACGTGTCAACAAGGGGTCTGCTAGGTGTTCTTAATCTGTGACAATTTAAAAAGCATTGCTGAGATAAAATACCTTCTTAGGAACTCTTAGGAAGCTTCTTAGGACATTTTAGAAAGTTCCCGTTTTTTTTGCACCTATGTTTTTAACAGTAGTCTGTACTCTCTACTCTCAGAATGAATGCTGGGGACTGACTTTTCTGTTAGCAGTAAAATGTAGGCTACTCTCTACTCTCAGCATGAGTGGAATGGGAGATCCTTTGTATTCCGTGGGTGTCACTCTCCCTGCTGTTTGTGATTGGTCTGGACTGCAGAAACACCTCTGTCGTGTGACCGATTGGAGTGTAGTAGTTTTTTCTTCTGTTGTGTACTCTGGTGGTCATTGCTGGTTCAGCTGGCCCAATTAGATTCGATAAATGTCTCTGGTGGGTAGAACAACAGCGGGCCTGCTTTGCTTCCCACTGAGTTTGAATGAGTTCCACTTGTGGCCACCAACCACTGTCTATCTTGTTATATAGGGTGTCAAATACCAAACATCTGGACACTCACTGAGGAGTCTGTGTTCTTGGCCAGTTCAGTTCCATCATCCATCAAGGGCAGTTTGATACGTTCAACTGCTTGACATATTGTTCTCCGATACTGTATTCTGAGAGAAGTAGCTAAGTAGTGGCATTTTATTGACCTATAAGGACAGAGAAAATGGCACAGACAGCTACCCCCTGTTTCTATTGGCTTATAAGGACATAATGTCACRACACTCCCTAAAAACCTTCCCAAATTCAGTTTTTACCATTATCCATGTCTCTTTTGAGTCTCTTTTTTAAAAACTCTGCAGTTGACACCTGCTTTACTACTTAACGTCTGTTTGTTTCTACAGCTGGAGTCTAGCTGATGTAACACTTGACAAGGCTTTCAGGCAGCCTGGGAATGTGTATGTCTCCTTTTGTTTTCCAGATAGCATTTTCTCTGCTTTAATATACACTGAGTGTACAAAACATTATGAACACCTGTTCTTTCCATGATATAGACTGACCAGGTGAATCCAGGTGAAAGCTATGAACCCTTATTGATGTCACTAATTCAATTCACTTAAATCAGTGTAGATGAAGGTAAGAAGACAGGTTAAAGAAGGATTTTTAAGCCTTTAGACAACAGAGACATGGATTGTGTATGTGTGCCATTCAGAGGGTGAATGGMKAAGACAAAAGATTTAAGTGCTTATAAATGGGGTATGGTAGTAGGTGCCAGGTGCTCCGGTTTGAGTGTTTAAAAAAACTGCAACACTGCTGGGTTTTTCAAGCTCAACAGTTTCCCGTGTGTATCATGAATGGTCCACCACCCAAAGGACATCCAGCCAACTTGACACAACCGTGGGAAGCATTGGAGTCAACATGGGCCAGCATCCCTGTGGAATGCTTTCGACACCTTGTAGAGTTCATGCCCCGACAAATTGAGGCTGTTCTGAGGGCAAAAGGTGGTGCAACTCAATATTAGGACGGTGTTCCTAATGTTTTGTACATTCAAGGTGGTGTTAGGCTAAAATGTCCCATCTTGTTTTGACTCCCTCCACTCTGCTTCCAAACACACGTAGACGCACATTATGTGTATGCATTTGTAGGTAGGTGTGTCTTATCTTATCATTTGCAAACCCTGCCCCCATTTACACATTACACCTTCACAGAGACTGCTAACATTGGATTGTATTACTCCTGTGTTTTATGTTTTTTAACAGCGCTAATGTTCTACATTTTAGGACAAAAGGCAAGGGGAGAGGAGAGCATGTATTGAACCAATGCATGTTGGCATTCTGCCAAGTCATTTCTCCTGGAAAAGACTATACCTGATTTTGTGTTTGTGCTTGAGAGTTGAATAAGTAAAAACACTTGGTATAGAAAATTATAAAGAGCTGTTTGGCTGTTACTAAGGGCTGTCTATTTTAGTGCATTTGCTATCGACTAACATTGTTTGAGAGAGAGAGAGGTTGGGAGAGGAGGGAGGGAGAGAAAGAAAGAACGAGACAGAGAGTGTGAGAGGGAGGGAGAAAGAGAGAGGGAGAAAGAGAGTGAGACAGAAAGAGAAATATAGCTGACGCCAGTGCCAAGCCTTTTCCAGAGCTCTTGTTTGTTCTCCTGATAGCATGACTACAGTAGATGGGCATCTTTAGCTTTACCTGAGGTAGTGGAGACATCTGAGATTAGAGAGTACAGCCGTGGCTGGAGTCTAGGAGGACGTGACCTCATACTCATGTCTTAGTTATAGAGGGACACACGCAGATTAAGTAGTTATAAATGGGTTTATAAGTATGAGTTTATAAGTTTATAAAGAATAAGGTGACTTATTGGTCTGCATTTCTGCACTGCACACCCCTGGGATCCAGCATATCATTCATCCATCTCTTTCTTCCTTGCCCTAGTCTTCTCATCGTTTTGTGTCTTGTTTCTGTGTCCTGAAGGGAGTGAAGAAGCCTTTCACTGAGGTCATCAAGGCCAACATTGGCGACGCCCATGCCATGGGCCAGCAGCCAATCACCTTCTTCAGACAGGTCTGCTTTTATTCCCTAAGTTCCAAACCATTTATTTAAAACCACAGTTCTCTTTTTGATTACAGGATGTCTTTCATTCTCCTTTATCATTTGAAACCGTTCTGTCTAAGGCAAAAACACATTGTGACCTTTTCATGCAGATTCATGTGGTGTTCCATGCAGATTTGTGTACATTATTCTGCATCAACTCCTGTCTGTTCCTCACCTTACTCTCTGTCCTCTCTTCCTCCTCAAGGTCTTGGCACTCTGCTCCTACCCGGAACTATTGAATGAAAACATGTTTCCAGAGGATGCCAAAAACAGAGCACGACGCATTCTGCAGGCTTGTGGAGGCGGTAGTGTGGGTATGTTGTTCATGCACTGGATAGATTGTGTATTGTAAGGATGTAAGTTAAAATATAATTATGTTTTGGCTAATAGGCCCGTGTTAGCCTTTTGGTGACCGCGTAACCAATGAAATGACCTCCAACTCCGGTCCTGGAGCACTGTAGTGTATTGAGTTCTCTCTCTCTCTCTCTCTCTCTCTCTCTCTCTCTCTCTCTCTCTCTCTCTCTCTCGTCGCTCTCGCTCTCGCTCTCGCTTCTCTCTCTCTCTCTCTCTCTCTCTCTCTGCTCTGTCTCTCTCTCTCTCTCTCTCTCTCTCTCTCTCTCTCTCTCTCTCTCTCTCTCTCTCTCTCTCTCTCGCTCTCGCTCTCGCTCTCGCTCTCTCTCAGGTGCATACAGTGCCAGCCAGGGAATAGACTGCGTGCGGCAGGACGTGGCTTCGCTACAATCGAGCGTCGGGACGGGGGTGTACCCTGTGACCCAGACAACGTTTACCTCACACGGCGCCAGCGATGGCATCGTAGTAAGAACAATACAAAATCTAATAATTGTGTTTTAAAGTAACATTCTCACTGCAGATAAAGAGGAAGGCGGAAGGAGAGCGTTGAGGACTATAGGCTTGATGTGCACCTATCAGTCGGTCTATCTCCCAGCAACTTTAATCACCTATTATTCTTGATTTATTAATTAATTATCTATAATTTGCTTACCAACTCACTCCCTTCTCCTCCCCCTGTCTTTCCTAGACCATGCTGAAACTATTGGTGTGTGGTGAGGGTGCATCGAGACAGGGTGATGATCTCCATCCCTCAGTACCCTCTTGTACTCGGCTGCCCTGGCTGAGCTGGGCGCTGTGCAGGTCAACTACTACCTGAATGAGGAGAAGTGCTGGAGCATGGACCTTAGTGAGCTAGAGCGCTCCCTAGCGGAGGCCAGGAAGCACTGCAACCCCAAAGCCCTCTGCATCATCAACCCTGGTAACCCCACTGGTAAGTAGCCAAGCTTAACGGGGGCTGACTTCCTGATTTAGCCTTGGTCAGGGGCGAAAATCTGATATCAACCTTGAAGGGACAATTACATACATTTTCTCAAGAGCAATTCCTGAGGGGGACACCCAAAGTAGTGTGTACAACATAGCCTACGTTGTAATAATGTAAATGTATATTGAGGAACCATAATTCCTACAACTGAATAATTGATAGGTACAGTAGTTAACTGAAGGGTTTAACCAACTTGTTCAAATGTTTAAATCATATAATACTACTACTAATAATAGTTATAGCAGTGCTCCTTACCAGTCCAGTATGTATGCAGATTCGTACTTACAACTAGCAATATCAAGAAAGGCCAGTAGGTAGCAATGGTACTGTACACTGTATGGGTGTAGTTTTCATAAATACAATGAACATGGTGTGATCTCATCTAAAAATAATCTCCATGAGAACCATCACAAAGTTAGTCTCCGTATTGGAATTGAACCTTTTAATTTGACTTTTTCTGATACATTTATATAGTCATTAAATGTGCCACTGGCCTGAGTCTACTACAATATCTTACAAGAACAAAAAGCTTAAAATAAGTACAGTTCTAAAAGCAAAATAACTACTTCAATGAAAAACCCAAATAAATCAAACAAAATATCCTTCAGTCAGTGTCTCAACTCTTCAAACAGCAGCTATGGACAAGTATGTCGCACAAAGTATGCAATTTTAAATAAATAACATGAAATAAATAATTTGTAAGTGTACTGTCGTGTACTGTCATGTACTAAAAACTACTCTCCTCTAGGATACTTAGTACCCGCTCATACTGCCCTAGCACAGCTCTAATAGCAGTATTCCGCACAGTCCACCTTGTTGGACATAGGGGTTTCCGGGTGGGCAGATGTGTTTCTTTGGACGTGGCAATTGATTCAAACATGCTCTTTAAACTTTCCTGACTGGTCATAGAGGACACCTAACTGATGGACCCAGAAAGGGAATCCCGGATCAGTGGGGAGGCTGAGCAGCCCAGCCTGTGTAATCAGATTTACACAGTGTGGCTCCACAATGGACATAGAGGGCTAATGGCTGCTGCCTTCTCACAATTGCCTGTGCACCTGTGTATTTTCCTGCCATGTTTGAGGCACCATCGTAACTCTGCCCACGTAAGCCAGACATGGGCAAATTGAGCCTCAACAAACACTTCAGTTGCCACTTTCGCAATGCCCTCGCCTGTTGTCTCCGACACCCTGTATAGCCCAATAAACTCCTCGTGAGGGACAAGGTCATGGTCAACATAATGCAAAAGACACTCTCCTGTTCAGCACCAGAGACATCTTGAGTACCATCAACAATTAATGAAAATTGTACAATCGGAAGAGATCTAATCTCAGCTGCAATGCCTCGAATGATTGTATTGGCCTGATGTTCAGAATATTCATTCTGTGCTTTGGGGCCTCTTGAAACGTCAACACTCTGTTGGCAAGAGTTTGCAGTTCAAAAATTGTTGGTGTGGCTGATATGGTTTTGTGCCATCACTGAGGTAACTGGACAATGCTGTGCCACTGTCCCCTATACTGTGGCTGCTGGCAACAAGGGTGACACCTGGTCTGCCGTGGCTGTGACTTGTTCTCTGAAGTCTCTCTCCCTGGCTCTTTCCCTTTCACCACCCTCACAAGACTCGTCTGTCTCCTAGAAAAGAAATAAGGTGTTTGCCGTACTCCTAACTACCGGTACCCACAAACTACACAATTAATCACAACAGCAATACCATTGCCATAAACAAATCTTAGTTTAGTCATCAGTTTAAGTTGAGAGCGGGGGTATCCATGGCATTTTCCAATTAATGTCCCTATTTTACAAGTAAAAAAATTGAGAACCTTTCATAATGTTGCCAAACAAAGACTCAACAAACTTACCTGAGACCCCTGTCTCTGCCAGTCTGTCCCTGCCTATCTGTCCCCAGCTCTGCTGTCTGTGTGCCATCCTGTTGCCTGCTCTGCCTAATGACATCATTGTGAAACATTCCATTAGCATTTCACTTCTTTCTTATGAACATTTTATCAACTCGTCTTTGAGATATTAGGCTACTAGAGTTCTTAACTTTGCGTTTTGGTGTACTGAAAAATACTCTGATGTCCGTCTTTTTACTTTTTTCTCCATTTTTCTACCTGGCTGGCTGGCTGGCCGGTCTAGCTGCACACACACACATTTACAACAACATATGCTACAACCTTTTCTAATTTTAATATAGTTTGTTTCATATTGGCGGCTTCCAACAATAGTTGAATTTGTAAAGCTAGCGAGCACCAACTCCGTTCTTGGTGTGTTTGCCATAATCGTAAAAAAAAAAAAAAAGGTGAAATAAAATAAATGTAAAAAAGTTCACTACGCGACAATTTAGGCTTTTGCAACGAGACCATTAAATATATTTAAGACAATGGTATAAGAGAGTGTAGTTCTGTTCAGTTTGGACTTCAGTTTATCGCCAACTTTATCACAGGGACTTTGAAGCACTACAGCTGCATGCTGATCTTGGAATAAACTGACGATAGCAAAGATTCCATCTTTGACGACGCCACATTAATGGAATAGGTACTAGCTAGCTTGCTAGTTAATGTTTGCTTTAGTTTGCGCGCTAGCTCTGCAAATTCAGCTAGTGTGTGAACCCTGCCAACATAAAAATGTAAACATTGCTATGGCGCGATTGACTGGATTAACCTCACGTCAGTTACGTACATGTGCCTTTCAGACAGTAGATACGAACCTCTATTACCTTGCCAGCTAAAGAACTGGCAGTGGATCAAACCATTGTGAGGCAAAGGGCGGGGTGGTCGCAATCTTTTGAAACTTAAAAAGGCGCTATTAAGTGTCTATAATCAGCACAACTGCTTTCATTGCGTATTATTAATATTATTGAATACATCATTATGTTTACAGTGATAGATTGGGGGGGACAAATCATATTTTTCCCAGGATGGGGGGGTCGTGTCCCCCCCGTCCCCCCTGGGATTTCCGCCTATGGCCTTGGTTTCAATTTTCCTCATTAAGAAATGCGACTAAGAACAAGATTTGAGTCTTGAAGGCGTGCTTTGATGTGGGTGTCTCTCTTGTGTGTTCGAACATTAGAAGTGTATGTATTTTTGCTCTGCCAAAACAGTACACAGTTACACTCACTCACCCTTCTAGATAACTTGCAACTTTCTAACCAGTTCATGTGTCTGGAGGTAGCCTAGACTAGCTAGCAAACTTATTTTGCCAATTAGCTTCAGCCGGTGGTGTGTGTCCTTGGCAAAATTGGTTTGACTTTGGATAGCCTATCTCTGGGGCTAGTTAGTGACCGTCAATAAATTACACAATGTAAATGGGACAATATTTCCATGTTGCACATCTTTTAGTTGTCTCATTAAATTAATTCAGTATTTGTTTATGCATTTCTACAATTTATTGAATGTCAAACCAATAACCATGGGCATTATTATTGGGTCTTGTGCAACTGCGCTCCGAATTTATGATTACTTGGGTGCTGCCAGCTGTGGGAATGTGAGCAGGATTTAAATAACCCAACCCAAGGAAAACTGTTACGTACCCTTCATTCTGTGACATCCCATTTATTCCTAATTATCTCGCAAAATTTCAGTTTTCCTCCCAGTCATGACACTAGATGGAGCCAGAGGACATAGATCCCACTTGGACAGAAACCAAAATGTCCAGTTCTACTAATATGATTCTGAACCGTTCCCTCTCCAACTCTGTGATAGGTCAGGTCCAGAGCAGACAGTGTATTGAGGACGTGATCCGATTCGCTGCTAAAGAGCGACTCTTCCTGATGGCTGATGAGGTAAACCAATCAGACCTTTTTGTCATCCTCCTCATAAACATAATTTCACCTCTACATTCATCTCTTACCCCCTGACATCCCTCTCTCTCTGTCCCTCTCCTCTAGGTGTACCAGGATAATGTGTATGCGGAGGGTTGCCAGTTCCATTCCTTTAAGAAGGTGCTTTTTGAGTTGGGACCAGAGTACTCTGACAATGTAGAACTGGCGTCCTTCCACTCCACCTCTAAGTGCTACATGGGAGAGTAAGATCATTCTCATTAATTTAACATGACCTGAAATATCAACCATTATATGACCTTACTACTTCAACCAATATAGAAATAGCTAGACCTGTAGATATGGTGCAGTTGTGTCTTGCCTTCTGAATCTCTGTACCTGGTTTCTCTCTCTCTTCTCCTGCCTGCTAGGTGTGGTTTRCGTGGGGGTTACATGGAGGTGATTAATATGGACCCGGAGGTGCAGGCCCAGCTCTCTAAGCTGGTGTCGGTCAGACTGTGTCCCCCCGTCCCTGGTCAGGCTCTGATGGACCTGGTGGTCAACTCTCCCCAGCCTGGAGAACCTTCCCACACCACCTTCATGAAGGTAATAATATATGGTCATTAAGCAGACATTGACTTAAATGACATACCAGACTGTCAACATTGACAGGGACACACATTCAATATACACTGAGTATACAAAACATTAAGAACACCTGCTCTTTCCATGACATAGACTGACCAGGTGAATCCAGGTGAAAGCTAGGATCCCTTATTGATGTCACTTGTTAAATCCACTTCAATCCGTGTAGATGAAGGGGAGGAGACAGGTTAAAGAATGATGTTTAAGCCTTGAGACAATTGAGACATGGATTGTGTATGTGTGCCACACACGCATGCACGCACGCACGCAACGCACCACGCACGCACGCCACGCACCACACACACACACAACACACACACACACACACACACACACACACACACACACACACACACACACACACACACACACACACACACACACACACACCACACACTCACACTACACCCTCTTCTCCATGTCCAGGAGCGCACAGCCACCCTCAGTCTCCTGGCAGAGAAGGCTAAACTGACAGAGCAGATTCTGAACACAGTACCTGGGATCACCTTTAACCTGTTCAGGGAGCCATGTACTCATTCCCTAACATCAGCCTGCCAGAGAAATCCATCAACGAAGCTAAGGTCAGTCAATACCACTATAATATATACCACGCCCCTTTTGTGGGTTAGCCCGTATACACATCAATAAACAACAATTACTCTAATATATTATATACACATCAATTACCAATTATTCATCAATCAATCAATCAATTTTATTTTATATAGCCCTTCGTACATCAGCTATAATTCTCGAAGTGCTGTACAGACACCCAGCCTAAAACCCCAAACAGCTAGTAATGCAGGTGTAGAAGCACGGTGGCTAGGAAAAACTCCCTAGAAAGGCCAAAACCTAGGAAGAAACCTAGAGAGGAACCAGGCTATGAGGGGTGGCCAGTCCTCTTCTGGCTGTGCCGGGTGGATATTATACAGAACTATGCCAAGATTCAAAAATGTTCATAAGTGACAAAGCATGGTCAAATAATAATCATGAATAATTTTCAGTTGGCTTTTCATAGCCGATCATCAAGAGTTGAAAAACAACAGTCTGGGACAGGTGGCGGTTCCATAACCGCAGGCAGAACAGCTGAAACTGGAATAGCAGCAAGGCCAGGCGGACTGGGGACAGCAAGGAGTCACCACGGGCGGCAGTCCCGACGCATGGTCCTAGGGCCCAGGTCCTCCGAGAGAAAAGAAAGAGAGAAGGAGAAAATTAGAGAGAGCCAAGATTTTTCAAAATTTCCATAAATGACAAGCATGGTCAAATAATAATCAGGAATAAATCTCAGTTGGCTTTTCACAGCCGATCATTAAGAGTTGAAAACAGCAGGTCTGGGACAGGTAGGGGTTCCATAACCGCAGGCAGAACAGTTGAAACTGGAATAGCAGCAAGGCCAGGCGGACTGGGGACAGCAAGGAGTCACCACGGCCGGTAGTCCCGACGTATGGTCTAGGGCTCAGGTCCTCCGAGAGAAAAAGAGAAGAAGGAGAAAATTAGAGAGAGCCAAGATTTTCAAAATGTTCATAAATGACAAGCATGGTCAAATAATAATCAGGAAAAATCTCAGTTGGCTTTTTCATAAGCCATTCATTAAGAGTTGAAAACAGCAGGTCTGGGACAGGTAGGGGTTCCGTAACCACAGGCAGAACAGTTGAAACTGGAATAGCAGCAAGGCCAGGCGGACTGGGGACAGCAAGGTGTCATCATGCCCGGTAGTCCTGACGTATGGTCCTAGGGCTCAGGTTCTCAGAGAGAAAGAGAGAACGAGAGAATTAGAGAGAGCATACTTAAAATTCACACAGGACACTGGATAAGACAGGAGAAGTACTCCAGGTAACCAACTGACCCTAGCCCCCCGACACAAACTACTGCAGCATAAATACTGGAGGCTGAGACAGGAGCGGTCAGGAGACACTGTGGCCCCATCCGAAGAACCTATGCCTATTGCAAAACACAATCATATGAAACAAACACAATTACAACACAGCAGCTCTGGTGTTGAGGACTGAAATACTAATCCAGGAAATTAGAAAATTATAATTTGGCAATTTCTGAATTATGGAGTTTATGGTCCCATCACCTGTTGATATATACACACCAATTAAGTTGATATATTTGATTGTGAGATGTGTTTCCTGTGTACAGTATATACAATACCAGTCAAAAGTTTGGACACACCTACTCATTCAAAGGTTTTTCTTTATTTTTACTCTTTTCTACATTGTAGAATAATAGTGAAGACATCAAAACTATGAAATAACACATATGGAATCATGTAGTAACCAATCAAGTGTTAAACAAATCAACATATATGTAATATTTTAGATTCTTTCAAGTAGTCATCCTTTGCCTTGATGACAGCTTTGCACACTCTTGGCATTCTCTCAACCAGCTACACCTGGAATGCTTTTCCAACAGTCTTGAAGGTGTTCCCACATATGCTGAGCACTTGTTGGCTGCTTTTCCTTCACTCTGCGGTCCAACTCATCCCAAACCATCTTAACAGACTCATCTCAACATCAACTGTTCAGAGGAGACTGCATGAATCAGGACCTCATAGTCGAATTGCTGCAAAGAAACCTCTACTAAAGGACACCAATAAGAAGAAGAGACTTGCTTAAGCCAAGAAACACGAGCAATGGACATTAGACCGGTGGAAATTTGTCCTTTGGTCTGACAAGTCCAAATTAGAGATTTTTGGTTCCAACCGTTGTCTCTTTGTGAGACGCAAAGTAGGTGAACGGATGATCTCCGCATGTGTGGTTCCCACCGTGAAGCATGGAGTAGTGATGGTGGGGGGTGCTTTGCTGGTGACACTGTCAGTGATTTATTTAGAATTCAGGGCACACAACCAGCATGGCTACCACAGCATTCTGCAGCGATACGCCATCCCATCTGGTTTGTGCTTAGTGGGACTATCATTTGTTTTTCAACAGGACAATGACCCAACACACCTCCAGGCTGTGTAAGGGCTATTTGACCAAGAAGGAGAGTGATGGAGTGCTTTATCAGATGACCTGGCCTCCACAATCATAGTTTTGATGTCTTCACTATTATTATACAATGTAGAAAATAGTAAAAATAAAGAAAAACCCTTGAATGAGTAGGTGTGTCCAAACTTTTGACCGGTACTGTATGTGTCATCCCACTGTAATACCTCTGTAAGGTCAGGTGATTGTGGAGGCCAGGTCATCTGATGCAGGACTCCATCACTCTCCTTCTTGGTCAAATAGCCCTTACACAGCCTGGAGGTGTGTTGGGTCATTGTCCTGTTGAAAAACAGTTTATCTTTGCTTATTTGAGCTGTTATTGCCATAATATGGACTTGGTCTTTTACCAAATAGGGCTATATTCTGTATACCACCCCTACCTTGTCACAACACAACTGATGGGCCAAATTCCACAAATTAACTTTTAACAAGGCACACCTGTTAATTGAAATGCATTCCAGGTGACTACTTCATGAAGCTGGTTGAGAGAATGGCAAGAGTATGCAAAGTCTGTCTTCAAGGCAAAGGATGACTACTTGAAAGAATCTAAAATATTACATATATGTTGATTTGTTTAACACTTGTTTGGTTACTACATGATTCCATATGTGTTATTTCATAGCTTTGATGTCTTCACTATTATTCTACAATGTAGAAAAGAGTAAAAATAAAGAAAAACCATTGAATGAGTAGGTGTGTCCAAACTTTTGACTGGTACTGTATGTGTCATCCCACTGTAATACCTCTTTCCCTCTCAGTCTCTCTCTCTCTCCCCCCAGGCGCTTGGCCAGGCTCCAGACATGTTCTACTGTATGAAGCTGTTGGAGGAGACTGGCATCTGTCTGGTCCCAGGAAGTGGCTTCGGACAGAAGGACGGCACCTACCACTTCAGGTCTGGACAACCCAGTTTACTCAAACATTTTATCACAGCCTTTCACAAACTTAGATGGGTATAATTTCCCTTTTTGATATACCTTTACAAGGTAGAAATGTTTGCAACAGAAAAATAGTATATATGGCTTTTAGTTTCCAATGCCCTGCATTTCGTTCAAAGTTCCCTTTCTCTCTCTCCCTTCCTCCTTCCCTCGTTCCAGGATGACCATTCTGCCGCCCACAGACAAGCTGAAGATCTTACTGGCTAAAGTAAAGGAGTTCCACCAGAAATTCACTCAGCAGTACTCTTAACTATCCTCCTTAACTTCCTAACTTTCACCCAATCAGAAGAGAATAGCACACTGAACACTATGCGCACAGTCTACCAGCCAAACTACCAGAATGTATCTGTCACTAAGTGCCTACTGTGTTAGTGGCTCTGTCGCCAGTCGCCTTGATCATGCACTTTAGCCCCTTAGCCTACAAAATTCCAAGAAATGGTGGACTCCGACTGTACATGTAAAACTGTAGTGATTATGAACATCAGAATAAGAGCTGTAGTTTTTTATGTTGGGACATATCAAATTCAGTTCAATCTGGCATACTTGATAGAATTTATATTAATTGTCATCTCAGTTGTGTTTGTGTGTGTGCGTGTGTGTGGGAAAGAGGGTATGTGTCCTTGTGTGTGTGTCATGATCACAAGTCAAGGCCAGTATGATGGTACAGTAATGTAGTGCTGTATGAAATGAAGAATCTGAAAGCACTAGTACATTATTTCCAAACTCTGTAGAAATGATTTTGTCAGTATTGTAGACAAAGGCACAGGGAAGTATTGTATATTAGAGAAACTTTCACAATGATTTTAAATTGAAAGATGATTTTATTGTATTGAAAATCTCCATCATATAGTCTTTTATATTCATAGTTTCAGTTTGGCCCTTTTTTGTGTGTACATTTTCACCATCGTACATTCTATATAGCAAACTAATGGAAAAACCTGGACAAAGAAAAGACAGCAGGGAGAAGAATTTTCAATAGCAGGAAAATGAAATTCAAGGTTATTAAAGTGAGAGAAAATGTTTTTTAAACGCTGTCAGGGATTTTCTGAATTATGAAGACAACAGCCGTGCATGACAATTATCATGGGAGTGAGTGAGGAGGTTACTGAACAAACACACACACACACACACACACTCCCCTGGGAGAGGATGTCTGTCCCCTGCGGAGTCTGTCAGATCTAGAAGATAAAAGCACATCATGTTCCACCACTACCTACATTACACAACAACCACTGTACAATACACCAGCCAGCACCACCTTACAACCATACATCCAAACCCTCCTCTCCAGCCGTACAGACAGCCCTCCTGAGCCCCCATACCTACAGAGTGGGAAAGGGAGTTGGGGTGAGTCCATTAAAACTCAAGCTTTTAGTCTGTAAAGATTTTTCTCCCTCCTTCTCTCCACAGCAGCTGCCAGCCTTCATTATCCATGACAAAACAGAGCCCCTTTCTTAATTAACCACCTTTTAGTCTTTCTCTAACCCTTACAATCCCCCCTCACAGCCCTTACAATCCCCCCTCACAGCCCTTACAATCTCCCCTCACAGCCCTTACAAGCTCCACCCACACCCTTACAATCTCCCCTCACAGCCCTTACATCTCCCCTACAAGCCTTTACAATCTCCCCTCACAGCCCTTACATCTGCCCTTACAATCTCCCCGCATAGCCCTTACAATTTCACCTCACACCCTTACAATCTCCCCTCACAGCCCTTACAATCCCCCCTCGACAGGCCTTACAATCCCCCCTCACAGCCCTTACAATCTCGCCGCTCACAGCCCTTACAATCTCCCATTACAATCTCCCCTCATCCCCTCACAGCCTTACAACCTCCCCTCACAGCCCTACAAATCTCCCCTCACAGCCCTTACATCTCCTCTCACAGCCCTACAATGTCTCCTCACAAGCCCTACAATCTCCCATTACAATCTCCCCTCACAGCCCTTACAACCTCCCCTCACAGCCCTTACAACCTCCCCTCACAGCCCTTACAATCCCCCCTCACAGCCCTTACATCTCCTCTCACAGCCCTTACAATCTCCCCTCACAGCCCTTACTACTCCCCTCACAGCCCCTCACAGTTCTCACTAATTTAATTGTGTGCGCTTGTTTTACACAGTCACCGTTCTACATCTTTGTTCCCTGAGAGACAGCAAAAATGTTATCTCTTTGTCATTATAGTGGTAACTCCTCTTTCGGATAATAATTCAGATATGCATGATATTCAAGTGGGTGAATAAGTGATTGAAACAATCAAGCCAACAAGTTTGAAACAAATCATTTGAGAGAGAGATAGACTGAGGGGGACCATCTGTCCAGAAAGCCTTTTCTCCGTGTCCAGCAGATGTCCTGATATTGGATGGCATTTAGCTGCATGGTATTAACTCACAAGTGGAGAAATGGGGTGTCAACAACATACTAGTACTATTGTTCAAATATGACAAATTCAGATAAGGCTTGATTCCCAGTGGATTATCTGATCCTTATATCTGACCATAACCTACTTTGCCATACTATCTACATGTATACTTTGGAATATTAACATGTAATAACCATGTAATAATGTTAACTTACAGTTGAAAAAACATTTTCACAACCACTACCAAACTATTTTATATAGCAATACAAAATGACAGAAATCTCTATATTGCAGGCTCTTGGACACAAGAAAACACAAGCTTAACTAGCAATTGTCTCATGATGACACTGTGTCGGTTTCTCTGCCTCTAGTACTACAGACCTGGCCCAATCTATGATTTCCTCTCCTTTCACTACATATTGTCATTTTAGTGCAATTAAAGCGCCGCTAAGATATGTGCTGCCTGTTGCATTGTGGGAACTCAGATCAACTGTTGTACCGAACACTCTCATCTTCAATCAGGGACTCCATTGTTCTCGTACATGCTTATTCAAGGTCATGTGCGACGGATGATAGTGTAGTTTGCTAAGCGTGACTACTGTCAGAGCTGGGACCAAACCCAAATGCAGACACCACTCATGTTGCAATCAGAGAGGGTGTGGTGGAGCGATTACTGAACTGAACTGAAGTGTAATGACTTGAAGAGTGAATGAGAGGGGAAAGCAATTAACTTCTGATTGTGATTTGTGTTTTTCGTGCAATTGTTGTGTACTGTATGTATTATTTGCCTCTCTCTCTCTCTCTCTCTCTCTCTCTCTCTCTCTCTCTCTCTCTCTCTCTCTCTCTCTCTCTCTCTCTCTCTCTCTCTCTCTCTCTCTCTCTCTCTCTCTCTCTCTCTCTCTCTCTCTCGCTCGCTCGCTCGCTCTCTCATGTGGACGTCCATGATGTTACGAATTACAATTTGAATATGTTACGAATTGCAATTTTACGTTATGTTACAAATTTGCTATATGAATGATTAGATAAGAATTCCAATTTGTTGTGGCTAACGTTAGCTAGGTGGCTAATGTTAGGGTTAAGGTTAGGAGTTAACGGACGGGTTAGCTAACATGCTAAGTTGCAAAGTAGCTAAAAAGTAGTTGGAAAGTTACTAATTAGCTAAAATGCTAAAGTTGTCCATGATGACGTTTGCGTTATACCTCTACACATCCACCACGACCAACCACTTTTTTTTTCTTTAGTAACCTTATTGTCTTATGTAACCACTTGCTGTTTTCCTCCTTCCTTTCACACTCATTCATAAACCTCTGCCATCACACGTTAACATGATAGCCCAATGACTCTGCATTTTTGAATAACACATGTATTATTCTACCTAATCTACCTATCATTCTATAATTCCTATCATTCTACCTAATAAAAGGGGTAAACAAATATAAAGCGTGAGAGAGCTAGTGGAGATTGGTGGGAGGTGATCTATCTTTTTATGATCAGGTTTCTCTGTCACTCCAGCAGCACCTCAGAACCTCTTGCAGCCAGAGTAATTAATCAATCTCAGACTGGCTTGATCGATCGGTGTCTCTGTGTTCCCCTGGCGTGTTTACAATCCTCCATCTCATTTGCCACTAAGCTCCTCGCCACCGCTCAATCTCATTGGCAGAGAGTGTGACACCCCGCCCCACTGATGTCACCAGCAAGTGAAGCATGGATCGGTGCCCCTCTAAGAATCCATCCTCTCTTTTTCATTTGGGGGATTTGTTTTTGTCTAGTGTCTACCTGTCACATGCCTTTGCAGTTAGGGTGTGCCAAGTCCATTTTACTGTCTGTTTCAGAAGGCCTACTTTAAAGTCTGTGTAGCACCTCATTTTCAATGCCAGAATGCATAATCAGCTAAGACCCCAAAATGCATTCTCTAAATATATGACCAATACCAGTAGTTTTGCTTTTGAGATGCTTCTATTTCAATCAGTGATAAGAATTGATAGGTTCTAGAGGTGATGTAACCACCATTGATCAGCTAGCCTGGTAAGCTACAAGACACACTTTGGTATAGGACACGCTTTGAGGGGGTGGTGGTGTGGTCACGCTTGCGTCTCCTTCCTGCTGAGTTGAACTGTTATCTATCTGTGCCATTCACTGTTGTATGGAGAGAAAAAGTTTACAAAGAGATTCTGCAGAAAGAGCAGAATGTGTGACAAGCATCCTTTGAAACATGCAGCCATCCAACAAACAGGACAGATTATTAATTGATAAAATGACAAATTTAATCAATATCTTAACTTTGACACACATACATTTGTGTCATTGGCATGAGATTCCTAACGGCCCCTTACGTGAGGAATATATTGTATATTTTGCTATCCAAACTTGTGGAATAGTAATGACAAGATTCTTTACACTACAATGTTATCCACTTGATCATTCTTATAGGCATATAGAGTTGTATTGACTCAGGCAGCATTGAATACTATTTTGCCACTCTAGTCAGGTTATCCACCTGTCATTCATATTTCATGGAACTCTCTCACTAACTGACAACGAGAAGTTTAGGTGAACTGACAGCGCACCTCATATCTCGTTAGAATACTGAAAAAGTCTTCATTTTGATCAATTGGCTTGATGTTTTATTCATTCATCCTTCGGAGGAGCCACTGTCCCAGGCTGATTGTAAATTAACTGCATATTGCAAAATCTGAAGTCTCCAAGCAACCTATCAAAGCTTAGCATTACGCCTTGTTTATACATCTTACCCACTGAATCTTTTAATAGTCTACAGCAAAGGGGTTCTTATGAACTGAACAACATTCTGGGTTGGATACCTTCAGACACACATAGCACGTTCACATGACATACTGTATATACATTCTTGAAAGTAGATGTACATGTACATACACAACACACACACGTGAGCACGTGTCCACACACCCACATATGGAGGCTGAGTCAGTGAACACTTGTTGCAGGCTGGCCTCTTCCCCCCCATGCTGGCATGGGCCTTCTGTGATTCAGTGTGACTTAAAGATCATGAGTTTAAATTAGACTACAGTAGGCTACTATATCACTGTAATGTCACTGTGATGTACTGTAATGCAGACCTGGGATAACTGTAGTTTCAACTATTATTTTTGGAAAGTAACTATTTTCCCGGGGTAACAAATATTTACTATGGAGGTGACTACAACTATTCGAATACATATCCCAAAAAATGACTACTTTTAAAACTATTTGAATATAGATCCCAAAAAGACTACTTTTTAAAACTATTTGAATACAGATCCCAAAAAGACTACTTTTTAAAACTATTTGAATACAGATCTCAGAAAGACTACTTTTTAATACTATTTGAATACAGATCTCAGAAAGTGACTACTTTTCAAAACTATTTGAATACAGATCAGAGAAATCAACTACTTTTAAAAATATATTTGAATACAGATCTCAGGAAGTGATTACTTTTCTGAAACTATTGGATCGGCAGCTTTTAACTAATGGCAGGGCTGAATCTGGAACTACTTGAGATAACATACAATCTCCTATACTATTCCAATCTCTCTGACAGTTATATTTCATCTACACAATACATTTATATCTGAAAATGTCTAAATGTCCATTCTACTGAATGTCCATTGCCCCATGTGTATTTAATCAAGTCAAACCAATTAACCAATTATATTTTGTACAGATAAGTATAAATAAGTTGTGACACATAACTACCGTAAGACTCTTTCAACATGCCACTGAAAAGGTTGAAAGCTGAAATAAATTGTATGATATCTGAAAATGCTGCAGAGGGAGGAGGTATCTGAGGGTAAGTGTTCTTGTTTCAAACACACACCATGCCATCTTTAAAGGGATAGTTTACTCAGAATACAAACTAACTTGATTTTCAACCTACCTTAGCTGTAGTTGACTCAAGAAGGCAGTTTTGGGATATTTTGTTTCCTTTCAACACTTAACAGCCATATTTTGTTACCGTTAGCATTCTCCTTAACACTTAACATTAAATTGTTCTTGTGCCTGTGTAATCAAACTGTAATTACTTTTGGAGCAAGATTTTATTAGCATGTTGTTACATAATACTTTGGTAATTACATTTTAATTGCATAGAAATGAGCTGTGAGTTTCTGTAACTACTGTACACAAGTGGAATAGTGACTGTTCCTTATTCCACTTGTGCAATAACTCCAATATTATGCAATCATAAAACAATTTCCAAAGTCCTATGTAACCACAATGTTGCTATTGTAATATTTACTAAGTTACTACACATGTATAAGAACTGGATGTTAAGTGTTACTGGATATGTCTCTCATTATGAATGTATTAGTCATTTTGTTAGTCTACTCTAATGTAGAGGTGATTCCATGTCCCTCATGTATTTCATTCTAGGCTAAAGGCTATGTTAAGATTCATATCTAAGAGCCTTCTAAACCATGTGCTTGTGATAATATACAGTATTTAGATTAATTCAACTAACTGTTGACGTTTTTGGTTCTTCATTAAATATTTGGCAGCCATCAAGTAAATATTTTTTTATTATTTGGTTTTCTGAGAGGTATCCAAAATCGTTAAAATGTTAAGAGACCTGTATTGGAAAATCAAAGAAAATAGTTGCCTTTTAGTTAAAATGTTATATAAAATCGACTACCTTGAGTATTCGAAAAGTTGTTATTTTCAAATAAAATACAAAATACAACTATTTTCTGCCCAAGTCTGCTGTAATGTACACAACTACAGTGAAGAAACAAACAACTTCTATCAGTACCGTTTTACCTTATCAATATCACCCTATTGCATTGTTGTTGCAATGCCGTTCTTCCCAAAATATGTCTTTCCTCTGCCTCTCCGCAGCCACACCACACATGGTAACCCATGGCAACATCCTATCGTCATCCCTCCCCGACTGCACCAATTAGCTCTTCATCAGTCACACAACACTCCGACACACCTTCTGTGGTTCTAAAGTTATCTCACATCCATGCCATGGGATCTTTAATTACCACGGTGAGATAGGACATCGGTGAGATAGGACAACCTCTAAGACTCACCCTAAGACTGAATCTGACATCTGAACCTCAATAAATGAAATGTCTCTCAGTTGATTGCGTTATCATTCCGAGGTATCCCGTCATTTCATCTTGCAATGTATATGGGGTCATACACCCACCCCCCACCAAATGCCCTCTGTCTCTTTGACTTTATTGATTTCCTCCGGAATGATTAATTGGACAGAGGGGGAGCTGAGGTGTGACCAGGTACCAAGCGTACAGCCGATGTCCTCTGTGGCCATCCAGAAAGGCCATTCTACAAACAACTCCGTTAGTGGACATTCAAAAATGAGACTGCAAACCCCCCCCCCCCNCTTTCCCTTAACATCCATCTGATATCAGAGCTAGCCTACTCCCCTCCCCTCTCCAAACATTCACGAAAAGGTAATTACTGTGACCATCTCGAAGACATCGTAGCATGGTGGCAGGTGAACTTGTATGTGTATGCTTTATCCCAATTGGCGTAAAGCGTAGGTAGAAAGTGTATGCTAAATCTATAAACTATTGCGAGTGTTAGTTTAATACACATGAAAGGCTCCAATGTGATGTTATTGAGCCATACCAGTGCGGAAAGGAGAAAAAAGAATGGACTTTGTGGGGCGTAAAAGTTGAATTTATCAATACCATTTCAAGACAAGGACGCGGGACAACATTTCAACAGCCTGCCTTGTATAGATTACGCACACACATTTATTCATTATTTTCTTATTTTCTGATCGTTAAAGTGCACCGGCAACAAGAATCCCTCTCATCCGGCAAGATTTCGTCCAGAAGCAGACTGGAAGACCGTCCACTTCGGAGGTTGGCCGGTAGGACGCGGATGATCGCGACAGGTGTTTGTGGAGTAGTCATGGTGCTAGTGTTGGTTATCCTGATTCCGGTGCTGGTCAACTCCCCCGGAATATCCGCGCGGTACGAAATGCTCGGATCCTGTCAGATGGTGTGTGATCCCCACGGGACCAAGTCCACGGCCACAGACAAAGCCAATACCATCAGAGACAGCCGCTTGGTCCAGTCTCTACCAACCTTAATCCAAGGTCCGAAAGGGGAGCCCGGACGCACAGGAAGAATTGGCCCTAGGGGTCCTCATGGCGAGCCAGGACCACCCGGACCTGCCGGCCCGCCTGGGGAGAGAGGAGAGCCCGGTCCGCCAGGACTACCCGGAACGCCCGGAGCTAACGGAGCCACAGGTGCCATAAGCGCAGCCACATACAACATGGTTCCAAAGATAGCTTTCTACGCCGGGCTGAAAAAACAGCACGAGGGCTACGAAGTTCTGAAATTTGACGACGTAGTCACCAACCTTGGCAACCACTACGACCCCACGACGGGGAAATTCACCTGCTCGATACCGGGCATCTACTTCTTCGTTTACCATGTGCTGATGCGAGGCGGGGATGGCACCAGTATGTGGGCTGATCTTTGTAAGAACAACCAGGTGAGCCATATACTGACTTGTTCAATCAAATTACACTGAAACATAACACTTCTTTCTCATCTATAATGTGTAACTGTTGATTAGGAATCAAAACATAAAACAGCTTAGGCTACAATTTACGCACAGATAAACTGCGTTTTACGCAAGTACCCCGCTTTCATCAAAGCGTCGCTGTCAGTGGTGTTGAAGTTCCAGCTCTGCGCCCCTTTCATTACTGAAACTCCAGTTCACTAACATGACCAAATGATACTACATTGATTGTTGTGTTAACGGAACATAAATAAAACATGGTATCAGAAAGATTGGTGACTAATAACAATGCTCTCCAGGTGCGAGCGAGCGCTATCGCCCAAGACGCCGACCAGAACTACGATTATGCCAGCAACAGTGTTGTCCTACATCTCGAGCCCGGCGATGAGATCTACATCAAGCTGGACGGGGGCAAGGCGCACGGGGGCAACAACAACAAGTACAGCACCTTCTCCGGCTTCATTGTCTACGCCGATTAACAGAACACCATATATTCTACATTAGGCTGTTCACTGCACCTTCATCTGCTATTATTCTCTCTTTTGGATTGGTTACACCGCTGTCGTTAAGAAGACATGTGGTTACAGAGAGACTGGGGGATTTTGACGCAGAAGTGAACATTAACACGCTTAAATAGACCTTTCCTTTCGTGCGTAAAACCCCAAATTATGCAATGCCCAGTGATGAACTTGAACACGTGGAAACATGGAAGGAGATGAGTCAAAGTTGCATGTGTATAAGCCCATATTATGTACAACAGGTTAAACAGGAATGGTGTTCATGCTTCATTGCTTTTGCCATTGGGTCAATTAATTAATGTTTGAATTGGTCTTGTAACGCATCTCAGTTCATGTTAGAGTCTATGGAATAGGAAAACATAGGCAACGCATAGAGGTGATTAAAAGTGTACTGCAGGAAGTAATGATTGGTGTGTTTCTGTCTGCATCTTCTTACTTTACCTTGGGTTACTTACTGCAGTGTTGTTCTGACAATTACTAGTGTTTTATCAGACTACTGCATGAGTGTAAAATAGCTATCATGATCATAATGTATATAAATGCCTTCTGTCCAATTCAACATTTTCCTGGAGAATGAATTAAGTGCTCAGTGCTTGACTAAGATTGATTAGGCCTACAGCCAGTATTTGATATGGAAATAGCTACATTATCTGGAAGAAAAACATGCCATCAGAGAAAATAAATCTAACTATTTTAATGATTTCTGCACAGTATTAATGTTCTACAAAAAARAACAAATCAAAAAGTAAATTCTAATTTAAACAGAGCATTGAAAATAGTAGAAAAATATTCCTTGGTCACATTTTTCCTCTGAATGTTCCATTTGGTGATGTATCAGAACACAGGAGACTTTCCTACGGTACCAGCACTTCCTAACTTTTTAATCCTATCACACACTGTCCTGAAGTGACATAATGGTTATGTATTGTCTGCTGTGATGTCATTGCTCATGTGGTGAAGTCACTCTGTGATGCCACCTGTTCCCAGAAGGAGAGACCATGTCCTTCAGGATGACCTACCGGCCAACCAGCTCCCTCCTATAGCCACCCCACCATGTGACACCGCAACAACTCATCTAACAAGCTTTGAATGCCCAGTATACTGATTAAGAACACTTTGAAAGAGTTAGCTCTGTCAGTGCCCTTTTGGTACCCTAGTCTCTATTAGCAATACAAAAATATCAAATGGGAAATACATATTTTTTAATGCTACTACTTATCACAAAGACTGTTTGTGAAATGTCATTACTACTGACAGAGCAGTTACTGCTTTCAATAAAACTAATCAGCACAATACTTACAAGTAAAGCATCATGTGCAGACCATGTCCTTGAGTTTGATTGGACAGAAATCTTGGCTTTGTCTTGTTAAATTATATTGGGCTTCTGTGTTGCCGCCGCATTTACATTTAGWCTTCCATTTCTTTTCAAACTGAGAATTTTGGATGGAAATGAGTKTTTTTGTGCGACTAAGGCTATAGTATTGAGGATCACTCTGCCAAGCAGGATGGTTTTGTTTTTTGCTTACAGTATTAATGATTAATTACAAACATTAATTGAAGCTTTGATTCAGTCATAGCTCTTATGTGAAATAAATTGAATCATTTCCTCACTCAGCTGTCAGAATGTTCAACAATAAAAAGAAATCCCCATGTTTACTTCTCCATAATACATTTCAATTCAGTACATCACAGCGAAGTAGCAAGAATAAAAAGTGTCAACTTCTTGACGTCAATTATGTTTGGTGATTTGCAAGTGTAACAGTATAACTTTAAACCGTCCCCTCGCCCGARACGGGCGCGAACCAGGGACCCTCTGCACACATCGACAACAGATCACCCACGAAGCTCGTTACCCATCGCTCCACAAAGGCCACGGCCCTTGCAGAGCAAGGGGAAACCCTACATATTGGTTTCAGAGCAAGTGACGTAACTGATTGAAACGCTACTAGCGCGTACCCGCTAACTAGCTAGCCATTTCACATCCGTTACACTCACCCCCCTTTCAACCTCCTCCTTTTCCGCAGCAACCAGTGATCCGGGTCAACAGCATCAATGTAACAGTATAAATTTAAACCGTCCCTCGCCCCGACACGGGCGCGAACCAGGGACCTTCTGCACACATCAACAACGGTCGCCACGAAGCATCGTTACCCATCGCTTACAAAGGCCACGGCTCTTGCAGAGCAAGGGGAAACCCTACATATTGGTTTCAGAGCAAGTGACGTAACTGATTGAAACGCTACTAGCGTCGACCCGTAACTAGCTAGCCATTTCACATCCGTTACACAAGTAATAACAAATGTATAAAAGCATTTTTTACTGGGTTCAATAGCTGATACAAAAGAGAAAGGCCTACGGAGCAGCCTTCCTCTGTCTGGGTGATCTGATTATGATCCTTCATTTGAATGTGAGCCAGCGTTTAGAGTTTCTATGAGGGCCTTGTCCACCTGGATCTGGTGATCACTCTGCTCAGCATCTTGGCCACAATGTTCTTCAGGATGTGTGAGTAGTCCTGGCCTCCGTACTTGGTGAGACGGTTCTTGGTGTGGATCATGGGCGATGACAATTTACATTTACATTTAAGTCATTTAGCAGACGCTCTTATCCAGAGCGACTTACAAATTGGTGCATTCACCTTATGATATCCAGTGGAACAACCACTTTACAATAGTGCATCTAACTCTTTTAAGGGGGGGTTAGAAGGATACTTTATCCTATCCTAGGTATTCCTTAAAGAGGTGGGTTTCAGGTGTCTCCGGAAGGTGGTGATTGACTCCGCTGACCTGGCGTCGTGAGGGAGTTTGTTCCACCATTGGGGTGCCAGAGCAGCGAACAGTTTTGACTGGGCTGAGCGGGAACTGTACTTCCTCAGAGGTAGGGAGGCGAGCAGGCCAGAGGTGGATGAACGCAGTGCCTTGTTTGGGTGTAGGGCCTGATCAGAGCTGAAGGTACGGAGGTGCCGTTCCCCTCACAGCTCCGTAGGCAAGCACCATGGTCTTGTAGCGGATGCGAGCTTCAACTGGAAGCCAGTGGAGAGAGCGGAGGAGCGGTGACGTGAGAGAACTTGGGAAAGTTGAAGACCAGACGGGCTGCGGCGTTCTGGATGAGTTGTAGGGGTTTAATGGCACAGGCAGGAGCCCAGCCAACAGCGAGTTGCAGTAATCCAGACGGGAGATGACAAGTGCCTGGATTAGGACCTGCGCCGCTTCCTGCGTGAGGCAGGGTCGTACTCTGCGAATGTTGTTAGCATGAACCTACAGGAACGGGTCACCGCCTTGATGTTAGTTGAGAACGACAGGGTGTTGTCCAGGATCACGCCAAGGTTCTCTAGCACTCTGGGGGGAGGACACAATGGAGTTGTCAACGTGATGGCGAGATCATGGAACGGGCAGTCCTTCCCCGGGAGGAAGAGCAGCTCCGTCTTGCCGAGGTTCAGCTTGAGGTGGTGATCCGTCATCCACACTGATATGTCTGCCAGACATGCAGAGATGCGATTCACCACCTGGTTATCAGAGGGGGGAAAGGAAGATTAATTGTGTGTCGTCTGCATAGCAATGATAGGAGAGACCATGTGAGGATATGACAGAGCCAAGTGACTTGGTGTATAGCGAGAATAGGAGAGGGCCTAGAACAGAGCCCTGGGGACACAAGTGGTGAGAGCACGTGGTGCGGAGACAGATTCTCGCCACCGCACCTGGTAGGAGCGACCTGTCAGGTAGGACGCATCCAAGCGTGGCGCGCCGGAGATGCCCAGCTCGGAGAGGGTGGAGAGGAGGATCTCTGATGTTCACAGTATCAAAGGCAGCCGATAGGTCTAGAAGGATGAGAGAGAGGAGAGGGAGTTAGCTTTAGCAGTGCGGAGCGCCTCCGTGACACAGAGAAGAGCAGTCTCAGTTGAATGACTAGTCTTGAAACCTGACTGATTTGGATCAAGAAGGTCATTCTGAGAGAGATAGCAGGAGAGCTGGCCAAGGACGGCACGTTCAAGAGTTTTGGAGAGAAAAGAAATAAGGGATACTGGTCTGTAGTTGTTGACATCGGAGGGATCGAGTGTAGGTTTTTTCAGAAGGGGTGCAACTCTCGCTCTCTGTGAAGACGGAAGGGACGTAGCCAGCGGTCAAGGATGAGTTGATGAGCGAGGTGAGGTAAGGGAGAAGGTCTCCGGAAATGGTCTGGAGAAGAGAGGAGGGGATAGGGTCAAGCGGGCAGGTTGTTTGGGCGGCGGCCGGTCACAAGACGCGAGATTTCATCTGGAGAGAGAGGGGAGAAAGAGGTCAAAGCACAGGGTAGGGCAGTGTGAGCAGAACCAGCGGTGTCGTTTGACTTAGCAAACGAGGATCGGATGTCGTCGACCTTCTTTTCAAAATGGTTGACGAAGTCGTCAGCAGAGAGGAGGAGGGGGGAGGAGGGAGGAGGATTCAGGAGGGAGGAGAAGTGGGCAAAGAGCTTCCTAGGGTTAGAGGCAGATGCTTGAATTTAGAGTGGTAGAAATTGGCTTTAGCAGCAGAGACAGAAGAGGAGAATGTAAGAGGAGGGAGTGAAGGATGGCAGGTCCGCAGGGAGGCGAGTTTTCCTCCATTTCCGCTCGGCTGCCCGGAGCCCTGTTCTGTGAGCTCGCAATGAGTCGTCGAGCCACGGAGCAGGAGGGGAGGACCGAGCCGGCCTGGAGGATAGGGGACATAGAGAGTCAAAGGATGCAGAAAGGGAGGAGAGGAGGGTTGAGGAGGCAGAATCAGGAGATAGGTTGGAGAAGGTTTGAGCAGAGGGAGAGATGATAGGATGGAAGAGGAGAGAGTAGCGGGGAGAGAGAGCGAAGGTTGGGACGGCGCGATACCATCCGAGTAGGGGCAGTGTGGGAAGGTGGGTGAGAGCGAGAGGGAAAAGGATACAAGGTAGTGGTCGGAGACTTGGAGGGGAGTTGCAATGAGATTAGTGGAAGAACAGCATCTAGTAAAGATGAGGTCAAGCGTATTGCCTGCCTTGTGAGTAGAGGGGGGAAGGTGAGAGGTGAAGTCAAAAAGGAGAGGAGTGGAAAGAAGGAGGCAGAGAGGAATGAGTCAAAGGTAGACGTGGGGAGGTTAAAGTCACCCAGAACTGTGAGAGGTGAGCCATCCTCAGGAAAGGAACTTATCAGGGCATCAAGCTCATTGATGAACTCTCCAAGGGAACCTGGAGGGCGATAAATGATAGGATGTTAAGCTTGAAGGGCTGGTAACTGTGACAGCATGGAATTCAAAGGAGGCGATAGACAGATGGGTCAGGGAGAAAGGAGAATGTCCACTTGGGAGAGATGAGGATCCCAGTGCCACCACCCGCTGACCAGAAGCTCTCGGGTGTGCGAGAACACGTGGGCAGACGAGGAGAGAGCAATGTTGTCCTCATAACTTCCTGGACCAGGAACGCCACACTGGAGAGAGGGAGGTCCACACTTGCACTCACGCACACTCACACACAACGAAACAGATACATGGGTGTATTTTGCTGTTTACATTTTGTAAAGTATCGTGAAGTAGATAGAGACAACCACATAGACCTTGTTAGGCCTTGGTTTTCTAGTGCAGGATGTAGGATCTTCATTTGATCACCTTTAGTTGCAGGAATGCAAACCTGTAGTGTATTTGAGATTTTAAAAGGCTTCTAAAGTTTGTAATTTCAACTTAAAATTGATTTGTCCTAACTAAACATGTATCAACCCCTACAAAAAAGTCATAATTATAATTCACACAATAATTCACATTTCCTGTTCCTGCAGGATTATGTTCATGCTGTTGGAAACAGGGTTAAATAAAGATCCTAAATCTGTAGGTAGTTTGGTAGCAACATAAAGAGTTCTCACAGTTTGACTCTAAGGCTGTCACTGGGCATGTCCACCTCCAGGTATATAGGCATAGTTCAGCATCTCTGTTCCAAACAGGTTGTACTCCAGGTTATAGGCATAGTTCAGCATCTCTGTTCCAAACAGGTTGTACTCCAGGTTATAGGCATAGTTCAGCATCTTGTTCCAAACAGGTTGTACTCCAGGTTATAGCATAGTTCAGCATCTCTGTTCCAAACAGGTTGTACTCCAGGTTATAGGCATAGTTCAGCATCTCTGTTCCAAACAGGTTGTACTCCAGGTTATAGGCATAGTTCAGCATCTCTGTTCCAAACAGGTTGTACTCCAGGTTATAGGCATAGTTCAGCAATCTGTTCCAAACAGGTTGTACTCCAGGTTATAGGCATAGTTCAGCATCTCTGTTCCAAACAGGTTGTACTCCAGGTTATAGGCATAGTTCAGCATCTCTGTTCCCCAACAGGTTGTACTCCAGGTTATAGGCATAGTTCAGCATCTCTGTTCCAAACAGGTTGTACTCCAGGTTATAGGCATAGTTCAGCATCTCTGTTCAAAACAGGTTGTACTCCAGGTTATAGGCATAGTTCAGCATCTCTGTTCCAAACGGTTGTACTCCAGGTTATAGGCATAGTTCAGCATCTCTGTTCCAAACAGGTTGTACTCCAGGTTATAGGCATAGTTCAGCATCTCTGTTCCAAACAGGTATTTCCTCATTTTAGCAAACTCCAACAGCTCTCCATTGTCAAATACGGTTCTGTGTTAGAAAACCTCCACTATAAATAATTTACAGTCCTGCATCACAGAAGCTACTGTACCGTTGTCTTCACCAGATGAAAATACTCCACAATAAGCATTATTACCTTGCTAAACATAACAGGTATATAGAAGCTTGATTTATAAGTAGAATAGTTTATACTATATTATAAACCCATGTAGGGCCCATCGTTTTTCCAGACCAGGAAAAACTCTTAGCCATAGCCATATCATAAGTCCTGTCACCCCCTCCATATCCAGTCCAGTCTGGGTCCTGAGAACCCTCACCTGTCCAGGTGTGGCATGACGGTCTTGCTGATGTCTTCTCCAGCCTCCTGCAGGAGGCAGACTATCTCAGTGATGCYCCAGGGTTCCGTCCCAGGTGGAGGATGACTGGGCAGCCCAGCTCGATATGAGCGTGTGCAGTGGCCTGCAGCAACTTCTTCTCACTGTCCATGATTGGCCAGCTGCAGCTGATCTCGGTCCCGTCCACCCCCTGGAGCACCTCGCTGACGATGATGTCTGTGAGCTGGACAGAGACATCAGGTGTTATGCCTCATTCACATTAACTATAGGCACTCCATTACATTGCGCCGGATGTCAATCATTTCAATGGGGTCGTCCACAACACAGTGGACTCGTAACACCCCCTTGTGCAAAGTTGTAATTTTTTCWAAACTTTGTCGCCTTCAGTCCAGTTAGAGTTTGTTGAAGAACAGGAAGTGACCAAACCACAGAAGTTAGATTAAATATGTGGTTTTCAGTGATGGCTTTATAGGATACAGTAGCTAGCAACTTGTAAGCAATGACCCATTTCTATTAGTGAGTACTATTTTAATAGTAATGTTAAGTAATACACATTGGCTGTTAAGCCAATTATATTATATGACTGCCTCCCGTTTAAGTTTATTGTGATGGTAATCTTGTTTGTTTTTGATGGTGATAAGAATTAACAAAAATTCAGGAGAGAGGACCAGACTTGAATGCAATATTTTAACTACTGTAGTTTCCTTGAATGCAGCTCCCTACTAACTTAACAAGCACCAGCTGTTACTAACTGCCAATCAGTTTACAATACTTTTGCAACACTTTAACTAGTTGCCGTGAACACAGCTCCTCAACAGCATTAGTTGCAACACATTGCTGATCTGCCTTCACACCTGTCCTCACTCTACTTAATCACCACTGCCACCCTACTTAAACCTGACCAAACTAACAGTCCTCCTCTGTCTTCTGCAGTGCATGTTGCGTTGCACGACACTGTGCATTACTAGCCTCATCAAGTTTTGCATCCCCCTTCTATCTATTATCTCCTGGGGGGATTGCCATCCTCACAGCAGTCTAACTAACTATTAGACAATGGACACAAACTGTCCATAACTCCTTCAGGTGGGAGACAGTTGACCAAAGCCAATTGGAAGCGTCTTACTGAGACACCGTCTTCTACAAATAGGCCAGTACACATCAGACACAAACTATACTACACCAGAAACCTTCCCCACCTTCTTCACTGTCATCTTCCTGGTGTCCTCAGAGTGGGTGGCATCCACATAGTACCCTGCCCCTTCTATGAGGTGTACACCTGTACCTTGGACAGCTGTTTAAGGAACAGGTCCCTGGCAATCCTCTGGGTAGTGTTTTCTCTGATAGGTCACCCTCCTGCCTTTTGGTACTGTCACGTTCTGACCTTTATTTCCTTTGTTTTGTCTTTATTTAGTATGGTCAGGGCGTGAGTTGGGGTGGGCAGTCTATGTGTGTTTTTCCTATGTTGGGGTTTTGAATTCGGCCTGGTATGGTTCTCAATCAGAGGCAGCTGTCAATCGTTGTCCCTGATTGAGAATCATACTTAGGTAGCCTGGGTTTCACTTTTGGTTTGTGGGTGTTTGTTTCCGTGTGAGTGTTTGTTGCCACACGGTACTGTTTCGGTTTCGTTCGTTTCACGTTTATTGTTTTGTATTTTTGTAGTGTTCAGTTTATGTCTTTAAATTAACATTATGGACACTTACCACGATGCATATTGGTCCTCCGATCCTTCTCGCTTCTCCTCGTCAGAAGAGGAGGACGACAGCCGTTACAGGTACTCACGAAACGCTTCCCGCACAGCACTGGTCTCCTGCAACAGAAGCAGGTTCTCATGGCTAAAGAAGAAGATGATGAAGAAGAATACTTTATTGTCCATTGTCACAGAGATTTAACAGGTTCTAGACTGCCTGCTGTGTGGATTATAGACTACCTGTGTAATAGTTCTAGAAAACTGCCAACTGTATTGGTTCTAGACTACCTGCTGTAAGGGTTTTAGATTACCTGCTGTAAAGATTCTAGACTACCTGCTATAACAGGTTCTAGACTACCTGCTATAACAGGTTCTAGACTACCTGCTGTAAAGATTCTAGATTACCTGCTATAACAGGTTCTAGACTACCTGCTTACCTGCTTATAACAGTTTATAGACTACCTGCTATAACAGTTTCTAGACTACCTGCTATAACAGGTTTTAGACTACCTGCTATAACAGGTTCTAGACTACCTGCTGTAAAGATTCTAGATTACCTGCTATAACAGGTTCTAGACTACCTGCTATAACAGGTTTTAGATTACCTGCATAAAAGGTTTTAGACTACCTGCTATAACAGGTTCTAGACTACCTGCTGTAAAGATTCTAGATACCTAGCTATAACAGTTCTAGACTACCTGCTATAACAGGTTTTAGATGACCTGCTATAACAGGTTTTAGACTACCTGCTATAACAGGTTCTAGACTACCTGCTTATAACAGGTTCTAGACTACCTGCTATAACAGGTTTTAGAATTACCTGCTGTAAAGATTATAGACTACTGCTATAACAGGTTTTAGACTACCTGCTGTAAAGATCTTAGACTACCTGCTGTAAAGATTCTAGATTACCTGCTATAACAGAGTTCTAGACTACCTGCTATAACAGGTTTTAGATTACCTGCTATAACAGGTTTTAGACTACCTGCTATAACAGGTTCTAGACTACCTGCTGTAAAGATTCTAGATTACCTTCTATAACAGGTTCTAGACTACCTGCTATAACAGGTTTTAGATTACCTGCTATAACAGGTTTTAGACTACCTGCTATAACAGGTTCTAGACTACCTGCTATAACAGGTTCTAGACTACCTGCTATAACAGGTTTTAGATGACCTGCTATAACAGTTCTAGACTACCTGCTATAACAGGTTTAGACTACCTGCTGTAAAGATTATAGACACCGCTATACAGTTTTAGATTACCTGCCTAAAGATTATAGACTACTGCTATAACAGGTTCTAGACTACCTGCTATAACAGGTTTTAGATTACCTGCTGTAAAGATTATAGACTACCTGCTATAACAGGTTTTAGATTACCTGCTATAACAGGTTCTATACTACCTGCTATAACAGGTTTTAGATTACCTGCTGTAAAGATTATAGACTACCTGCTATAACAGGTTTTAGACTACCTGCTATAACAGGTTTTAGACTACCTGCCGTAAAGGTTTTAGATTACCTGCTATACAGTTCTAGACTACCTGCTATAACAGGTTTTAGATTACCTGCTATAACAGGTTTTAGATTACCTGCCTATAACAGGTTCTAGACTACCTGCTATAACAGGTTTTAGATTACCTGCTGTAAAGATTATAGACTACCTGCTATAACAGGTTTAGATTACCTGCTGTAAAAGATTATAGACTACCTGCTATAACAGGTTTTAGATTACCTGCTGTAAAGATTCTAGACTACCTGCTATAACAGTTTAGACTACCTGCTGTAAAGATTATAGACTACCTGCTATAACAGGTTCTAGAGTACCTGCTATAACAGGTTTTAGATTACCTGCGTAAAGATTATAGACTACCTGCTATAACAGGTTTTAGATTACCTGCTGTAAAGATTATAGACTACCTGCTATAACAGGTTCTAGAGTACCTGCTATAACAGGTTTAGATTACCTACTGTAAAGATTATAGACTTCCTGCTATAACAGGTTTTAGATTACCTGCATATACAAGTTCTAGACTACCTGCTATAACAGGTTTAGATACCTGCTGTAAAGATTATAGACTACCTGCTATAACAGGTTTAGACTACCTGCTATAACAGGTTTTAGACTACCTGCGTAAAGCGTTTTTAGATTACCTGCTATAACAGGTTCTAGACTACCTGCTATAAACAGGTTTAGATTATCTGCTGTAAAGATTATAGGACTACCTGCTATAACATGTTTAGATTACCTGCTGTAAAGGTTTTAGACTACCTGCTATAACAGGTTTTAGATTACCTGCTATAACAGGTTCTAGACTACCTGCTATAACAGGTTTTAGATTACCTGCTATAACAGGTTCTAGACTACCTGCTATAACAGGTTTTAGATGACCTGCTATAACAGGTTCTAGACTACCTGCTATAACAGGTTTTAGACTACCTGCTATAACAGGTTTTAGACTACCCTCTGTAAGGTTTCTAGACTACCTGCTATATGGGTTGTAGAAAAGTGCCTGCTGTATTGGTTCTAGACTACCTGCTGTATGGGTTCTAGACTACCTGCTGTATGGGTTCTAGARMACCTGCTGTATGGGTTCTAGACTACCTGCTGTATGGGTTCTAGACTACCTGCTGTATGGGTTCTAGAAAACTGCCTGCTATATTGGTTTTAGATTACCTACTGGAAAGGTTCTAGACTACCTGTTGTATGGATTCTAGACTATTTTCTGTATTGGCTCTAGACCATCTGCTGTATGGGTTCTAGATTACCTGCTGAAAGTGTTTTAGACTATCTGTGGTAAAGTTTCTCGACTAACTGCTGTATGGGTTTTTCAGCAGCAGGGACTGGGAGACTAGTCAAGATCGAGGAAAAGATGAACGGAGCAAAGTACAGAGAGATCCTTGATGAAAACCTGCTCCAGAGCGCTCAGGACCTCAGACTGGGGCAAAGGTTCACCTTCCAACAGGACAACGATCCTATGTACACAGCCAAGTCAAAGCAGGCGTGGCTTCGGGACAAGTCTCTGAATTTCCTTGAGTGGCCCGGCCAGAGCCCGGACTTGAACCAGATCGAACATCTCTGGAGAGACCTGAAAATAGCTTTGCAGCAACGCTCCTCATCCAACCTGACAGGGTTTGAGAGGATCTGCAGAGAAGAATGGGAGAAACTCCCCAAATACAGGTGTGCCAAGCTTGTAGTGTGATACCCAATAAGATTTGACACTCTAATCGCTGCCAAAGGTTGTTCAACAAGGTACTGAGTAAAGGGTCTGAATACTTATGCAAATGTGATATTTCAGTTTTTACATTTTTATAAATAAATTAAATTATGGGGTATTGTGTGTAGATTGATGAGGGGAAAAAACAATTTAATCAATTTTAGAATAAGGCTGTAAAATAACAAAATGTGGAAAATGTGAAGGGGCATGAACACTTCCCGAATGCTCTGTACTATAGTGAGAATACGACTGATACAAAGTATAATAGGTTACTACCAGAATATATTATAACCATATCATGTGATGCAATTTATCATCATAATGACATTACTTATGAAGTCATTAACATAACACTGTACCTGACAATAATAGCCTATTGTACCATGGGTTTAAAGAACCGAGTATTAATACCAACAAATGTTTTTCTTTTTTTTAAAGGTGTAATCTTGATATGAGCCTCAGAAAAGATCTGGTCTCAGTCATAAATTGAGTTGCTTAGCACGCTTCTCTTTCCAGAGTCCCCCACGACCCCATCCTGAGAGTAGGCTACTTTCATTTGATCATATGTGACAAGACTTCTTCTCCATTATGTTCATTATACCCTCAGGAGGAGCAATAGATAAGTTATTAACTCACTGCAAATTGTGCCAGGAATCTAATTGACCTCCTTGCCTTTAACAGCTGTATGTATGGGATGAGAGAAAGAAACGCCCGTATCTATCTCTAAAGGATTGATTGCAAATTGAGCATGTTTTCACACTCCTGATTGGTCTCTATTTTTCTCAAGACTGCCAACATTTCCTCTCTCTATCCCCCTTTTTATTTTTTACATAGCCCATTTCTTGAACAGCTTGAAAGACAGATGGATTAGGTAACCACAGTTTATCATTCTCCAACTGTCACTCAGTGACCAGCTCAGTGGATGTGCACTCATACAACATGTGAGATCATTGCAGAGAGTCTGACATAAGCAACAATTGGAGTTAGGGCCAACTTCTGTGCTCTCTCTGAACACGCTTTTGCCATATCTGTTACAATTATGTTCTCCAGCGTTTGGTTTTTGAGAAATGCCAATGGTTGACCAAATGACCGACTACGGCTGTTCTCCATCTGTAGGCTATGCAAGATCATGACCTATCAACAGTGTCACGTGGCAGAAGGGACAGCGAGAGAGAGAGAGAGAGGCTATGATGAGTCATTTTTCTGATGTACAATAAAAATAAAAGTTTTACCCTGGCTATTGTCTATAACTTGGCCTCTGAGGTTTTTCAGCTCAGATCGCATGATCAGAAAAAACTCAACGCCCTAAAGATTACTGAAAACTAAAACTAGAGGTCCCCTGCCCTATGCACAGTGTTACAGCGGCTTTACACATGCCCCAACGTGCTCCGCGCTCCAGGGTCCCTCGTTAGTGAAGCTCTGTCCTGTCACTGTCATCAGTCACCCTAACTCTGCTCTGCTACACACACACACTCATACAGAGGCATGGGGGATTATGACAAAGAGAGATGACTGAAGCAAGGCCTGATATCCACAGAGACCTCTGTAGAGACAACCCATTTGTTTAGGAGGAATCTCAGTGGGACAGAGAGTCGAGAGTTGGAGATGATTGGATTCATAGTTTTGTTGTGCTTTGATACAAGTCATTGTTCATTGCCATTTTTTWATTATTGCGAGTTGGGGTAGGCTGGTGTTGCAACCCATGAGTTCTTGGTTTTCAGACAAAAAGAGGTACAAAAATATGTATAAAAGACATCAAAACTTTAGCATTTAGATGATATCCTGCATTTATAGATGAGTAAATTAATTTACTACATACTATTGTTTATTACGTTTTAAAAGCTCTCCTGTCATGCTAGAAGTGAGGATACTGTGCCATTTTCTGTACGAAAACATTTTGGAATGTAGCAGATAGAAACTCATGACTAGAGCCGGTGTTATTCTTTATTCTACATGTCAGAGGCATGTTTGTTGTACATATGTAACAAAACATCCTGCTGAACGCCCTCTGGGTTAACTATTAGATTCTAGGGCCCTCTGGGGGTGGAAAGGGAGAGCTGCATGCAAACGGACTATTCAATGATCCACAAGTCAATGAATAGACTGCAAGGATGATCACAGACAGGAGAGAAAAATGCACAAAATGAGTAAAAAACGGCTAAATGTGAATATCACTATGATTACCCTATCCATCACTCCCCCCTCTTCTCCATATCCTTTTCCCAGATTAGTACATCAGCTGTTAATTTATTTTAATTTGAATTGAACCTTTATTTAACTAGTTACCTACCATCCCCATGTGATAGGGGACCATCCCCACGTGATAGGGGACCATCCCCATGTGAAACGGGAACCAATTCCACATGTAGATTAGGAACCAATTCCCCACATAAGGACATCCCATGCATGGAGGAAGGTAACCATTCCCCACAGAGTGATACGGACCATTTCCCATGTGATAGGGGGACCTCCCCACGTTACGGACCATTCAACCAGTAATTAGGGGACCATCCCCATGCTGATAAGGGGACCATCCCCCACTGGGATAGGGACCATCCCACGTAATACGGGGACATTCCCTGTAATAGGGACCATCCCCAATGTCGATAGACCACCCCATGTTGATAGGAACCATCCCCATGCTGATTAGGGACCATTCCCAACGTGAATAGCGGGACACATACCCCACGTGATAGGGGACCAATCCCCAATTGAAAGGGACCATTTCCCCACGTGATAGGACACATTACCCCACGATCAGGGGACCATCACCTTGATAGGAGGACCAGTCCCACGTGAGATACGGGACCATCCCCATGTGATAGGGGACCATCCCCATGTGATAGGGGACCATCCCCATGTGATAGGGGACCATCCCCACGTGATACGGGACCATTCCCATGTGATAGGGGACCATTCCCATGTGATAGGGGACCATTCAAGTGACCCATCTAAGAGGTTTAAGCATATTTTTCCCAGGACCATCATGCTAATCAATAGACGTGCTCTGGTCAATGAATAGTGCTGCAGTCGCTGATCAGTGGATAAATATTACCACTGAAAACCACAAAATACATCTCTTAACATATTTATGTGTTTAAATGTATTATAGGTCCACTGGAACAGGTGGTCATCCTGTTAAGTATTTGTATTTGTATTTATTAAAGATCCCCATTAGTTCCTGCCAAGGCATCAGCTACTCTTCCTGGGGTCCTAACACATTAAGACACTTATATAACACATAAAACAAAAGATAAAACAGTACATCATATAACACTGTCACACCACCACATATCTACAATTCAAAATGTATAATACCACAATATTACAATGTACAGTACCAGTCAAAGGTTTGGACACCTACTCATTTGAGGGTTTTTCTTTATTTGCACTATTTTCTACATTGTAGAATAATAACGAAGACATCATTTACACAGCAGCAACATAGAATCAAGGATGGGGTCAGCATTTACACAGCAGCAACATAGCCTCAAGGATGGAGTCAGCATTTACACAGCACCATAGCCTCAAGGATGGGGTCAGTATTTACACAGCAGCACCATAGCCTCAAGGATGGGGTCAGTATTTACACAGCAGCACCATAGCCTTAAGGATGGGGTCAGGCTGCAGTTCCAACAAAAGTATGTGACTTTATTATTGTCATAAGTCATTCTTACAACAAGTCATCATAAACCCATCAGCTCATGACACAGTCAGGCATTGGTCTAATGACCAACCAGTCTCAACTTTATTCCATACAACTCTTATACTATTGCTTTAAGTTACCCCCTTTGATGTATCGAGTAGGTTGTGCACATAAACATTTTTAGATACGTAAAAATTAGCAACAAAACAAATGCAAACGAATGAGAATAATGCATGATGGGTGAATACCTAAACTGTCCCAAAACCAAGAAGCCAGGCTGTCCCAAAATCAGGAAGTCACACCCTGGCTCCTGGTCGGACTAATTCATGCTGTGTTGCTCCCTTCATTATAGGCCTAGGCCATCTGGAGTAAAAGATATTTAACAAAACTGGGAAAGATCAAGCAAAACCTTCCCAATACCAAGACATCATGCATGCCATTGTCTTACAAATCCATGTTGCGAGTATCTATTTTCTGTTACACATGACAAGCCTATGGTGTTGAAGAAGTTTTGGAAACATCCTCTATAAAGCCTGGGTTTGCACTGCTTTGGCACACACAGACAGGCTTCCCAAAAAGCCAGAAAACAGCAACTACTGAAGAGGATGCCAAACCAACTCCATCATGTATGTGAAAACTTTACTCCTATCATCTGCTGTGATATCAACTGCTGCATCCATCCATGCATTCTGCAATGTGGTCTGATAAAGTCTCCCTGATCTCTGATTCCATTCAACTAACAGTTCATTGTATGTCTGTCTCTGTCATAGTAGCATCTTGAGTAATTTGGAATGATGTTAATAACTAAGATGAGGATGATGATGCTTTTGGGAAATTAATAAAAAACMAACAGTACAGTAAGTAGATTGAAAACATAACATGCCTAATAAATATAGTCACATTACTGCAGCAATTGTATATCGATCTACAGTATACACTGAGTGTACAAAACATTAGGAACACCTTCCTAATATTGAGTTGCACACCCTTTTGCACACAGAACAGCCTCAATTCATTGGGGCATGGACTACAAGGTGTCGAAAGCGTTCCACAGGGATGCTGGCTCATGTTTACTCCAATGCTTCCCACAGTTGTGTCAAGTTGGCTGGATGTCCTTTGGGTGGTGGACCATTCTTGATACACATGGGAAACAGTTGAGCTTGAAAAATCCAGCAGCGTTGCAATTCTTGACATAAAATGGTGCGCCTGGCATCTACTACCATACCCTGTTCAAAGGCTTTTCAATCTTTTGTCTTGCTTATTCACCCTCTGAATGGCACACATACACAATCCATGTCTCAATTGTCTCAAGGCTTAAAATTCCTTCTTTAACCTGTCTCCTTCATCTACACTGATTGAAGTGGTTTTAACGTGACATCAATAAGGGATCATAGCTTTCACCTGGATTCACCTGATCAGTCTCTATCATGAAAAGAGCAGTTTTGTACACTCAGTGTATATAAAACACAGGGAAAGCATCTTTTGACTGCACGGGACCTTTAATATATCCTCCGGAATCCTAGCTCACAATTCCACAACTTACATTGAAACAATTTAAAACAGTATAGCATTACAAGTAATTGAATAAACACTAGTCTTTCTGACATCAGCCTCTCCAGTAAAGATAACAGCCAAACACYTCTCCAGATTACCTCCATGTCCTCTATCCAGATGACTATGGGCTGCCGGGTGTCGGTAAATCAGACATTTTCAATGTGAATCAAAAAATGGTGCATCATCCCAGAATTTTCCTAGCCCAGTATTTTCATACGATAGTATCGCAGAGCCATGCTGTGAAGGACTAAATATATATATGTATATATATGTTGCAAACCATGTGAATATAATGTACTGTATATTTCTACTTATCAATGATTTCAAAAAATTATAACTTATTACTCAACTTGACCATTCCCACTATGAAATCTCAAAAGAGAGTCTCTCAGATTAAATTGTGTCTTGTATTTCATGGTCCCCAAGTAGGCTACCTATGTAACTACTTTACCTTGGTCAGAGACAACTGTAACTATTCCACTAGAAGGAGTGAAACAGACGTTGTTCCTTTCAGATTTAAGAGTGGTATGGGGAAAGAAACCTTTTTGTACTCA
>NC_036871.1:30267106-30340893 GCF_002910315.2 Salvelinus sp. IW2-2015 | reverse complement strand
TAGCTCAATTTGTGAAACAAACATTGTTTGTTACCACTACCACCACCCCCCCCCCCCCCCCCCAAATGGAAATAAAGACAAGACCACAATGGAAATAAGCTTTCAAGATTTATTGTGTTATCTATCCTTGATGATTAAGGTAGGTTAAGTATTTTTCCTCAAAGCTACACCATGATTAAAGCTTTTAATTACATTTTCAGGAAAGCTATATGAACCTATATTATGCTATAACCTTGTTTAATAAAATATATAAAACCACATAATTTTTATTGAAATATCAGACAGTTTCATCCTGAATGATTCTCTGATGGCCCTTAGATAGCTGTAGATCCCTACAGACACTCCTACTGGTCCACCCGCCTCTACTAGGGTTGCAAAATTCAGGGAACTTTCAATAATTTCCCTGTTTTTCCAGAAATCTTGGTTGGAGGATTCCGGTTTTCCTGCTTATTCCCTCCCGATTCCTGGAATCCTCCAAGTTCACGGAATTTTGCAACCCTACCTCAACTCACTGCAGCTAAGGCAGCGTTTAGACAGGCAGCCCAAGTCTTTTGACCAATCACATCACATCTTTTCACATCAGATCTATTTCAGAGCTGATCTGATTGGCCAAAATACCAATTAGTAGAAAAAAGATCAGAATTGGGCTGCCTGTCTAAACACAGCCTAAGACATACACCATAGAGGCCTCAGTGTCATTCTGTAAAGGAGGGGTTGTCAGATCACAGAAGACTGTGTGTAGGTGGTGTGTAACTGCTATGAAATCTATTACCATGGTCTAGTTTARTTTACTGATCCACCTCTCTAAAGTGGTCATGGATATTCTCCATTCATTCATCATCATTCACAAATTGGATGACACGCCATTTGAGGAGTCTGCACTCTGTTGGGCCTGGTATGATCATTTCCATACATTATTTATCATTCACTATATTATATGGTGTTCGGTCAAGGGACGAAACGGCTGTGACATTAGTAATGTGTCCCGTGCAGTACAGCCATTAATAATTGGTTCTGTGAGGATGATATTYTCCTCTTATATGCCTCTATTCTGTGATGCATGTCAAATTACCCGAGCCTGATTCATCTGCTACCTGTCACTGTTAATCAGAGATATAGGGCCTGCTGCTTTACTGCAGTAACACCCCTGGACAAGACATATCTCAAACCTTATGTTCACCATCTTTGACTTTAACTTCATTAGCATATGGTTTTGCTGTAACCATCCCATCACATATCACGTTGCTTTCACAGTGTGCTTTTAGTTTTTMGGTTTGTTCAATCTCATTAACTGTCAAGGACAAAACAGATGGGTATTCATATATGGGTCTGTGCTGTGTTTGTGTGTATGTGCACCTGTACGTGTGTGTCTGTTTACATTTTCCTAGAATTTTGCATTTGGGTAAAGCCATAGGGCCGTCTGGTAAAGGTCACCATAGACTTACTATGACAGTCCCTCCACCTCCCTCCACAGCCAGAGTGCACCTTTCACTACTCTCTCTCTCACTCTCAAAAGTCACATTTCTTGTCTCGAATGCTGTGTAATGGCCTCTACCCACTTCCATTAATGGCACTCCAAATGATCCCTAATGGCTTAACAGCATGTGTCAAAGCAGAAGAGAGGCACTCAAGAGGCTGGTGAAGATACCACTTATCAACTTCCAGACCGACAGACGAAGCTGGCAACCATGCCAGGCAGTTTGAACATTTAATGCTCCTGATTTTTATAACATTTCCTTTTGTCCTTAGTGGAGAAGATCTCAGTTTATTTGACTATAAAATGATAGTGTTTGGCTTGTTTTGGCATTGATGCTGATCCTTTGTACACACTTATGGAATTCTGTGTGCAACCAAACAGGCTTCAAAGGCAAAGTCTTTTAATTAACATCGTATTCATCCTTTTGGTTTTGCCTTTTTCAAATGTTCTCTTTTGAGCTCTCTGCTTTCAAAGCTCTCTGCTTTCATTGTATTTTATTAAATCATCATTTCTGTTGATACTACTAATARTGTATTTTATTGTATGATAACTTAGAAATATAATTTTCTTAGATTTAAACACTTAAAATGAAAATAACATTTACAAGAATGATGTGACTGTACTGTACAATGCCAAAAACAACCAACAAAAAAAACAAGCACGAGGACGACCAAACACTGCACTGCTTTTTAAAATCAATTTTATTGACAGACGTTATCTTGCCCTCAGAACAATGCAACGAGATTAAGGTGCTGATGAGCACAGAGGAATAAATACACCAATAAATGCAGTACTGGCTGAACTGGCCTGACTGGCTCTGCTTCAGAGTCGGGTTCTAGTTCTATTTCATTCAGTCCATTCAGGAAGTACACTGAATTCCAAATTCTCATTGAGGAAAATTGGAATTGAAATTTCAGCATACTTCAGGAATTGACATGGACTTGACCCCAACTCTGCCATGCTTTCAAACCTGTCTTTCAGACCCTCACCACAAGCACACTTACCATTAAGACATGTAGATCATGGAAAGCTTTCTTCTTCCAGCTTAAATCATATGAGAATGCATAACCAACAGAAACTGCATGTTTGAAGAAAGTAAAGATATCTCTTTAGAACGTCTCTGCCAATGTGAACATAATATTTAATGGCCTGCAAATGAGGAGAGGTCTGGGGAGCAGAACATTTAACATGGTTTAGAGAAAAATGATGTCTCTGCCATGTAAATCAAATACAAAACTACAATTACCATCAGTACTTTAGTTCATGAATAGCAATGCGTTATGACCCTTTTAAATGATCCATGGAGAAGAACAATGAGAAATGAACTGAGGTTGTTATAAGATAGTTATAACATGTTATTACACATTAGTCTTATGGTTTGATAATGATTTTGAAGGGTTAAGATATATTATTGATATAGCTGTTGATATAGAGTTCAATATCCTGATTTCATAAGAGACCATATCCTTTTTAAGTAAAAAAAAATGTTTTACCACAAACGTGGCAAACTCAAATCCCTAAAAATGCTAATATATGTTTTCACATTCACCGGGAATCTCACATACTGAGTCATTTTTCACACGTCGAGAGGAACGTGACATAACAGAGCTCTACAGTGCGACCATTTTACTCGCATATGCGCCTAAATATTTGGCTGTGCGACCTGGAATTTTAATTGAGGAGCACCAGTGCGCCTAGAAACAAATCACCCAGATGATAATTGTTGCAATGATTACTTCACTGTACCACAGGCCCTGAGTGCCATGGAGAACACACTGAGACCAGATTCATGACCATCATGCTTGCACCATTACTAAAAAGAAAACGMCTTGTTACCTCAAATATTTTTGATTGTGCTCCTAAATGTCTTTGTGTGCTCCTAAATGTCTTTGTGTGCTCCTAAATGTCTTCGTGTGCTCCTAAATATATTTGTGTGCTCTTAAATGTATTTGTGTGCCCCTAAATTGTTTAACTGCTGCTGCTTCACTTAGACCACAGACATTGTCAATTTGGTACTGGCACTTACCCTGTATATAGCTTCCTCTCTTATTTCTTATTTCTCACATTTTTTTTATTTATTGTATTTTTTATTAGTTATACTATTTTGCTTTAAATACTGCACTGTTGGGTAGGGCTTGCAATATATGCATTTCACTGTACTTGTGCATGTGACAAATAAAACGTGAAACTTGACAGAGAGCAGAGCAGACCAGAGCACACCAGACCAGAGCACACCAGACCAGAGCACACCAGACCAGACCAGAGCACACCAGACCAGAGCAGAGCACACCAGACCAGACCAAACCAGACCAGACCAGAGCACAGCAGACCAGAGCACACCAGACCAGACCAGACCAGACCAAACCAGACCACACCAGACCAGACCAGACAGATGGTCACAGGCAGATATGGAAAAGACATGGTCAAAGGAAACGTGAGTGTGATGTAATGTCATAATGATCCATGGATTAGAATTAAACATCCCAACAAAGAATCCAGAGTCATAATCCTTTCTGGGAAAGGAAGATAGGTCAAAGGTCATATTTGGTTTGGGTATGAGACAGTCCACCTCACAAGTACTAATCTTTTAAAGATAATTCAATCAAAAAGCACAGAATCTGGGCAACTTGAACTTTACTAGGACACGAAAATAAAAAGTAGTAGCCTATTACTAAATGGTCCACTGTACTGTAGTTAGTAAGGGCTTGTTAGGGGCGTGCAGAGACAGAGATAAACATAGGTCCCACACAACTTTCCTCTTTCTCCAATAACTACTGAGTGTACCCAAAGATAGTCGAGTCAAAGCAAATGCCTCTCAGTTGGAATTGGCAGCCACAGTCCCTCATAGTGTTGAATGAAGAGGGCTAGCATCACTCCACCTTGCATGTCACAAAGAGGGCAAAGCACAGTTTTGACCATGTTAGGAGGACTCCTCTACTGTACTGTATATACTGTCCATCCACAGAAGGGCTTAGTTCAACAACTACAGAACAATAGGAGTTTGATAACTCTTCCCTACAGTGCCTAGTGGGAGTTCCATACACCTCTACAGTTCCAGTCCCCTCTCTGGTTTAGATCAGACCCACTCCTGCATGGAGCGCTTGCAGTACAGTATGTGTCTCTGCGTGCTCTTCCTCCTGAACTGGAACACGGTGTAGAGCAGGACCATCATGCACAGCGCCAGGATACAGGGTATGGCGATAGCCACAGCCTTCTCCGTGCCCCCCGTGCTGTCCAGCTTGATGATGATGTCCACGTCACCACTGCTGCTGTCGTAGTGGCGCTCCTCCACCTCCGGAGGGCTCCAGTCCCAGTCGGCGTCAGCTGGTAGGCCGTCACAGCCCATGAAGTCCCTCAGGATTGAGCGGGGGTAGCCCGGCTCCACACGCAACCGCTGGTTGTTGAACTTCCAATACTCCTTCCCCTTGTAGAAGTAGGTGAATCCTGTTCACAGGAGGAGGAAAAAAACTCAACATTTAAACATTAATACAAGCTAATAGTTTCTCCTTAACTTTGGTTTGCTAATTTTATAACCCAATCTTTACTTTCTGTACTGAGAAGCAAGGCATAAGTAGACTATATAAAGAGAAAAGAGGCCTATTTTAGTCATTATAAAGAGATGTGATGCAGAAATGGAGGATGATATAGAGCAAGGGTATTCAGCTCTTACCCTACGAGGTCCAGAGTCTGCTGCTTTTCTGTTCTACCTCATAATTAATTTCACCCACCTGGTGTGCCAGGTCTAAATTAGACCCTGATTAGAGAGGAACAATGAAAAAACACTATGGAACTGGCTTTGAGGTCTGGAGTTGAGTTTGAGGGGTATAGAGGGAGGAACGGATGGCCTACCGTTGGCCTTGTCCACAAAAGCTCCCTGAGGAGAGTCAGGGATGCCCTTCCACACTGTGATGGGTTTGGGGTAACCAGGGTCCATGTTTCTCATGTCTTCATTGTATCTCCAATATCTAATGCCAGGTAGGAAAGAAACACTGCGGTCAATATCCAGAAAGACTACACACACGCACGCACACACACACAAACACACATAGTCACATGCACCAACATTATAATCTCATGATCTACTACACATACACACAACTGTTTAGGATCAAGATAATGGAATTCTGTCAAACCCAGAGGGATGAAGTCATGTTTTACAAAACATCATAACAGTGATATGCAACAGTTTGCTGCAGAATGATGACAAAGCATTTTATCTGCTCTCACAACAGGGTTAGGACCTCGCATGATTTCATCTATCATGACAGATCCACCAAATGTTTGAGTCACATTAGTGTACAGTAAATCATGTACTAATTATAGCATCTCACAGTGAACTTTATATCAGCTAGCCTTTTTTCACAGTCAGTGGTGTACCACAGTTTAGAGAAAAATTTGAAGTTTCATAGCTAATCTCATAGATAACATTTTGAGATTATAATTTTTTCAATTTTAAAGCAAATTTCCTGTAATTCTAAACATTTTGCTATGGCTTATGACGTGTTCCTATGCTATCTGGGGAGGGGGCCCAACCTCCAGGGGGACCCCAGAGCTCGTGGGCCCCCCACATTGCCAGGGCTGCGGGGGTGAGTGATACGCCAGTGATCATTGTCATTGACAAAACTAATACAGTATCATGTATAACCTATAATTCACAATCTAACCAATTTAATAGACAAATGGAAAATTCTAGAATCAGCTACACTCTACCTTCACTACGGATAAAACCAATGTAACGTAACAGATAGATTGATAATTCTAGAATCAGTTACACTTTAACTTCACTATGGATAAAATCTATGTATTGTAATGGATAAATGAAAAGGTCAAACAGACCTGTCTCCCTTGAAGAAATATGTCTTGGCTACGTCCTCCCACCACACAGCAGTCTCTATACTCTGGGTGGGCATCCCACTCCCAAACAGAGAGATGTCCTGAGGGTAGGTGGGCTGCAAAGTAGTGTCCTTGAACACCCAGAACCGGTTTCCTAAAACAAACACAGTCACAAATGGATCAGTGGTCATAATTGTCCAGTAATCACAAACAGAGCCTGGGTCCAAACATTATGTTTTACACTTTTGCTAGGAAATAGTCCTTGCTTTTTGCAGTAACATGATGAGAATTATTGCCGTAAAGCTGCTTAATTCAGTCTAATAATAAGGCCTTATTAGCATCGTATTAGAGCTACTATAGTGTTGTGGGTATATAAGAGCTAAGATAGTGTTGTGAGTATATTAGAGCTAAGATAGTGTTGTGAGTATATAAGAGCTAAGATAATGTTGTGAGTATTTTAGAGCTAAGATAGTGTTGTGATGTATATTAGAGCTACTAGTAGGTGTTGTGGGTTTAATTAAGAGCTAAGATAGTGTTGTGAGTATATAGAAGCTAAAATAGTGTTGTGAGTATTTTAGAGCTAAGCAAGTGTTGTGAGTATTATTGAGCTAAGATAGTGTTGTGAGTATTTAAGAGCTAAGATAGTGTTGTGAGTATGAGTAAAGAGCTAAGATAGTGTGTGAGTATATTAGAGCTAAGATAGGTGTTGGAGTATATTAAGCGCTAAGATAGTGGTTGGAGTATATTAGACTAAGATAGTGTTGTGAGTATATTAGAGCTAAGATAGTGTTGTGAGTATTTTTAGAGCTAAGATAGTGTTGTGAGTATTTTAGAGCTAAGATATGTGTTGTGAGTATATTAGAGCTAGAAGGATAGTGTTGAGTAATTAGGAGCTAAGATAGTGTGTGAGATATAGAGCTAAGATAGTGTTGTGAGTATATTAGAGCTAAGATAGTGTTGTGAGTATATTAGAGCTAAGATAGTGTTGTGAGTATATTAGAGCTAGGATAGTGTTGTGAGTATATTAGAGCTAGGATAGTGTTGGAGTATTTTAAAGAGCTAATAATAGTCTTATGCGCGTATTAAAGAGCTACTCTACAGTAGTTTTATTATAGTGGATACGGTAAGGGGCAACTATAACGTTGTGCGTAAGTCCAGTCCAGCAAGTAGCTCCTCCACCAGGGAATAAATAAAGCATGAGACTCTTTGTGATCCTGCTGGAGGACAGATGTCATGTCAATCTGCCTGATGGAGGGAAGGAGGGATGGAGGAGGGGCTGAACTCTCACCCGTTATTATACAGTACAGTATCATACAGAACAAAATGGATGCTATTTAGAACATACAAGCAATATTTCTACTAATTGAAGTGGCATTCTCTTGTATACTTATTAATACATTATAAAAAACAACAACAAAAAAACACACACAAATCTAGTTGTTTCAACTAATTATTATTAAGTAACTGGTTCCACGGCCTTTTTTTTTGTTTACCCAACTTTTTGGTCTAAGTTTAACCTGAATGTTAGGTTGCCCAACATGAGAAAACATACGCAAAAATTCGGTCCACTTTAAATTATGTGTTTGCTCAATTTGTCWCATATGTTCATTCAACTAGACATTTATATTTTTGGCATCTTACAAAAAAATATGTGGAACTAGTTACACAGCGCTTTTAACATACAATGTTTTCAATTTACATATTTGACACACGTTGACATACACGATTACATTTTGTATGTTCATTTATACAGTACTTAGTATTCAACATGTCCTCACCTGGGATTTGAACTCACAACCTCTTGGTGCTGTCATTCCGATCTTCCTGCAACGCCACCATGTCTGTGTCAATTATCAGTTCATCTGACTATTCTCTCATCATTCATTTGATATACTTATTTAAGCCATTTTAGGTTTTTCTGTACAGTTGTCTAGTGTTGGTGGGGAATATTACTTTGTTTTAATGTTATCCATTAATCGCTATGATAAATATAATTGTTTTTTCTTGAGTGAACTTTTAACAGAACTGAGATTTACTTTGAAGTGCAAAGTGTAGCAATACAAGTGAAAGCAGTCACTGACACAGACATGGATGTCGTAGCAGGTAGATCGGAATGACATCAACCTTGAGGTTGCGAATTCCAATTCCAGGTGAGGACATGTTGAATACGAATTACTGTATAAATGAACATGCACAATGTAATCATGTTTGTCAACGTGTGTTAAGTTAAAAGCACTGTGTGTGTAACTAGTTCCAAAGCATTTTCTGGCATTTCTGCCAAAATAATAATTTCTAGTTGAATGAAGATTTGAGACAAATTGAGAAAACACAAAAATTAAGTTGACTTCGTTATCTCATGTTGGAACTAAAAATGTTAAATTCTGGTAACACTTTGACCAAAAAGTTGAGTAAGCAAAAACATTTATAATTTTTTTTTACAGTGTAAAAATGACACTGTTTGTGATGACCACAAACAAAATACTTTGCTTTGTCTTTRTCTCTAAATTGCTCTCCTCTAACGAACCTTCAAACCTAATGCTACTTTCTGTTGATACAAGAGCTAGCATAAGCTCCATTTCATCTCCTCCATCTCTCTTTCTCTCCCCCCTCTCTCTCATTCTCATCTCTCCTCCATCTCTCATTCATCTCCTTCTCTCACCTTTGAAGAAGACAAACTTCCCCTCGCTGTTTTCGTAGACGGCGTCGATCTTGGCGGGCAGGCCTCTCCAGAAGAAGTTGATCTCCATAGGGTAGCCAGGGACCACCGAGTTGTCCCTCACCCTCCAGAACCACTGGTCCTACACACATGTAGACAAAAACACATGATCTGTTTCATCATATTCATCCCCTTCTCTCTACTGTAGTATTACCTAAACTCTGAAATTTGCTTTGTTGTCTAATACCAGGAGTGATTGATTCCACTGAAACCCTTCAGTGCCCATCTCTACCTCCTCATGCAAACATACCTTTTTAACACTGTGTTCATGAGATTATATAGGTTAGACAAGGATACATCATACAGTATCTGTACATGCCAACCTACCTTGAATACGAACAGCTCCTGTCTGAGGATGGCCAGGGTGTTGAAGCCTCCGTCACAGATGTTGGGTTTGGCGTTGGGGTTGGAGGGTTTTGCGCCCTGAGGAGGGCGGTGGGGCCGGACCTGACGGTCGTGCTTACGGGGTTCCGAGGGGGGGTGGAAGCGTGGAGGAGGGGCCGTGGGTGGGGCTCTGGTGGGCTGGGCGGACCTGTCTGGTGGACCTGGAGATGAATGGGACACATTAGCCTAGCCAGCTAACTAGCTAAGGGCATAAAAAAATAACATTATCATTGTAATTATTTTGTCATTGAACATTATCATTGAACATGATCATTTAACATGATCATTTAACATGATCATTTAACATTTGTTCCTTCAATGAAAACAATGAAACTCGTTTAAAAAAACATGTACACAAGACAAATATTAACATACTACTTGGTTTAGTGTACTGAACAGATATTGAGGGCATGCTTATAATATAATAAAATGTAGGAAATTCAGTACCATAGATAGACACAGTACCATAGATTTTCTGGATGCCCTGAAGGTCATCGTGAGGTAGTTTAAAGTTCTCTGTGTCCATGTACTGATAGAAGGGAGCCATGATGGCTGTGGGGTCGTTGGAGTGCTCCAGGCCAAGGGCATGACCCAGCTCATGGACTGCCACCAGGAACAGGTCATTACCTGGGAAGGGCGATAGAGACTATGGATTAGAAACACGCACGCACACACCACAGGAGGTTGGTGGCACCTTACTTGGTGGAGGACAGGCACGTGGTAATGACTGGAGCGGAATAGGTGGAATGGTATCAAATACATCAAACACAAGGTTAGAAAGAGGTTATTGAGGCTGGGAGATGTCCTCAGGAGCCACAGCTTACACCATGCCCAGAGCATTAGAACACTCATCATGTCCTGCTATACAACACACACACACACACAACACACACCACACCACACACACACACACACACACACACACACACACACACACACACACACACACACACACACACACACACACACACACACACACACACACACACACACACACAACAACCACACACACACACACACACACACACACACACACACACACACACACGACTCCATGGTACTGTCAGCATTCAGTCTAATAATAGTGTCAGGTTGATTTTGTGTTAGCTTTGGAAAAACTCTACAACATACAGTTTCTCTCTATAGCATGTGACTGAAGATATCCCCGGGAGGTGGCTGCCCTTAACAACATGATATCTAATCCAGCCAGGAGCACAGAGATCCAGGAGCATGGAGATCTAGGGGCACGGAGATCCAGGAGCACGGAGAGCCAGGAGCACGGAGAGCCAGGAGCACAGAGAGCCAGGAGCACGGAGATCCAGGAGCACAGCGATCCAGGAGCAAAGAGATCCAGCTATGATTTTACACCCTTTAAAGTAATTGATTTACAAACACAAGCTGAGTCAAAGGGTTGAACCATATATATTGACAGGCAGGCGGCCTAGGAGGGGAGTGTCTATCTAAGTGGCAGTGTGGGCCGTGCACATATCCATTCTGGCTGCCTTGGATGCGGTTAGTGCTTCCTGACGGGCCTCTGGCTTTGACAGCCCTCTAGATGTGCTGTCCCGCAGGCTTCACTAACAGCAGTCAGAGCAGAGCAGGTTGGCAGCAGGGTAATTAAAGTAAAGTGCTGCCTGACGGTGGATGGATGGAGGCCGACAGGGCTGAGAGAGGGATCTGATTACCGTCTTCAAGCTGCACCTCTCCAGGGCTGCAGGCTGGATCCACCCTCCACCCTGCCCTGCCCTGCAGCTACGGTACAATACACTCCCTCACCATAACACAGTAGAAATGTGAGTGTTTATTCTTGTGGCAGGGATAGGCTCTGCACTATGACCTGGGCCCAGATTCACAAAACACAACTTACTCAAAAACGTAAGAAGCTTCTTAAGAAAAGAACAAAGTTCATAAGTGCAATTCCTCAACAATATCTTAAGATTTCARYATTTTCTTACAAACTTCTCGAATATCTTCTTACGAACTTATTAGCCATCTTCTTAAAAATTGTCACGTATACTCCCTCTCTGGCCTCTAGGTCATCAGGCTGCTGATTATCCCGCACTCGTGTCACCATCTTCAAGCGCACCAGCGCCTCATGACACTCCGCACCCAGGTGGTAAGGGTAGGTAACAACACATCCGCTACGCTGATCCTCAACACAGGGGCCCCTCAGGGATGCGTGCTCAGCCCCCTTCTGTATTCTCTGTTCACTCATGACTGCATGGCCAGGCACGACTCCAACACCATCATTAAATTTGCCGATGACACAACAGTGGTTGGCCTGATTACCGACAACAACGAGACAGCCTATTGGGAGGAGGTCAGAGACCTGGCCGTGTGGTGCCAGGACAACAACCTCTCCCTCAACGTGATCAAGACAAAGGTGATGATTGTGGACTACAGGAAAAAGAGTACCGAGCATGCCCCCATTCTCATCGATGGGGCTGCAGTGGAGCAGGTTGAGAGCTTCAAGTTCCTTGGTGTCCACATCACCAACAAACAATCATGGTCCAAGCACACCATGACAGTCATGAAGCGGGCACGACAAAACCTATTCCTCCTAAGGAGACTGAAAAGATTTGGCATGGGTCCTCAGATCCTCAAAAGGTTCTACAGCTGCACCATCGAGAGCATCCTGACTGGTTGCATCACTGCCTGGTATGGCAACTGCTCGGCCTCCGACCGCAAGGCACTACAGAGGGTAGTGCGAATGTCCCAGTACATCACCGGGGCCAAGCTTCCTGCCATCCAGGACCTCTATACCAGACGGTGTCAGAAGAAGGCCCTAAAAATTGTCAAAGACTCCAGCCACCCTAGTCATAGACTGTTCTCTCTGCTACCACACGGCAAGCGGTACCGGAGCTAAAAATGTGGTTAGATTTTTTTTTACACTCACCTGGACTCCATCACCTCCTTGATTATCTTCTCTACATCTGTCACTCCCCTTGGTTCTTTCCTCAGGTGTTATTGACTCTGTTTCATGTCGGTGCGTTGTTTGTGTTTCGTGTTTATTTATTAAAACACTCACTCCCTGTACTTGCTTCCCGACTCTCAGCGCACTAGATACAGAATAACACCTCACCTAAAGGAAGCATCAGGGAGGGTTTTTTGTTTTTGTGTCAATGTAAATGATATCGGGTCCGGGAGCCACTACAGGCTCTCATGCCTCAGCCGGATCGCCAGGCTCCCCTGCCTCAGCCGGATCGCCAGGCTCCCCTGCCTCAGCCGGCTCGTCGGGCCTTCATGCCTCAGCCGGATCGCCAGGCTCCCCTGCTTCCACCGGCTCGTCAGGCTCCCCTGCCTCAGCCGGATCGCCAGGCTCCCCTGCTTCCACCGGCTCGTCAGGTTCCCGTGCCCCAGCCAGCTCGACAGGTTCCCGCACCCCAGGTCGGCTCGACAGGTTCCCGCGCCCCAACCGCACGCGCCCCAGCCAGCTCGACAGGTTCCCGCGCCCCAGCCGGCTCGACAAGTTCCCGCGCCCCAGCCACCCGCGCCCCAGCCGGCTCAACAAGTTCCCGCGCCCCAGCCGCCCGCGCCCTAGCCAGCTCGACGGGTTCCTGCGCTTCAGCAGGGGTGAACGCTCCGCTCCTGATCCCCGGGTTCGTTCCCTTTGTCGGTGTCCTGCGGCAGGAGCCGCGCGTCGGGGAGGGGGTACTGTTACGTATACTCCCTCTCCGGCCGCTAGGTCATCAGGCTGCTGATTATCCCGCACACCTGTCACCATCGTCAAGCGCACCAGCGCCTTATGACACTCACCTGGACTCCATCACCTTCTTGATTATCTTCCCTATATTTGTCACTCCCCTTGGTTCGTTCCTCAGGTGTTATTGACTCTGTTTCATGTCGGTGCGTTGTTTGTGCTTCGTGTTTATTGTTTTGTTTATTTATTAAAACAGTCACTCCCTGTACTTGCTTCCCGACTCTCAGCGCACTCATTACAAAAATATTGTCGCTAGGCAACCAATTTAGCTTGCTATCTAGTATTTTTTTGTACAGCAGTTATTGTTCTAAAACATGTTTTGGGGTTTAAAATAATCAATACTGAAACTTTCAGATGAAGTTTGTGAGTGACTTAAACATGTTAAATTGCTTTCATTAGCTTTTTATCTCACTGCCCTGAGTTTAAGACATGGGTTTAGATATCTTGGAATTAAGAACATTTACAATAATCAAATTTCTTCTTCACTTTTTGCTTACGAAGAAATATTATATGTTAGATTTTTTGGGATTGCAATTTCAGAAAATGTCCATAATATATCTGCAGTACTAGTGATACTTACCCACAGCGTATCACAACATGTACTTTTTCCAAAGCTACATTCATTTGACAGACCTAACTTGAATGATTGTCCCTCTTTATTCAAAGTAAAGGCCTAGTCTATGATAGGCCTATTCATATTTGAATTAATATTTTGTTAAAGCCTATACACTATAGAATAGATTCAGGTAATGCCCTCATTATACATTAACATTTCAATTGATTACAATTATTTCTTAAATTCCCATCAGGCGTTATTGTCTCGGTTTCCATGTTCAGACGCATTCCTTGTTTTTGTAGCGGTACGTGTTCGTTTATATTAAACTCTCAAACTGCTTCCTGACTCCCTGCGTCCACATGACAAAATAACACCTCACCACATGGAAGCAGCAGTTGATCAAGACATCTCCCAGATGGAGATCCTAACTAGCTGGCTCAACTGGGGACGGGTATGGAAGAGGTCCTCCGTTCTTCAATGTCTCGGGCGGAGGATTCTCTCCTATGTGTCGACCCCTCGAGCCAGCATCCCGGCCCATCCAGCAGTTGATCCAGGTCAGCAAGGTCCGTTTGTCCCTCCCGGACAAATACGACGGGACTCCATCAAAATGCCGTGGCTTCCTACTCCAGTGCTCTCTCTATTTCGCTCATCAGATGGGAGCCCCCACCACTGAGGTGCAAGGTTGCCATGGTTATTTCCCTGCTGACTGGACGGCCATTGGAGTGGGCTAGGGCCATCTGGGAGACAGGAGAAGAGGAGCTGGATTCATATGAGGGGTTCTTGGATCTGTTCAGGGGGGAGATTGAGATGAGCACTTACTCCACCTACGGCAGGAAGGCCAGACAGCTGCAGAGTACGTCCTCACCTTCAGGACAGTGGCAGCATCCAACGGATGGAATGCACCCTATTCTGAAGAGGATTGCGCGAGGATATCCAGACGGAGTTGGTGTGCCCGAGAWGACACCCTCTCCTTGGACGCACTTATCGTGATGGCCATCTGTCTGGGTAACCTTCTGCGGGAGCGTCGGCACCACCATCACCTCTCTCCCTCCTTTGTTGACCAATCTGAGTCAGAGCCTGAACTTATGGAGGTAGGGGCCAGGCGCCTCCCTGCGGCTGTGCGACACCGTCATAGACAGCTGGGGCTCTGTCCCTATTGTGGACAGGAGGGGCACCAGCTTCAGCAGAGTCCGATATGTCCCAGCCCGGGGTCCATAAGAGCAGAGGGAAGGTCCCATGATCATCTGTCTCCTGGGTTTGGCGTGAGTATTTCACCATCCTCACTTTCCACCAAACCCTTTCTAGTGTCTATCACTAGCTGGCTGTCCCTCATATGTTGTATCTAATGCTCTAGTGGACTCCTGTGCCGCTGGGAATTTCAATGACCAATCCCTCGCCGCCTCACTGAACATCAAATCAAACTTTATTTTCCACATGCGCCGAATACAACAAGTGTAGACTTTACCGTGAAATGCTTACTTACAAGCCCTTAACCAACAGTGCAGTTCAAGAAGAAGAAAATATTTACCAAGTAGGCTAAAATAAAAAGTAATAATAAAAAGTAACACAATAAGAATAACAATAACGAGGCTATATACAGGGGGCACCGGTACCGAGTCAGTGTGCAGGGGTACAGGCTAGTTGAGGTAATCTGTACATGTAGGTGGGGGTGAAGTGACTATGCATAGGTAACAAACAAACAGCGAGTAGCAGCAGTGTACAAGAGGGGTGGGAAGGACGGAGGGGTCAATGTAAATTGTCCGGCGGCAAATTTTATGAATTGTTCAACAGTCTAATGGCTTGGGGGTAGAAGCTGTTGAGGAGCCTTTTGGTCCTAGACTTGGCGCTCCGGTACCGCTTGCCGTGCTGTAGCAGAGAAAGTCTATATGACTGGAGTCTCTGACAATTTTATGGGCTTTCCTCTGACACCGCCTATTATATAGGTCTTGGATGGCAGGAAGCTTGGCCCCAGTGATGTGCTGGGCCGTTCGCACTACCCTCTGTAGCGCCTTACGGTCAGATGCCGAGCAGTTCCCATACCAGGCAGTGATGCAACKGGTCAGGGTGCTCTCGATGGTGCAGCTGTAGAACCTTTTGAGGATCTGGGGACCCATGCCAAATCTTTTCAGTCCCCTGAGGGGAAAAGGTTTTATCGTGCCCTCTTCACGGCTGTCTTGGTATGTTTGGACCATGATTGTTTGTTGGTGATGTGGACACCAAGGAACTTGAAACTCTCGACCCGCTCCACTACAGCCCCATCGATGGTAATAGGGGCCTGTTCGGCCCGCCTTTTCCCGTAGTCCACGATCAGCTCCTTTGTCTTGCTCACATTGAGGGAGAGGTTGTTGTCCTGGCTACACACTGCCAGTTCTCTGAGCTCCTCCCAATAGGCCATCTAATCGTTGTCGGTGATCAGGCCTACCACTGTTGTGTCGTCAGCAAACTTAATGATGGTTGTTGGAGTCGTGTTTGGCCATGCAGTCGTGGGTGAACAGGGAATACAGGTGGGGACTAACTGTGGGGCCCCAGTGTTAAGGATCAGTGTGGCAGACATGTTGTTGCCTACTCTTACCATCTGGGGGCGGCCTGTCAGGAAGTCCAGGATCCAGTTGCAGAGGGAGGTGTTTAGTCCCAGAGTCCTTAGCTTCGTGATGAGCTTCGTGGGCACTATGGTGTTGAACGCTGAGCTGTAGTCAATGAACAGCATTCTCACATAGGTGTTCCTTTTGTCCAGGTGAGAAAGGGCAGTGTGGAGTGCGATTGAGATTGCGTCATCTGTGGATCTGCGAATTGGAATGGGTTTAGGGTGTCTGGGAGGATGCTGTTGATGTAAGCCATGACCAGCCTTTCAAAGCACTTCATGGCTACCGACATGAGTGCCACGTGGCGGTGATCATTTAGGCAGATTACCTTCGCTTCTTTGGGCACAGGGACTATGGTGGTCTGCTTGAAACATGTAGATATTTCAGACTCGGTCAGGGAGAGGTTGAAAATGTCAGTGAGGACACTTTACAGTTCGCCACGCAACTTTGAGTACACGTCCTGGTAATCCGTCTGACCCAGGGTCTTTGTGAATTTTGACCTGTTTGAAGGTTTTGTTCACATCGGCTACCGTGAGCGTTATCACACAGTCATCCAGAACAGCTGGTGCTCTCATGCATGCTTCAGTGTTGCTTGCCTCGAAGCGAACATAAAAGGCATTTAGCTCGTCTGGTAGGCTCGCGTCACTGGGCAGCTCGCGTCTGGGTTTCCCTTTGTAACATCCCCTCATGCCCTCTTTCCTCTACATTTCTGGTTCAAGCGTTGGCTGGTCGACCTCTGGGATACGGGAATGTCACACATCACAGCACCACTCACCCTCACTGTGGGACGTATGCATCAGGAATGCCTTCACTTCCTCATCAACGGCTGTCACGTTTACTCCTGCTCCTCCCCTCTGGTGTTCGACTTCGCCGGTTTACTAACCACCAGTCCTGGCAACCCTTCATTACGCACACCTGCGCCTCATCATCAGGCACACCTGGACCTTATCACTTCCCTGATTACTCCCCCTATATATAGCACTTAGTTGTTATTTCCCATCAGGCATTATTGTCTGTTACAAGTTCAGACGCATTCCTTGTTTTTGTATTGTTACGTGTTCATTAATATTAAACTCTCCAACTGCACCTGCTTCCTGACTCCCTGCATCTACATTACAGATTGTCCCTCTTTATATACAGCAGCCTATTCTCCTATAAAGTGTGTTTATGATAGGCCTTTTAATGTGTATTTATTTTTGTTAAAGCCTAGTAAGGCTGAATTTAAGTAATTCAATCATTATACATTTTGTCAAAACTTTTTTATTAGAAAAAACACATAGGATATTGTATTCTATTATACACATGCTAATAATGCTGTTATTGATGTTAATCAGAGATGTTCAGAATAAAGAAACTGTCACAAGATATGCTGCCCATTGCGTTTCATTTCTCATGATTATAACTAACATTGTAACATCTGCATTCTTTTTCAAAATAACACAGGTAGGATTTCCTAGCATAGGATTTTGTTTGGAATAATATAACGCTTGGAAGCCTACATTCGGCCTAGCGCTTGCACAGGTGTGTTGGAAAATGTGGTAAAGTACTCATTTATTCATTCTCCACTATTTATAAAAAACCCTCACTTGGTGTCAAATTTTGTTTTTAGGGGGGGGGTGCTCGCCTCACTTTTCTAGAAACAAATTCTGTTAAACAGTAAATCAACTTTGTCCATCCTAAACTGAAATTGAGCAAAGAGTGTAGAATTTTAGCAACCAGGAAATTACAAAGCGATTTACACTAGTTAACTCAGCCACAAAGTCAGATCCGCTTTCCCATATTGACAACGGATGCCACTATGGCGGGAAAAATCAGTAGGTGAATATCACAGCGTATCAAAACACTGGCTGCTAAGTAATACTGTGAAAAACTATCATTCCACTATTCCACTAGCGTCAGATACATGTACAGTACCAGTCAAAAGTTTGGACACACCGACTCAAGGGTTTTTCTTTTTACTATTTTCTATCAAAACTATGAAATAACACATATGGAATCATGTAGTAACCAAAAACGTTTTTAACTCCCGAGTGGCGCAGCAGTCTAAGGCACTGCATCTCATTGCTACTTGCGTCACTACAGACAACCTGGTTCGAATCCAGGCTGTATCACAACCGGCTATGATTGGGAGTCCCATAGGGCGGCGCACAATTGGCCCAGCGTCGTCCAGGTTTGGCCGGTGTAGGCTGTCATTGTAAATACGAATTTCTTCATAACTGACTTGCCTTAAGGTAAACATTTATTTTTTATTTTTAAACAAATCAAAATATATTTTATTTTTGAGATTCTTCAAAGTAGCCACCCTTTGCATTGATGACAGCTTTGCACACTCTTGGCATTCTCTCAACCAGCTTCATGAGGTAGTCACCTGGAATGCATTTCAATTAACACGTGTGTCTTGTTAAAAGTTAATTTGTGGAATTCCTTTCCTTCTTAATGAGTTTGAGCCAATCAGTTGTGTTGTGACAAAGTAGGGGTGGTATACAGAAGATAGCTATATTTGTGAAAAGTCCATATTGTGGCAAGAACATCTCAAATAAGCAAAGAGAAATTACAGTCCATCATTACTTTAAGACATGAAGGTCAGTCAATTCGGAACATTTCAAGAAACTGAAAGTTTCTTCAAGTGCGTTAGCAAAAACCATCAAGCGCTATGATGAAACTGCCACTCATGATGACCGCCATAGGAAAGGAAGACCCAGAGTTACCTCTGCTGCAGAGAATAAATTCATTAGAGTTACCAGCCTCAGAAAATGCAACCCAAATAAATGCTTCACAGAGTTCAAGTAACAGACACATCTCAACATCAACTGTTCAGAGGAGACTGRGTAAATCAGGCCTTCTGTCACTCCCTGATCTGTTTCACCTGTCCTTGTGCTTGTCTCCACCCCCGCCAGGTGTCGCTTATTATCCCTGGTGTATTTATCCCTGTGTTTCCTGCCAGTTTGTCTTGTTTGTCAAATCAACAAGCGTTTTTGTGTCTCAGCTCCTGCTTTTCAAAGTCTCTCTTTTCTCGCCCTCCTGGTTTTGATCCTTGCCTGTCCTGACTCTGAGCTCGCCTGCCTGACCACGAGCCTGCCTATCGTCTTGTACTGTTTGGACTTTGACCTGGTTACTGAACCCCTGCTGGCCCTGACCTCAAGCTTGCCTATCGTCTTGTACCGTTTGGACTCTGACCTGGTTTAGAAACTCTTGCTTGTATCCAACCTGCCTTTTGCCTACCCCTTTTGCTATAATAAATAACGGAGCTCAACCATCTGCCTCCTGTGTCTGCATTTGGGTCTCGCCTTGTGCCCTTATACCTTATACCTTCGTGGTCGAATTGCTGCAAAGATACCACTATTAAAGGACACCAATAATAATAAGAGACTTGCTTGGGTCAAGAAACATGAGCAATGGACATTAGACTGGTGGAAATCTGTCTTATGGTCTGATGAGTCCAAATTTGAGATTTTTAGTTCCAACCGCCGCGTCTTCGTGAGACGCAGAGTAGGTTAACGGATGATCTCCGCTTGTGTGGTTCCCACCGTGAAGCATGGAGGAGATGTGATGGTGTGGGGGTGCTTTGCTGGTGACACTGTCTATGATTTATTTAGACTTCAAGGCACACTTAACCAGCTTGGCTACCACAGCATTCTGCAGCYATACGCCATCCCATCTGGTTTGCGCTTACTGGGAATATCATTTGATTTTCGACAGGAAAATGACCCAACACACTTCCAGGCTGTGTAAGAGATATTTGACCAAGAAGGAGAGTGATGGAGTGCTGCAAACAGATGACATGGCCTCCACAATCACCTGACCTCAACTCAATTGAGATGGTTTGGGATGAGTTGGACTGCAGAGTGATGGAAAAGCAGCCAACAAGTGCTCAGCATATGTGAGAACTCCTTCAACTGTTGGAAAAGCATTCCAGGTGAAGCTGGTTGTGAGAATGCCAAGAGTGTGCAAAGCTGTCATCAAGGTAAAAGGTGACTACTTTGAATTATCTAAAATATATTTTTATTTCTTGAACACTTTTTTGGTTACTACATGATTCCATATGTGTTATTTCATAGTTCTGATGGCTTCACTATTATTCTACAATATAGAAAATAGTAAAAATAAAGAAAACCCTTGAATGAGTAGGTGTGTCAAAACTTTTGGCTGGTACTGTATATTATTGACATTTTCAGAAATTACAATGCAAAAAATGTGTTGCACCTTTTAAGAAGAAATTTCTTAACGTTTTGTGAATCTGGGCCCTTGTGCTGTGCAATTCAGCATGATCAAATGCAGACTGTATATATTTGTTTTCTTCTATGGCATTAGTCTTTGATATGATTCTCTCACAACCATATTCCTTTTTCCATCTGTTCCTCTCTCTCTCTCTCTCTCTCTCTCTCTCTCACCCCCACACCTCCATCTCTCACCGTCATGGTTGGGGTTCCCTAGGGTCCAGGGTTCATCTGAGTCGAAGTGGGTGTCCCCTCCAATCCCAGGGCCCGGGAAGTAGGCGTGGGCTAGGAACCCCCCCTCGCCGTCGAAGGGTGAGCTGTCACCGTGGAAACCTTAGGTGAGATCAATTTATTTTAACTTCAAAGTTTACATTAGGAAAACGGAATTAGGGCAACAGACATACACTGAGTACCCAAAACATTAGGAACACCTGCTCTTTCCATGACATAGACTGACCAGGTGAATCCAGGTGAAAGTTATGTTACCATATTAATGTCACTTGCTAAATCCACTTCAATCAGTGTTGATGAAGGAAAGGAGACAGGTTAAATAAGGATTTTTAAGCCTTGAGACATTTGAGACATTATGTATGTGTGTAATTCAGAGGGTGAATGGGCAAGACAAAKGATTTTAGTGCATTTGAACGGGGTATGGTGGTAGGTTCCAGGCGCACCAGTTTGAGTGTGTCAAGAACCGCAACGCTACTGGAATTTTCACGCTCAACAGTTTTCTGTGTGTATCAAGAATGGGAAGCATTGTAGGAAGAATTGGAATCAACATGGGCCAACATCCATGTGGAACACTTTCGACACCTTGTAAAGTCCACATCCCGATGAATTGAGGCTGTTCGGAGGGCTAAACGGGGTGCAACTCAATATTAGGAACGTGTTCCTAATGTTTTGTACACTCAGTGTTGTTTCAGATAGTTTCCTCTCTCCAGCACCATTCCATACAACTCTCACCTGAGGCGAAGATGATGGTGATGTCCACGTCCCGCCGGCCGCTCTCCAGGGCGCTGTAGGGGACAGCCTCGAAGCGGAGCGGCGTCACACCTTGCCACACATCAAACGCACGCCGGATGGCATCGTGGGTCTCCCTGGCGCCCACTTTGGGAGTGACGTTCTTTATGCTGAGGGAGGAAGAGGAGGTGAGTCAATTAAGAACATATTTGTATTTACATCGACAGCATGTTTTTACAATAAAGACCTCGGCTCCGATTCACAAAACACTTCTTATGCAACAATTAAGAAACTTCTTAAGAATAAAAATAAGAAGTTCATGGGATAATTTGTAAGTGCAATTCCTCAACAATATCTTAAGATTTAATGATTTTTTAATGAACTTCTCAAATATCGTCTTACAAGTCCCCCCATATTCTGAAATTGCATTTCCCCCACAGTTTTATTGGAATGTGATACAAAACAAGGAAACGGTGTGCTTTAGGACCATGCGGATGCCTCCGAGCGGTCGGGTAGGCTATTTGGAGTGTTTATCCATCTAGATAAAAAATGATGTCCCCCCCACTTCTAAAACCAAAGTTGCGCCCCTGCTTCTTAAAATGTTTGTTGCTAGGCAACCAATTTAGCTAGCTATCAAGCTAGAAATGGCAATCATGTTAGCATATTTCCTACTAAGATTACTGTTCTAAAACATGTTCTTGGGTTTAAAATAATCAATACTGAAACTTTCAGAGTTTGTGAGTGAATTAAACATGTTCAATTGCTTTCATGAGCTTATTCTCTCACTGCCATGAATTTAAGAAAAGGATTTAGCCATCTTGGAATTAAAAAGATTTAGAATCTAATTTCTTCTTCACATTTTGCCTAAGAAGAAACATATGAAATATGTAAGATTTTTTGGGATTGCAATTTCAGAAAATGTCCATAATATATCTTCAGTAATAGTGATACTTATCAAACAAATCCCTCCCCCCAACATTTTAAGAATCACATTTTTGAAACATAAGAAATAGAGCAAGAACATTTCCAATAACCTTTTTGAGGAATAGCAACTTTGCTTAACTTGATAACTAAACTTAAGGAAAAAATAGCAGTAAAGAAGTGTATTCTTAGGTTTTGTGAATCTGGGTCCTGATGTTAGGAGACAAATAGAGACAAAATATAAAAGAGTGGAAAACAGATTGTGTGATCCATCCTGGGTGGGGGCGGGGGGGGGGTTATTGTAGGGTTGGATGGTACCACCAGTTAGACAAGAGCCATTGTGCACTGGTAAGACAATATAAGACATTGACAATAATTGGAAGAAAATATTTAACACCTTGCTACATTTCACATCATTAAAACAAAGCTTTAGCACAAAGCAGCCCCCCACAAAAACAGCATTTTAAATATAGAAAAACAGACAGAAGCACATATCTGCCCAAATTCAAACCACCTCTCCCACTATTGCCTGGGGAGAATATTCTCTAAAATGGTTGACGAGACGCTCGAAAAAGTTTCAGTGTTAAACTATTCCAACAAACCCAGCAGCTTTCACTGCACTTTTAACACAGCTGTCGTTATCAGTCGCTCGCAGACAGAGAGAGAGAGAGAGAGGGAGAGAGAGGGAGAGGGAGAGGGAGAGAGAGAGAGTGAACGAGAGGAATCTTCTTCCCCGTTTTCTCTCCCCAACTCATTTTCATGTAGAGAGTGCAGTCAGCAGCGACAGCCAGGCTGACTGACATTCCATTAGAAGAGGTGCCTCATCAATTCACATGCAGGAAGGAAGGAAGGATTTAAATAAATTGACAGTGTTATCGTCTATTACGGCTGTAACCTGTCAATTTCCCACTGCGCTGAGGAGGACCCGTTATCCTGCTCTCTCAGACCCCATTAGCAATCACGCATGATAAGATGGGGAATTTGAATATTTTGGTTAAGATTATTGGATGATTTACATAGAGGATCTTAGAGAATTGGACGAGAGAAAAGTTGTCCTTGTCCTCGATCATCCTTGCTATTAAAATGAAGTAGTTTGTCTGCTGGTATTCTTAAAATGCAAACAAAAGTTAACTGCAAAGGAATGCAAAGAAGAGGTTGAAAAACATTCCATAACTTTATTCTGTTCTCTGACTTGACTTCTATTTACACACAAAATGTTATTCTGTGTAAATCAATGTGTGTGTGCCCGTATGTGCTGTATCCAAGGAAATGCAGAGGGCATATGAGACCAAGGAGAAAGAGAGTGGAAGAGAGAGTGAGAGCACAAATGAATAGCTACACTGACAAACACGGAACCCTATAATAATAGTTAACTAACGTCGCTCACCTGTAGGTGATGTGTGTTCGTTGCCACTTCTGCCCCGTCAGCGCGTACCTCCTCTTCCGCGACCTCGAGTTGCCTTTTAGTTTGTCTGGATTCCCACACCTCGGCCTTTTCATCCAACTAAGAAGGAGGGAGGAAGTGGAGGTTGAAGAGAAGGAAAAAGAAGGGATGGGGGACAACAAGAGTTGGTTAGATAAGTACAAGAATGAGGTGACACATATACCTACAGGATGTTTAACTGGTTATATTTGATGCCACAACAAGCACAACTCTGAACTAGAATGCCCTACATATTGCCTTACATACTGCAGTTCAGTGGACAATGAGACAAGTGGTTCCCATTGTAAAATAGAGCTGCTTCCTACTACCCCTAATAACTACATCATGTACAGTATGTACCTTTTTCAAATGTATATTTCAGAAATCATCAACTAGATTCAGCCGTGGGCTGATTTTTTTATTTTTATTTTATTTTTTATTTTTTTCTGGAGACGATGGTCAGGGGGCCGGAACATACAGTAATGACAAATAATTTGAAGACCGCAAACTGACCGCAAGAAGCCAAAACAGACATAATATTTGACAAAGATCACATATCAAATCAAATTGTATGAGTCACATGTGTCAAATACAACAGGTGTAGACCTTAGTGAACTGCTTACTTACGAGCCCCTAACCAACAATGCAGTTTAAAAAAACAAATCTATATATACTGTATACAGTGGGGCAAAAAAGTATTTAGTCAGCCACCAATTGTGCATGTTCTCACACCTAAAAAGATGAGAGAGGCCTGTAATTTTCATCATAGGTACACTTCAACTATGACAGACAAAATGAGAAAAAAAAATCCAGAAAATCACATTGTAGGATTTTTAATGAATTTATTTGCAAATGATGGTGGAAAATAAGTATTTGGTCAATAACAAAAGTTTATCTCAATACTTTGTTATATACCCTTTGTTGGCAATGACAGAGGTCAAACATTTTCTGTAAGTCTTCACACACTGTTGCTGGTATTTTGGCCCATTCCTCCATGCAGATCTCTAGAGCAGTGATGTTTTGGGGCTGTTGCTGGGCAACACGGACTTTCAAACTCCCTCCAAAGATTTTCTATGGGGTTGAGATCTGGAGACTGGCTAGGCCACTCCAGGACCTTGAAACGCTTCTTACGAAGCCACTCCTTCGTTGCCCAGGCGTGTGTTTTGGGATCATTGTCATGCTGAAAGACCCAGACACGTTTCATCTTCAATGCCCTTGCTGATGGAGGAGGTTTTCACTCAAAATCTCACGATACATGGCCCCATTCATTCTTCCCTTTACACGGATCAGTCGTCCTGGTCCCTTTGCAGAAAAACAGCCCCAAAGCATGATGTTTCCACCCCATGCTTCACAGTAGGTATGGTGTTCTTTGGATGCAACTCAGCATTCTTTGTCCTCCAAACACGACGAGTTGAGTTTTTACCAAAAAGTTCTATTTTGGTTTCTTGACCATATGACATTCTCCAATCTTCTTCTGGATCATCCAAATGCTCTCTAGCAAACTTCAGACGAGCCTGGACATGTACTGGCTTAAGCAGGGGGACACGTCTGGCACTGCAGGATTTGAGTCCCTGGCGACTTAGTGTGTTACTGATGGTAGGCTTTGTTACTTTGGTCCCAGCTCTCTGCAGGTCATTCACTAGGTCCCCCCGTGTGGTTCTGGGATTTTTGCTCACCGTTCTTGTGATCATTTTGACCCACGGGGTGAGATCTTGCGTGGAGCCCCAGATCGAGGCAGATTTTCAGTGGCTTGTATGTCTTCCATTTCTAATAATTGCTCCAAGTTGATTTCTTCAAACCAAGCTGCTTACCTATTGCAGATTCAGTCTTCCCAGCCTGGTGCAGGTCTACAATTTTGTTTCTGGTGTCCTTTGACAGCTTTGGTCTTGGCCATAGTGGAGTTTGGAGTGTGGACTGTTTGAGGTTGTGGACAACACATACTGATAACAAGTTCAAACAGGTGCCATTAATACAGGTAACGAGTGGAGGACAGAGGAGCCTCTTAAAGAAGAAGTTACAGGTCTGTGAGAGCCAGAAATCTTGCTTGTTTGTAGGTGACCAAATACTTATTTTCCACCATAATTTGCAAATAAAATCATTAAAAATCCTACAATGTGATTTTCCTGGATTTTTTTCCCTCATTTTGTCTGTCATAGTTGAAGTGTACCTATGATGAAAATTACAGGCCTCTCTCATCTTTTTAAGTGGGAGAACTTGCACAATTGGTGGCTGACTAAATACTTTTTTGCCCCACTGTATATATGAATAAAAGTAACAAGTAGAGCAGCAGTAAAATAACAATTGGGAGACTATATACAAGGGGGTACCGGTACAGAGTCAATGTGCGGGGGCACCGGTTAGTCGAGATAATCTCTCTATTATGCCTGGGAATACTTTGGAACAGATTTACAAAATGTAAATGCCTTGGAGCTGGTTTTCTGGGGGTTTTATTGTCCAACAATAAAACAAACAAAAAAAGGTACGTATTTTATTTATTTTGGGCTCAAACTTTGGGGGCAAATAAAATCACCTATTGGCCGCCATTTGGGGAACTCTGGTATATATATTACATTTTTGAGTGCCAAACAAAAACATATGAAGTTTCATTCCAAAACGCGATATATGCATTTTCAGACATATTTTGAGATAGAGTTGCAAGGTAATTTTATCTTAGAGAGACAAATAATCATGTTTTGTGGTAAACGCTATAAACCCACCCCAAACAACAGAACTTCAATATAAAAATGATCCTGATTGGGTTTTAGACAGTATCGATACATAAATAAATATAAAAATACTCAATTTGTATTTAAGGAATAATAAGGACATTGAAAGTCTGTTGCAATTCATTTGCCGGTGAAAGATGGATTGATTCTTATTGTCGGAGTGACATAGCCCGCTGTTTGCAGCCTCTGTATGTTAGCAGACAGTAGCCTATTGTTTCCCATTAGTGGATCTTGGCTCTCTCCTTTTGTTTAGAAAGTTTATGTGGGCCAACAGGAATAGATATCACAGGCTTCAAACTGTCAAAGGGATCCATAACAAAAAAGTCCACGACACTCAAGAGCTCAAAGCTTACGTAACGCTAGGTAGCATGGGAACAGCTGAGAGTGACAGCGGTCTATGACCGCATCTGGCTGACTAAGCCACGGGTTAGCCTAAATGAATAAGATAAGGTTCTGATTATATTCCTAAGTGTGGCAAAAATATTTAGGGAAACCTAAACCTATGGGATCGGTGTCCCCCCCCACGGGACGGTTGAGCTAACGTAGGCTAATGTGATTAGCATGAGATTGTAAATAACAAGAACATTTCCCAGGAAATAGACATATCTGATTTAGGCAGAAAGCTTAAATTCTTGTTAATCTAACTGCACTGTCCAATTTACAGTAGCTATTACAGCGAAATAATACCATGCTATTGTTTGAGGAGAGTGCACAGTATTGAACTTGAAAATGTATTAATAAACCAATTAGGCACATTTGGGCAGTCTTGATACAACATTTTTACAGAAATGCAATGGTTCATTGAATCAGTCAAACTTTGCACATACAATGCTGCCATCTAGTGGCCAAAATCTAAATTGCACCTAACCTGGAATAGTACATTATGGCCTTTCTCTTTGCATTTCAAAGATGACGCATGTTTTTTTCTTTGTATTATATTTTTACCAGATCTAATGTGTTATATTCTCCTATATTCATTTCACATTTCCACAAATTTCAAAGTGTTTCCTTTCAAATGGTATTCATAATATGCATATCATTGCTTCAGGTCCTGAGCTACAGGCAGTTAGATTTGGGTATGTCATTTTAGGCGAACATTTTTTTTTTTTAAAGGTTCAATCCTTAAGAGGGTAACTGAACAGACAAATATAATGGACATGATTCGCTAAATGACTGACTTTTGCGCCAGCGACAAAAACCTGGACAGTGGATAAAGATAGAAGCATTTTTTAAATATTGTTCTAATTCTAGATATTCAGTTACATAGCCTTTTTTTTTTACATTGCTGCCATATAAATTTTGAAGTATCATGTAAATGCTTCATAATGCTAATTCTGTTCAAGGGAGCTAACATAGCTGCCATAGGATGTTGTAGTGTCATGTCAATGTATCCTACTGAAGAAACCTCAATGTCCAATCTCTCTAAACACATGGCTCTGGTATGAAACAAGTGTGTCGGATATCTTATTTAGCAAAAAACTCATTCTAAAGCACACCTAAAGTAAATGTTTCAAAAGTATGAAAACAGACATAATTAACCCACATAGAAAGGGAACCATAAGCATTCATTTCAGATGAAAAAATGCAAATGTAATTTTTTTTCATTTATCACGTTTTGAAAATAAACCCTTTCATATTATAGTACTCCACAAAAGTGAATGTATTACCATAAAAATGTGACATCTAGTTGAATTAAATGGTTCTTTCCATTCTGAGAAAAAGTGGTGAGACTGAGTGTTGGCCAGGCTAGAGCTTCAATGACTGATCTATTTCCATTCAAACCCATGCAACACATGGAATTCTGTGCTCACACATAACATGTAAAATATAGAGCCTCACCTTAGTGTGATATCACTTCATCAATTAAGCAAGAAGGGGAAGAATGAAAAGTGTTAAAATCTCACTTGGCACTGGGCTGCTGGTTAGAGGTCAAATCAAAACAAATGTTATTTGTCACATACACATGGTTAGCAGATGTTAATGTAAGTGTAGTGAAATGCTTGTGCTTCTAGTTCCGACAGTGGTGTTGGAGCTAATTCGGGTTAATAAGTGTAGGCTACAGATATTTATTTGGTGCTAATTACTTTTTTTGTGTTCCTATTTTCCAGTGGTGTAAAAAGTACCCAATTGTGATACTTGAGTAAAAGTAAAGATACCTTAATAGAAAATGACTCAAGTAAAAGTGGAAGTCACCCAATAAAATACTTCTTAAGAAAAAGTATTTGAGTTTAAAAAATACTTAAGTAAATAAGTAAATGTAATTAGTAAATATAGTAAAAAAAGTTTACTTTTTTATTTAACCAGAAAGTTTGATACTGTAAAAGTAAAAGTATAAATCATTTAAAATTCCTTATATTAAGCAAACCTGATGGCACAATTTTCATGTTTTTATTTTATTTACGGATAGCTAGGGGCACACTCCAACATTTAGACATAATTTACATACGAAGCATTTGTGTTTAGTGAGTCCGCCAGATCAGAGGCAGTAGATATGACCAGGGATGTTCTATTGATAAAAGTGTTTGAATTGCATTCAAAATATAATGAGTACTTTTAAGTGTCAGGGAAAATGTATGGAGTAAAAAGTATAATATTTTCTTTAGGAATGTACTGAAGTAAAAGTTGTCAAAAAGATATATTGATATATTCAGTCCCATTCTGTTTTTAAGTAATGAAAAATGGTTTATTGTGATTTAGATGACTCAATGGTCCTCAATGTGAGTGTATTATAGATGTGTTTATATGTGAATGTGTCCGTGTAACTCAGTAACCCAATGGCACCGACAGAGATGCCTCTTCGTGTTCTTAGGGAATTATGCAGTATTATTATTTTTTTATTAATTATTTCTTACATTGTACCCCAGGAAATCTTAAGTCTTATTACATACAGCCGGGAAGAACTATTGGATATAAGAGCAACGTCAACTTACCAACATTACGACCAGGAATACGACTTTCCCGAAGTGGATCCTCTGTTCGGACCAACACCCAGGACAATGGATCTGATCCCAGTAGGCGGCCCAAAACAACGACGCCGCAGAAGGGGCAGATAGAGCGGCCTTCTGGTCAGGCTCCGTAGACGTGCACATCACTCACCGCTCCCGAGTATACTACTCACCAATGTCCAGTCTCTTGACAACAAGGTAGACGAAATTCGAGCAAAGGGTTGCCTTCRAGAGAGACATCAGAGATTGCAACATTCTCTGTTTCACGGAAACATGGCTCTTTCGGGATATGTTGTCAGAATCGGTTCAGCCACCGGGCTTCTCCATGCATCGCGCCGACAGAGATAAACACCTCTCTGGGAAGAGGAAGGGCGGGGGTGTATGCTTTATGATTAATGACTCATGGTATAATCATAACAACATACAGGAACTCAAGTCCCTCTGCTCACCCGACCGAATTCCTTACAATCAAATGCTGGCCATTTTACCTACCAAGAGAATTCTCGTCAGTTATAGTAACAGCTGTGTACATTCCCCCTCGAACGAACACCAAGACGGCCCTCAAGGAACTTCACTGGACACTATGTAAACTGGAAACCATATATCCMGAGGCTGCATTTATTGTAGCTTGGAATTTTAACAAAGCAAATTTGAGAACAAGGCTACCTAAATGCTATCAGCATATTGATTGCATGACTTGCAGGTCTAATACTATTGATCACTGCTACTCTAACTTCCGCGATGCATACAAAGCCCTCCTCCGCCCTCCCTTCGGAAAATCCGACCACGATGCCATCTTGCTCGTTCTGTCTTATTGGCAGAACCTCAAAGAGGATGTACCAGTGACGAGAACCATTCAACGCTGGTCTGACCAATTGAAAGCCACACTTTAAGATTGTTTTGATCACGCAGACTGGAATATGTTCCGGTCAGCCTCAGAGAACAACATTGACCTATACGCTGACTCGATAAGTGCGTTTATTAAGAAGTGCATAGGAGATGTTGTACCCACTGTGACTATTAAAACCTTCCCTAACCAGAAACCGTGGATGGATGGCGGCATTCGCGCAAAACTGAAAGTGCGATCCACCGCATTTAACCATGGAAAGAGGTCTGGAAATATGTCTGAATTTAAACAGTGTAGTTATTCCCTCCACAAGTCAATCAATCAAGCGAAATGCCAGAACAGGGACAAGGTGGAGTCGCAATTCAACGGCTCAATATCGAGACGTATGTTGCAGGGTCTACAGGAAATCACAGACTACAAAAATAAAAACAGCCACGTCACGGACGTCGACGTCGCGCTTCCAGACGAACTAAAACACCTTATTTTCCCGCTTTGAGGCTAATACAGTGCCACCGTCGCTACTCACTAACAAAGACTGTGTCCCCCCTCTCCTTCTCCGTGGCTGACGTGAGTAAAACATTTAAACTTGTTAACCCTCGCAAGGCTGCTGGCCCGGATGGCATCCCTAGTCCTCAGGGCATGCGCAGACCAGCTGGCTGGTGTGTTTTACGGACAAATTCAATTGCTCCCTATCCCAGTCTGTTGTCCTCACATGCTTCAAGATGGCTACCATTGTTCCTGTACCCAAGAAGGCAAATATAACTGAACTAAATGACTACCGCCTGGTAGCACTTACTTCTGTCATCATGAAGTGCTTTGAGAGGCTAGTCAAGGATCATATCACTGCCACCTTAGACCCACTTCAGTTTGCATACCGCCCCAACAGGTCCAAAGATGATGCAATCACCATCAAACTGCACACTGCCCTATCCCATCTGGACAAAAATAATACCTATGTAAGAATGCTGCTCATTGTCTACAGCTCAGCATTCAAACCCATAGTACCCTCCAAGCTCATCAAGCTGGAGGCCCTGGGTCTCAACCCCGCCCTGTGCAACTGGGTCCTGGACTTTCTGACGGGCCGCCCCCAGGTGGTGAAGGTAGGAAACAACATCTCCACTTCACTTACCCTCAATACTGGGGCCCCACAAGGGTGTGTGCTCAGTCCTCTCCTGTACTCCCTGTTCAATCACGACTGCGTGGCCATGCACACCTCCAACTCAGTTTGCAGACGACACAACAGTAGTGGGCCTGATCACCAACAACGACGAGACAGCCTATAGGGAGGAGGTGAGGGCACTCGGAGTGTGATGTCAGGAAAACAACCTCTCACTCAACGTCAACAAAACAAAGGAGATGATCGTGGACTTCAGGAAACAGCATAGGGAGCACCCCCGATCCACATCAAAGGGACAGCAGTGGAGAAGGTGGAAAGTTTTATGTTCCTGGGCGTACACATCACAGACAAACTGAAATGGTCCACTCACACAGTGTGGTGAAGAAGGCGCAACAGCCCCTCTTCAACCTCAGGAGGCTGAAGAAATTTGGCTTGTCACCCAAAACCCTGACAAACATTTACAAATGCACAATCGAGAGCATTCTGTTGAGCTGTATCACAGCCTGGTACGGCAACTGCAGCCCCCTCAACTGCAAGGCTCTCCAGAGGGTGGTGCGGTCTGRACAACGCATCTCTGGGAGCAAACTACCTGCCCTCCATGACACCTACAGCACTGATGTCACAGGAAGACCAAAAAGATAATCAAGGACAACAACCACCCAAGCCACTGCCTGTTCACACCGCTATCATCCAGAAGGCGAGATCAGTACAGGTGCATCAAAGCTGGGACCGAGATTGAAAAACAGCTTCTATCTCAAGGCCATCAGACTGCTAAACAGCAATTACTAACTCAGAGAGGCTGCTGCCTACATTGAGACCCAATCCCTGGGCACTTTAATAAATGGATCATTAGTCTTTTTAAACAATGCCACTTTAATAATGTTTACATATCTTACATTACTCATATCACATGTATATACTGTGTTTTATACCATCTACTGCACCTTGCCTATGCCGCTCGGCCATCGCTCATCATATACTTATATGTACATATTCTCATTCGCCCCTTTAGATTTGTGTGTATTAGGTAGTTGTTGGGGAATTGTTAGATTACTTGTTAGATATTACTGCACTGTCGGAACTAGAAGCAAAAGTATTTCACTACACTCGCATTAACATCTGCTAACCATGTGTATGTGACCAATAAAATTTGATTTGGTGTGTGTGTGTCCGTGTGTTTGTGTGTCTACTCACTCTGTGGTCCTCTCATCCAGTGTCCCTGTAACATTGAGGCCGTAGATGCGCTGCATGGCTGCGATGGCTTGTTGCATGGTCTGGGCTGAGCGCAGGACAGCCATTCTGGGGTCTGTGTGGGGAAGGTAGCCATACTTCTGTAGCCATCCCTGCAGGAGAAAGGAGGGAGGAGAGAGGGAGAGATTCATGCATTACTGTCCTTATTCATATCTGAAAGAAAGCTGACAATGCTGCTATTATATCGTTATTACATGAGTTATAACAAAGCTACATTTTGGTKATCGTAACCGAGAGAAATGATAGGGAGAAAGGTCTGTCCTTGTTCATAAAGTCTCTAGTATGAGTCAAACTGATCTCTGCATCAAATACATTTTTATTTGTCACATGCGCCGAATACAACAGGTGTAGACTTTACTGTGAAATGCTTACTTACGAGCCCTTTCCCAACAATGCAGAGTTAACAAGTTTTTTAAAAACATAGTAAAAATGAAATAGTAACACAAAATATTTAATAACGGAAGAGCGGTACCGAGTCAATGTGCAGGGGTACAAAACAGTGGAGGTAATTGAGGTTGTATGTACATGTAGCAGCGTCTGTGAAACTATGTCTGTGTGTGTGGCGTTAATATGCATGTGTGTGTTTTCTGTGTGTGAGCGTATGTAGTTTGTGTGTGTGCGGGTGTCAGTGTGGTATGTGTGTGGGGGTAGAGTCTAGTGAGTGTGCATAGAGCCAGTGCAAGAGAGAAGTGTTTTTAAATCGGGTCAATGCAAATAGTCCGGCGGTCTATTTGATTAACTGTTCAACAGTCTTATGGCTTGGGAGTAGAAGCTGTTCAGTAGCCTATCATACAGGGAATCTCTGCATCATACAGTTCGGGTTCATAATTGATGGAGAACTCTTTGGATAGAAGTACCTCTGTTCCAACCTGAACATTGTTAGCCACATCCAACAGTATCCAGAGTTACAGTAACACTTGTTTTCTATAACCACCACCGCTCAAAGCTGCCACCCACACACAGTGACACTGACAGAGAAAGGGCCTAGTTCAGGTTCATATTTTCTGCATATTAAGATGGACAAAAGTCCAGTATTCAAGGATGAACATTGTAACCCATATGGCTATGCCCAGTTACCCACATCCTTTCCAGTAACATTCACTCAGTGTTTCTGCCTATAACCAACACAGCTCAAAGCTGCCGCCCACACAGAGTGACACTGCCACTCCTTCATTCAGTAGAGATTGAGTGTCGACCAGGGGTCATTGTTAGATCCTATCCCCGTTGATGGGATCCGAGAGCCACGAGGCAGCTAGGCAGGCGGCCACGCTCCACCACAGCTGTCCGCACGCCAACCAGCTGCTGTTGCCTCGCCATCACCATCATTACCCATCCTATGAGATGCTCCCGCTAATCCTCCATATATCTCTCTCTCCCTCAATCCCTGTATCTCTATCTCTCCCGCTCCGCTCCTCATTGAGCCAAACACATTGTTGTTGTTTGTCCATCTTTCCACCATCCCTTAATCATATGTAGCCAATGGTTGGTTGGTTGGTTGGTTGGTTGGTTGGTTGGTTGGTTGGTTGGTTGGTTGGTTGGTTAGCTGGTTGTTTGCTTTGTCTGTGTATAGCTAAGGCCCGGGTTCTGGTTCCCAGGACTGAATAAGGAATTTGATTGTGCCATTTGACTTGGGATGGGATGAGAGAGAATAGCCTATGGTAGGCTAGGCCTATGCAGAGAATATGACAGCAGCAATTAATATGGTACAAGATATTCAACCCTATCCCATTACGCAACTTGGATCACATCTTAATCTGCACAACCATAAACCCACCAAATTTCCCTTGACAAAGAATAATAGTTTATAGCATAGTAGTCCCTTGCAAAAGTATTCAGACCCCTTGGATTTCTTCACATTTTATTGTGTTACATAGTGGGATTCATTTTTTTCTCAACAATCTACACAAAATAACATTACAAAAATGTAATAACTAAAATATAGTCGTTGCATAAGTTTTGAGTCAATACATGTTAGAAACACCTTTGGCATCAATTACAGCTTAGAGTCAGTCTTCTTGGGTAAGTCCAGTGGTGTAGCAGAGGGTATACGCAGGTATAAGCCGATCAAAGTAGTATAGTGGAGATATAAGACATATCAATTAATAAGGCTGATGGAACAGATCAGAATGTTTAGCTTAAAAATGTTGATAAACTATTATTTCTTCACATTTTAAGTGCAGCAATGTGCACATGGCAGTAGGCCTATGAGCAAATGTTCCAAAATACAATTTGAAAAAACATTCTAAAATGCGCAACACACATGCTAGAGGTTTCATGGACAGAGATTGAAATATCCATTAGAAATTTAGAAAGACAGGAGATCTAAAGATGCTACAACGATCATGGGTTGCTAATATGACTAGGATAATGCCTTTTGCTGCTAGACAATGAAAAGTTGATTTGAGTCTTTACTAAATAATTGCTTCCACCTMTCTATGGTGGAATTTTGTCTATAGGTGACTTTAAAGCAAGGTAAGACATGAAGTAAAAGGAAAAATATAGCGATGCTAATGATAGGCCTAACCGTCTTCTGGTAGATGGAAAGTCTTTCCCAAAAACCTTCTCAATTAAATGTTAACTAGCTACAAAGTAGCCTATGCCTACCTGGCKGAAAGATATTGTGATTATTTGCATCAATCCAGTGGCCATTTGTTTTGCCAACTCCATCTCATGTGCGTTATAGAAAGAACCAAACAACAGTGCTAGGTGCCTGAAAGGGAGACCACTCTTTAAGTCTTATTTTTCCCAGACCTAAAAAGTGGTCTCCTGATGTGGTTTAAGCATTGTTGTGGACTTAGAAATACAACAAAATTGGATGTTCTATGTAAAAAAAAACTGGGAAAAAAAAAAAAAAATCTGAAACCTGTGAATTTCTGAATCAGTTGACATCCTAATTTATCTATTTCAATAGTAGGCTGGCACGCCCTGATCTGTTTCACCTGTCTTTGTGATTGTCTCCACCCCCCTCCAGGTGTCGCCCATCTTCACCATTATCCCCTGTGTTGTTATACCTTGAACCCGCCCGCCTGACCACTCTGCCTGCCCCTGACCCCGCCTGCCGTCCTGTACCTTCGACTCTGTTGCTGTAATAAATATTAATACTTCGACACGGTCTTCATCTGGGTCTTACCTGATCCTGAAAGCAAGAACTGGCCATGACTGACCCAGCAGACCCGTGCCAGCTGCGCGACGCCATCTCCTCCCAAGGAGCCACTATCGGGAGGCACGAGTAACTGCTTCGTGGCCTTATGGAGGGGGTCCAAACTTTGGTTGATAGCCATGACCGGGCATTGGACGGTTTGCTGGAGCAATTCCTCGGGTTGTCTGGGAGGCAGCCTAGCACGGTGGTAACCCCACAGCTCCTCAGTAACCCCACTGCTAACAGTGCCGTCTCATCGGCCACTCCACCTTCTCGGTGGAGAGTCGAGCACCTGTCGGGCATTTCTAGCTCAGTGTGCCCTCATTTTCGAGCTTCAGCCTTCCTCCTTCCCCTCGGATCGCTCCAAGATAGCCTATCTCATCACGCTGATGTCCGGAAGGGCTCTCACCTAGGCTACTGCTGTATGGGAACAGCAGCCGGCCATATGTGTTAGTCTGGAGGGATTCAGACTAACCGTTCGTCGGGAGAGAAGCTACCCGGAGGCTAATCCAGCTTCGGCAGGGCTTCTGCAGTGTAGCTTACAATACGGTGGAATTCCGCAAGTTGGCAGCGGAGAGTGTTTGGAACCAGGAAGCACTGTTTGATATGTTCCTGCACGCGTCTCGGAGGAGGTCAAAGACGAGCTTGCTGCCRGGGAGTTACCTACGGATCTCAATTCCKTTATCGCTTTGACCATCCGAATCGATGGGCGACTACAGGAACGATGGAAGGAGAGGAGATTAGATTTTACTCGCACGCCCAAGGATCCCACCTTGCCTCCGAGTCAACTTGGAAGCTCCCGACGGTCTCGTTGCCAAGAGGACCAAGGATTCCCGACTTGCCCCGAGGGCTGCCCGAAGACGGCCGACTCACTGCTTCCTGAGCCTATGCCACTAGGCAGAGCTGGGCTGTCGCCAGGGGAACGGAAATACAGGATCAACACGAAGAGTTGTCTGTATTGCGGGACTCTTGGTCATTTTGTGTCCTCTTGTCCTCTAAAGAAGCCAGGCTCACCGGTAGGAGCAAGGACTCTGGTGGGCCATATGGAGAACATTCCTGCTTCCCCTGCTCACACCCATTTTCATGCCATTCTACTGTGGGGAGACCAATCCAAATCTCTCCGGATTCTCATTGACTCTGGGGCCGACAAGAGTTTTTTGGACGCTACCCTGCCATTCCCATGGACGTTAGAGAGCTGGACGGGCGCTCTATAGGCCGAGTCACCCACAACACCACTCCCATCCACCTACGTGTGTCAGGGAACCACAGCGAGGCTATCCAGTTTCCTGCTCATCAAGTCCCTTCTGATTCCCGTGGTATTGGGATTCTCCTGGCTCCAACCACACAATCACCTCATTAACTGGTCTACTGGTGCCATCGTGGACTGGAGCCCGTTCTGCCACACTTATTGCCTGAAGTCAGCACAACCTGCCCCGGGACGTCTTCCTGGGGGCTCTGAACGTGCCCCGGACCTCTCCGCCAGTCCCGCGGAGTACCAGGACCTCTAGGAGGTGTTCAGCAAGGCCCGGGCGACGTCGCATCCACCGCATCGACCCTATGACTGCGGGATTGACCTTCTTCCTAGCACCACGCTTCCCCCGAGGATGTCTGTACTCTGTCAGGACCGGAGACCAAGGTTATGGATACCTACATTGGGGACTCCCTAGCTGCTGGATTTATCCATTCCTCTTCCTCTCCCTCTGGCGCAGGCTTCTTCTTCATGGAGAAAAAGGACAAGACCTTGCACCCGTGCATTGACTACCGGGGACTCAACGACATTACGGTTAAGAACCGTTACCCGCTACCACTCATCTCCTCGGCCTTCGAGCCGCTCCAGGGGGCCACTGTGTTTTCCAAGCTGGATCTACGGAATGCCTACCATCTGGTGCGGATATGAGAGGGGGACGAGTGGAAGACCGCATTCAACACGGCCAGTGGCCACTACGAGTATCTGGTCATGCCCTTTGGCCTCACCATGCCCCTGCTGTGTTCCAGGCTCTGGTGAATGATGTTCTCCGCGACATGTTGAGCCAGTTCATTTTCGTCTACATTGATGACATCCTCATCTTCTCCCGCTCTCCTCAAGAACACTTGCTCCACGTCCGGCAGGTCCTTCAACGCCTTCTGGAGAATCAGCTGTTTGTGAAGGCAGAGAAGTGCGAGTTCCATCGCTCCACCACCCCCTTTCTGGGTTACATCATCTCTGCTGGGAGTGTCCAGATGCCGGGAAGGTGAGAGCAGTGATGAAATGGCCTCAGTCTACGACCAGGGTGCAGCTGCAACGTTTTCTGGGATTAACCAATTTCTATCGCCGCTTTAACCCCGCCGCTTTTCCGGGGTTACAGCACCCTGGCTTCCCCACTGTCAGCACTCACCTCGCCCAAGGTTCCATTCACGTGGTCCCCAGCTGCTGACCGGGCATTCCGGGACCTCAAACACTGCTTCACCACAGCTCCCATCCTGGTTCATCTGGACCCATCTCGTCAGTTCGTGGTGTAGGCCATGCTTCGGATGTCGAAGTGGGGGCTGTCCTGTCCCAGGGTTCTGCCCTTGACCTCAAGCTACATCCCTGCGCCTTCTTCTCCCATCGCCTCAACGCCACGGAAATGAACTACGATGTGGGGAATCGGGAGCTTCTCGCGGTGAAGACGGCATTGGAGGAATGGAGGCACTGGCTGGAGGGGGTGGAACATCCGTTCATCATGTGGACTGACCACAAGAACCTGGAGTATCTCCGCACCGCCAAGCGCCTCAACTCCAGGCAAGCCAGATGGGCCCTGTTGTTCACACGGTTCAACTTCTCCCTCTCGTACCGGCCGGGATCCAAGAATGTCAAGCCGGATGCACTGTCCCGCCACTATAGCCCCACGACTACTACCCAGGAACCCGAGACCACCCGGTCAGCCCTCCTCAAGACCACCTCCAGGTATCGACGACAAGCGGATTGCCATCGGACCCCGGCTCCCCGGTATCGTCTCGGGCAGAAGGTATGGCTCTCCACCCGGGATCTGCCCCTCCGGGTGGAGTCTCGCAAACTGTCCCCCCGGTTTATCGGCCTTTCCCAATCTCCAAGGTCATTAGCCCCTCTGATGTTCGTCTTCTGTTGCCCTGTACCKTTCATATACACCCCACCTTTCATGTGTCCCGTATCAAGCCTGTGACTCACAGTCCCTTGTCTTCTATTTCCAGGCCCACCCCTCCTCCCCGTGTCACCGATGGCCYTCCGGCGTACACGGTGAGACACCTCCTGAGGGTTTGATCATGGGGCAGGGGTTTCCAGTACCTGGTTGACAGGGAGGGTTATGGCCCGGAGGAGAGGTGCTGGGTCCCTGCTAAAGGCATCCTGGACCCAGCCCTCATTGCCGAATTTCACCGCCGGCACCCCGGTCAACCAGGTAGTGCACCAGGTGGAACCCCTAGAGGAACCCCTGTCTTTTCCCAGCCTCTCTTTTTCTCGCCCTCCTGGTTTTTGACCCTTGCCTGTCTTGACCTTGAACCCACCCGCCTGACCACTCTGCCTGCCCCTGAGCCTGCCTGCCGTCCTGTACCTTTATTATTAGCCTACTTTTACAGTACAGCTTGGGTTGGCCTGACTGTGAAAGACCAATATGGGATTTATCATTTTAGGAGTATAGCCTATGTCACTGTTTGTCATAGAATTTTTCAAACAGGGCGCCTTTCCCTCGCCACAGGGACCGTTTGGGAAATGTTTGTCAAAATTAGAGTATGCCCACTTCCACAATTAGAGTATACCTACTTCTCAGGCACCACTAAACCACTGGTAAGTCTATAAGAGTTTTGCACACATGGATTGTACCATATTTGCCCATTTATTCTTWAAAAAAAAATATTCAAACATTTTCAAGAGGTTGGGGATCATGGCTAGACAGCAATTTTCAAGTCTTGTCATAGATTTTCAAGCAGATTTAAGTCCAAACTCTAACTTGGCCCCTCAGGAACATTCACTGTCTTCTTGMTAAGTAACTTCAGTGTAGATTCGGTCTTGTGTTGTAGGCTATTGTCCTGCGGAAAGGTGAATTCCTTTCCCAGTCTCTGGTGTAAAGCAGACTGATGTCAGTTTTCCTCTTGGATTTTCCCTGTGTTTAGCTCCATCCCATTACTTTTTATCCTTAAACTCACCAGTATTTGCAGATATTAACCATACCCGTACCATGATGCAGCCACCACCTTGCTAAGAAAATTTCAAGCTGTGCTTGAAATGTAATACTTGAATGAATGACTTTACAGTTGTTGTATGTATGGGGGACAGAGGAAGGGTTAGTCCACGTAACTTATGTGATTTGTTAAGCCACATTTTACTCTTGAAATAATTTAGGCTTACGTAAACAAAGGGGCTGAATATATAACGACTGTATTTTGGTTCAGAATGTTTTATTTATGGTAAAAAAAAAAAAATCTCCCACTTTGACACTACAGAGTATTTTGTGTAGAATGTTGACAAAATATGACAAATGAATGCATTTTTATCCCAGTATAAAATGTGAAGAAATCCAAGGGGTCTGAACACGCAAGGCACTGTATGATGATAACAAATATTGCAGTGAGATCGAATGAGAGGATGGGCGCTGGACCATCTCGTTCATGGTCGCCCATCCTCCCTCTCACCCGCTGTACAAAGCAATGGGAAAAGCATAGGATGTTGTTCTTCTGACTTGTAAAAAAATATAGAACGGATAATAATTTCGACGTTCCATGCATCTTGAAACATGCATCAAATACAWTGTTGCTATGTCATCTGGTCATGTTATGTGATAATGTAGCCAGATAAATAACAGCAACCCTCGTCCACACGCAATGTTCTGCCACTCGAGCACAGGAGAGTGCATTGTCATTTATTATGAACCACCGCGAAGCAATAGCAGGCCATGTATCTTACCTCAACGCTGAACTGACGAAGCTCTTCTCCGGACGCGGCGCATAAAATCCACAGCAAGAAATGCAAGCAGAACGCTGTTGCGTAAAGGCAATCCAATGGTTTTCTTTTAGAGGAGGATACTAAGGTCATAATGACCCGTTTTTCCCAAATGGGTTATTAGGAAAAACCGCACGTCGTCTGATTTTATTCGTGCGTCAAATGAAGAAAACCATCGGGCGAGCTGTCAAAGCCAAATTCCGAGACGTGCATAAAAGGACGGCCGCGGTGGTTTTGTCAACCGGATAAAGTAAACCCAGATGACATGTATTATCTTCTCATGTTAAGCTGTGATAGAATTCGGCATGTTAGCTCCACCGCCCCAGTCACTATTATTTACATAGCTGATTTAGTTTATCCAGCGGCATCAATGGCCATGTACAGTAAGCATACCCCCCGAGTCTACGCCTGCGCTATGATGTCTCCAGCAGCGCAACACTCCCCTTGACGGCGTAAAGACCAACGTCATTTAATGTACCCTGGTACAAAATTCTTTATGTACTGTGAGAATAGAAATAGCCCGAGACAGATGGAGCAATCATCCTTCAATATGCACCGATATCATTCAAGTATACACTATTAAACGGTTATAACAATGTCATGTAATAACGGGCATATTAACAGTATTAATCATATGGCCTATTCATGAAGATAAACATATGATATTCAGTGAGAAGAATGTCCCTTGCGGGTGTCGAACCTTTGTCTCCCAGCTAAAGACGTGGGGTCATAASATGCCTACTTAGGCAAGGCTCATTACACTATCCCCTCCGGTCGGGAGAGCGTGTCCCCACGCTGCACTTTACCAAGTACTTCACGATTCACTATACCAAGTACCTCGCGTGTGCACTCCTCTCCAATGGCCCCCAAGGCACCATCCCACTCCTGCCACCAACGTAGCGATCGTTGCGAACGGCGACAGTGTAACGCCCATTGCCAGTCTCAAACACGGGTCTCCTAGCCCGTAGACCTTAAAGGTTAACCCATTTGGGGGGGATCGTAAGTCGTAACAGGCCTAGCTAGTCAATGTTCGTTACAGGCCTACCCTAACCCTGCTGTTGGCTAAAGAAGACTACACCACTCCAGGAAATACTCAATTAGCAGGTTCATGGTGATTGGTGAATTAATGCATGGAGACAAGAAACCTCAGCTGAGTACCAAGCTCAGGTTCTGCACGAGACAGAGACTGTACTTTAACCACAAGGTGGCAGTGTTCTATTGAGAAACAGGTTCCCAACTACTACTCAAATGGGGTCAAGAGAAATACACTGAGACAAGCCAAACATATCTTAATTAAATCATAATATGGTGTACAATATCCCCACCCTACTCATTAGATATTAACGATTAAAGAGGCCTTTAATCCAATAGGAAACCKTTTCAAAAGTGGTACACTAGTCATGTCCTGTTTCAATCCTTAAAAGGAAAATACTGCACAGTACAAAATGCCCTTCATATAGTACATACAGTTGAAGTCGGAAGTTTACATACTTAGGTTGGAGTCATTAAAACTCATTTGTCAACCACTCCACAAATTTCTTGTTAACAAACTATAGTTTTGGCAAGTCGGTTAGGACACCTACTTTGTGCATGACACAAATCATTTTTCCAACAATTGCTTACAGACAGATTATTTCACTTATAATTCACTGTATCACAATTCCAGTGGGTCAGAAGTTTACATACACTAAGTTGACTGTGCCTTTAAACAGCTTTGAAAATTCCAGAAAATTAGGTCATMGCTTTAGAAGCTTCTGTTAGGCTAATTGACAGTAATTTGAGTCAATTGGAGGTGTACTTGTGCATGTATTTCCAGGCCTACCTTCAAACTCAGTGCCTCTTTGATTGACATCATGGGAAAATCAAAAGAAACCAGCCAAGACCTCAGAAAAAAATTGTAGACCTCCACAAGTCTGGTTCAMCCTTGGGAGCATTTTCCAAACGAAGATATCACATTCATCTGTACAAACAATAGTACGCAAGTATAAACACCATGGGACCATGCAGCCGTCATACCGCTCAGGAAGGAGACGCGTTCTGTCTCCTAGAGATGAACATACTTTGGTGCGAAAAGTGCAAATCAATCCCAGAACAACAGCAAAGGACCTTGTGAAGATGCTGGAGGAAACAGGTACAGAAGTATCTATATCCACTATAAAACAAGTAATATATCGACATAACCTGAAAGGCCGCTCAGCAAGGAAGAAGTCACTGCTCCAAAACCGCCATAAAAAAACCAGACGACAGTTTGCAACTTTACATGGGGACAAAGATTGTACTTTTTGGAAAAATATCCTCTGGTCTGATGAAACAAAAATAAACTGTTTGGCCATAATGACCATTGTTATGCTGGAGGAAAAAAGAGGGAGGCTTGCAAGCCGAAGAACACCATCCCAACCATGAAGCACGGGGGTGGCAGCATCATGTTGTGGGGTGCCTTGCTGCAGAGGGACTGGTGCACTTCACAAAATAGATGGCATCATGAGGCAAGAAAATTATGTGGATATATTGAAGCAACATCTCAAAACATCAGTCAGGAAGTTAAAACTTGGTCACAAATGGTCTTCCAAATGGACAATGACCCCAAGCATACTTCCAAAGTTGTGACAAAATGGCTTAAGGACAACAAAGTCAAGGTATTGGAATGGCCATCACAAAGCCCTGACCTCAATCCTATAGAACATTGTGGGCAGAACTGAAAAAGCGTGTGCGAGCAAGGAGGCCTACAAACTGACTCAGTTACACCAGCTCTGTCAGGAGGAATGGGCCAAAATTCACCAAACTTATGTGGAAGCTTGTGGAGGGCTACCCGAAAAATTTTGACCCAAGTTAAACAATTTAAAGGCAATGCTACCAAATACTAATTCAGTGTATGTAAACTTCTGAACATTGGGAATGTGATGAAAGAAATAAAAGCTGAAATAAATCATTCTCTCTACTATTATTCTGACATTTCACATTCTTAAAATTAAGTGGTGATCCTGACTGATCTAGACAGGAAATTTGTGTTTGGCTAAGGTGTATGTAAACTTCCGACTTCAACTATATTTCTCTCTCGTTGTCTCTCTCTCTGGCCTACACACAAACACTTCATAGGTTCCGTATATATTAAAAAGTAAATGAAGCCATAGAAAAAGACAAATAAACAGACTCTGTTTAGATGCTTCCTAGTGTTCATAGAACATTTCTGATGGTGGTCTGGTGAATGTTTAGATACTCCAATACCAGTCTATTTTAAACCAACACACTCCATGGAACATCACCCCAAATCTTTTACACCTTTTCATGATGAAATGCGATTGATTACTCACAATACTATATGATGGACATTCTGTACTGTGCAGTATTTAAGGGTTAAAACAGGACATGACTAGTGTACCACTTTTGAAAGGGATTCCTATTGGATTAAAGTGAGCAGGTTCATTAATTTACTCTGAATGTTTATTGAATAACCCAATGGGCTGCTATGGAGACCACATGCTCTAACAAGAGCTGCATTGGCCTGGGGAGATCGTTGGGAAAGGGTAAAACCACCACCATGCAATGGAACATGTACAGTACTGTGCAAGTCTAGTTTCACCGTGTCAGCACAAAAGTGTGCACACGCCAGAGTACCTGCATATTCTATACCATTAACTATCCACCACAAAACACTGTTGTTGCCATTAACAGTAGCGGAATCTACCAGTAAAATATTGCTCATCTTGTGAAATAAGTCCCCATTGCGCATTCAAATATTAGCTAGCCTTAGCTGTGTGAACACAATGGAAACGCCTTGAGGAAAGCAGATGCTTTAGAGATATCAGGTGGTGCACTGTAATCTCTGCAGCTCTGCTAATTACCTCCTCATTCATTGGCATTAGGCTGTTTGTTCACCGTGCCTGGAGCCATCTTATATCACTGTATCGTTGACACAGCCTGGTTAAACCAGACTGAATGATGCGCTCAGCATTTGTGAATGAACCATTTGAGTATTCAGTCTGGCTTCACCAGGCTACCACTGACAACAGGATTCAGTTAACACTTTCAGCACTTCAAGTCTGCTGTGTTTGCACACTACATTTTAGTGTTATCCTACAGTTCTGAAAAGAAAAGGGCCCAAAGCTGGAACAACAAAACCTAAAGGTAGGAACAAGAAAACCTAGAGGTAGGAACAAGAACTGCCATCTTCTTGTAATGCTCATACCAACCCAAATCCATAACAATACCTCTCTTAAAGTAATTGTCCAGTGTCCATATTTCTATGAAATATGAAATATGACCTATAATTACAATATGAGTGAAATAGTTTTCCTTCAAAAAATGGTTAGCAGCTTTTATGTGTTGGAATGGTATGGGCGTAACCCAATGTACCTCTCCCCCTATATACTGGTCATAAAACATATTCACGCAAGTAGACAGCTGATTTGCCAGCTCATCGTCCTCTAGACTGCTGATTGGCCAGTCCTCATTCCTACCTCATTAGTACCGCTGATTCGGTCTCTTCAGCTCATACCCATCAGGCTCAAGTGACCCGCGGCGTGACACAATGTGGCCAGCATCTCTATCCTCACTCTAGAACACACTGTATACTTTGGCCCAAGTCCTCATACCTCCCTCTACGACCACCTTGACCCTTGCCAGCTCAACCTCCCCTCGGTCCTAGACCGCTGTTGGCCAGTGCTTACTCCATCACTCGATAGACCACTAATTTGGCCAGCTCAATCCTCCTACTTGTCGCAAAGGCTCGAGTCCCACCTCGCCTCCTAACGACGCTGCATCTGCTCCCAAGTCACTCACTCTCGTTACGCGACCCGCTGACCTGTGGCCCAGCTCCACTTCCTCTCGACATGCGAGCGCACTGCCAAACTCGCATCCGGTCCAAGCTCATCGCTCCTCCTCGGAAGCGCGGCTGCATTGTCCAGCGCCGGTCCTCCTTGCCTCCTAAGACACCGTCTCTGATCGTCCAGCCTCCCCTCCTCCTCCCTCTGTCAGACTCTCTCCCTCGTCCGCTAGACCGCTGCACTCTCGTCGCTAGATCGCATCCTCCCTCACTCCAGCCACCCCACTGGACTGTCAGTCTAAGTGCCTCATGTACGACCGCCCGACTCTCGGGCCAGCCTCACTCCTCTAGACCCCACCTCGACCTTCGGCACCACTGGCTTCACTCCCTCCCTCCTCAGACCACTCCTGATTGGCGCTCAGCTCATCCCTCCCTATTGTCCAGCTCACTCCTCCCTCCCCCACCTACGGAACCAGATGATTGCCACAGACCGCCTATCAAGCCATCACTACTCTCGTAGAACCACCGACTTGTCCAGCTCATCCTCCTCTACGCACGATTGCTCCAGCTCATCCTCCTCTCTAGCACCGCCTGATTGTCACCAGCTCATCCTCTCTAGACTGCTGACTTGCCGCTCATCCCTATTGTCCAGCTCATTCTCTGTCCTAGGACGGCTCACTTCGTCCCCGCTCATCCTTCCCTCCTAGACCGGCCTGTTGCCCAGCGCAGCCTCACTCTCCTCCTAGCACCACTGATTGTCCAGCTCATCCTCCTCTAGCAACGCTGATTGGCCAGCTCATCCTCCTCTAGACCACTGATTGTCCAGCTCATCCTCCTCTAGACCCTGATCTCCAGCTCATCTCACTCCTGCCTTCTAGACCGCTGATTGTCCAGCTCATCCTTCTCTAGACTGCTATTGGCCAGCTCATCCTCCTATTGTCCAAGCTCATCCTCTAGACTGCTGATTGTCCAGCTCATCCTCCTCTGACCGCTGATGGCCAGCTCATCCTCCTCTCGACCCTGATTGGCCAGCTCATCCTCCTTCTCGACCGCTGATTGTCCAGCTCATCCTCCTCTAGACCGCTGCATTGTCCAGCTCATCCTCCTCTAGACCGCTGATTGTCCAGCTCATCCTCCTTTAGACCGGCTGATTGTCCAGCTCATGCTCCCTCTAGACCGCTGATTGGCCAGCTCATCCTCCTCTAGACCACTGATTGGCCAGCTCATCCTCCCTATGACCGCTGATTGGCCAGCTCATCCTCCTCTAGACCACTGATTGGCCAGCTCATCCTCCTATTGTCCAGCTCATCCTCCTCTAGACCGCTGATTGGCCAGCTCATCCTCCTCTAGACCACTGATTGTCCAGCTCATCCTCCTCTAGACCGTTGATTGTCCAGCTCATCCTCCTCTAGACCGCTGATTGTCCAGCTCATCCTCCTCTAGACTGCTGATTGGCCAGCTCATCCTCCTATTGTCCAGCTCATCTTCCTCTTAGACCGCTGATTGTCCAGCTCCTCCTCCTCTCGACCGCTGATTGGCCAGCTCATCCTCCTCTCGACGCTGTTGTCCAGCTCATCCTCCTCTAGACCGCTGATTGTCCAGCTCATCCTCCTCTAGACCGCTGATTGCCAGCTCATCCTCCTTTAGACCGCTGATTGTCCAGCTCATGCTCCTCTAGACCGCTGATTGGCCAGCTCATCCTCCTCTAGACTGCTGATTGGCCAGCTCATCCTCCTATTGTCCAGCTCATCCTCCTCTAGACCACTGATTGTCCAGCTCATCCTCCTCTAGACCGCTGATTGGCAGCTCATCCTCCTCTAGAACCATGATTGTCCAGCTCATCCTCCTCTAGACCGCTGATTGTCCAGCTCATCCTCTAGACTGCTGATTGGCCATCTCATCCTCAGGAGTATTTTATTTTGTATTTTTTTTGTWATGGATCCCCATCAGTTCTTGCCAAGGCAGCAGCTACTCCTCCTGGGGTCCAGCAATATTAAGACAATTTACATACAGTTAAAACATTACACTTCACAACACATCATTACATACTACTACAACATATCTACAATACAAAATCCTTACGAACGTGTGTGCAGAGTGCGTGTGTTAGCATATGTGTGTGTGTATGTGCACCTCTTCACAATCCACACTGTTCCATAAGGTGTAGTTTTATCGTTTTTTAAAATCTGATTTGACTGCTTGCATGAGTTACTTGATGTGGAATAAAGTTATGTGTAGTCATGGCTCTATGTAGTACTGTACATTTCCCATAGTCTGTTCTGGGCTCGGAGACTGTGAAGACACCTCTGGTGGCATGTCTTGTGGGGTATGCATCGGTGTCTGAGCTATGTGCTAGTCATTTAAACAGACAGCTCGGTGCGTTCAACAATTACGTTTTTRTATTTCACCTTTATTTAACCAGGTAAGCCAGTTGGGAACAAGTTCTCATTTACAACAAAGTAGTGCGACAAAAACAACAACACAGAGTTGCGTAGAGGTGGATCAGAGAATCACCAGCAGCAAGAGCGACATCATTCATATATACAGAGAAAAGAGTCGGCCCGAGAATTGAACCCTGTGGCACCCCCATAGAGACTGCCAGAGGTCTGGACAACAGGCCCGCCGATTTGACACACTGAACTCTATCTGAGAAGTAGTTGGTGAACCAGGCGAGGCAGTAAGTTGCTGCGGGGGGTGCAGAGCTGTTGGCCGGGGTAGGGGTAGCCAGGTGGAAAGCATGGCCAGCCGTAGAAAAATGCTTATTAAAATMATCGATTATCGTATATTTATTGGTGGTGACTGTTTCCTCACCTCAGTGCAGTGGGCAGCTTATTCTCCATGGACTTTACAGTGTCCCAAAACTTGTCAATACATCTCACAAATACAAGTAGTGATGAAGTCAATCTCTCCTCTACTTTGAGTCACATGCATATTATTCATGTTAGCTCTCGGTGTACATTTAAGGGCCAGCCGTGCGGCTCTGTTATGGGCCAATTGTAAATAGCCCTCTTTGTGGCACTTGACCATATGACTGGACCAGTGGAGACTGCTGAGGGGAGGACGGCTCATAGTCACTCCATTCCAGCCATGACACTCTTTTCCAGCCATTACTATGAACCGTCCTCCCCTCAGCAGCCTCCATTGGACAGGACAGTAGTCCAGGTGTGACAAAAATATGGCCTGTAGGACTTTTTTTGTTGATAGCGATGCCAAGAAAGCAGAGCAGCACTTCATTACGGACAGACCTCTCCCCAACTTAGCTTCCGCTGCATCAATATATTTTGACCATGTCATTTTACAGTCCAGGGTTACACCAAGCAGTTTACTCTCCTCAACTTGCTCAATTTCCACATTATTCATTACAAGATTTAGTTGAGGTTTAGGGTTTAGTGAATGATTTGTCCCAAAAATGTTGGAGAGGCTTCCATTAAAGAACACCCTTTATGTTCTATTAGACAGGTAACTCTTGATCCACAATATAACAGTGGATGTAAAGCCATAACACATACGCTTTTCCAGCAGCTGATTATGATCAATGATGTCAAAAGCTGCACTGAAGTCAAACAAAACAGCTCCCACAATCTTCTTATTATCAATTTCTCTCAGCCAATCATCAGTCATTTGTGTAAGTGCCATACACATTTAATGCCCTTCCCTATAAGCATGCTGAAAGTCTGTTGTTCATTTGTTTACTGTGAAATAGCATCGTATCTGGTCAAACAACATTTTTTCCAAAAGTCTACTAAGGCTTGGTAACAGGATGATTGGTCGGCTGTTTGAGCCAGTAAAGGGTGCTTTGCCTTTCTTGGGTAGAGGAATGACTTTTGCTTCCCTCCAGGCCAGAGGGCACACACTTTCCTGTAGGCTGATATTGTAGAGACGGCAAGTACTGTAGGTGTGGCAATATAGTCCGCTATCATTCTCAGTAATTTTCCATCCAAGTTGTCAGACCCAGGTTGTCATTGTTGATAGACAAAACATAAATGTTCACCTCTTCCTCCTCTTCAAAATTACAATGCTTGTCTTTCCTAATTTGGTCAGTTATGCATGGATGTGTTAAGTTCAGAGTTTCTTGTTGGCAGGTCATGCTAATCTTGCAAATTAAAAAAAGTATTAAAGTTGTGGCAGTATGAGTGGGTTTTGTGATGAATGAGTCATCTGATTCAATGAATGATGGAGCCGAGTTCGCCTTTTTGCCCAAAATGTAATTTAAGGTGCTCCAAAGCTTTTTTGCTATTATCCTTTATCTTTGTTTCATAGTGCAGTTTCTTCTTCTTTTTGTTCAATAGTCACATGATTAGACACATGATTTAATTTGCCAAAAAGCTGTGCAGCCAGACTTATTTACCATTCCTTTTGTCTCATCCCTCTCAACCATACATTTTTTATATTCCTTATCAATCCACAGGAATTTATCATGCTGTTAGTGTCTTAACGACCGTTCCACAGGTGCATGTTTATTAATTGTTTTTGGTTCATTTAACACGCATTGGAAACAGTGTTTAAACCCTTTACAATGAAGATCTGTGAAGTTATTTGAAAGACAGGGTCCTGAAAAAGGCACTTTTTTTTTTGTTGCTGAGTTTATATTATGATCACTACATCCAATGGATGTGGATACTGTTTTATAGCAGATTTCTGGAGAATTAGTAAATACATGTGGATCATTTCATTCATGTGCTGTTTGTAAATACCCTGGTAGGTTGAGAGATAACCTGAACCAGTTTGCAGGCACTGGTTACAGTTTGAAGCTTTTTCTTGAGTGTGCAGCTTGATGAAAACCAGTCAATATTTAGGTCACCCGGAAAATATACCTCTGTTGATATCAAATACATTATCAAGCATTTCACACATATTACAGTATCCAGATACTGACTGTTGGCCCTTGGTGGTCTATAGGAACATCCCACCAGAATGGGCTTTAGGTGAGGCAGGTGAACCTGTAGCCATATTACTTCAACAGCATTTGACATGAGATCCTCTCTTCTCTCTCTGCTTCAATGAACCACTTAATTGGTTTGACTTCTTTGTCCAGTTATTGTTTAATAATTAGGTGTTACATTTTCCTTGATGGACAGGTAGCTATCATAGTTGAGTTGCTTCTCTTTTAGTTACTGTAGACGCTGCTAATAACTTCTTCAGTCGACTTTGTGTGTAGGCTATAGACCTGCTCCTTAACAACTTCTCCCTTCTTTATATGAAAACATGTTTCTCCTCCAACAGGTCTTTCCCTGAGTAACAGRTCTTGAATACCTGAGGAGTGGTTGAATTGAAAGGTGATGAATGAAAGCAAGGAAGGATAACCAGCCACTACCTTCATTCAGCCATCACACTCCCTTTCAGAGAAATCACCAGTAGACTAGCTGGTCATTATGTTGTGTTTGTTTGGACCTTTCACAGCAACATGTTTTCAATATGGCCATACATTTCTATTTGGGGCAATATCGTCATGGACCAAAATAATGTTGTTTCTTTTGCTTGTGTAAATGCAGATCTAAAATGCCATGGTGTGCATATTTTCTTGTTTTCAAAAGTGTTAAGATTTACAAGTAGTCTACATGTGTGTCAGTAACATAAACAACAACATACCTTGATATTAACGTAGACAATGTGTCCCCTCTTTTCCATGTCACCTGACATTGTTGCAAATTTGAATCATCCTCTTGGAATACAGAGCACGTCTAACCACCCCTTTCTCCTTGTACCTTGCACAATGCACACACTCGGTCTACATATTTTCCACTTATCTTGGCAAATACAGAGACCATAGACATGATGCGTTTAATCTTCCATAGTGGTTAGTGCAAGGGTGTCAAACACGCGGTCCCACGGTATCATTTAATATGGCCCGCCATGATATGGCTGTATATACAGTCAGGTCCATAATTATTGTCACCCTTGATAAAGATGAGCAAAAATATTGTATAAATAACACAAATACTGAGCTATATTGTACGCTGAAAAAGAATGGGGAAAATATATTARTTTATACTAACACAATTGTTCCGAGAAAGAGATTTTGTTTAACAATTAATACAAAAAAATCTAAAAAGATAAGCATCAAAATTATTGGCCCCCCAGTTTGCAATACTCTAGCACCCTCCCATTGCCAGGATAACAACAACAAACCTTTTTCTATGTTTTATGAGATTGGAAAAGACCATTCCTTCATACAGAAATTCTCCAGATCCTTAATATCCTTAGTCTGCTCTTATGGACTGCCCTCTTCAATTCAAACCACAGGTTTTCAATGGGGTTCAAGTCTGGAGACTGAGATGGCCATTGCAAAATGTTGATTTTGTACCCATTAAACAATTTCTTTGTACATTTTGATTAGTGCTTGGGGTTATTGTCTTGCTGTAAGATCCACTTGTGGCCAAGTGTCAGCCTCCTGGCAGAGGCAACCAGGTTTTTGTCAAAAATGTCCTGGTACTTGGTCAAGTTCATTATGCTGTTGACCTTAACAAGGGCCCTACGACCAGTGGAAGCAAAATATCCCCATAACATCAAAGATCCACCACCATATTTTACCGTAGTTATGAGGTACTTTTCTGCATATGCTTCTGTTTTTCAACGCCAAACCCACCACTAGCGTGCATGGCCAAAGAGCTCTATTTCCATGGCATCTGACCATGAAATGTAAAGAAATATATATACAGTATATCCAAACAGCAAGTGGTCTCAACCCCCCAGGGGGAAAAAAGTCAATGCACCTGACAGCTATCACATTGCAGCAGCGTCAGTGCACCCATGCTCATGTCTTGCATCACTCTTTATCTGCTGTTTACCCTGTTGCTCTGTGTCATTTTTTATTCCCTTTTGAAAAAACAGGTACAAACTTTGCATCAGCAAGCAAGCCATAGTAAAACCAGCCCAAATAGAGCAATTCAGATTTTAGTTCCGTTGCATATTTGCAAGTTGTTTGCGATTAGAGTCCATACAATATAATGTCCTCAAAAACATGAGGATTTGTATTTCCATTCGCCTAATCAGTTTCGGAAACCACCTCTATTTGAGAGAAAATGTAATTGGTGGATCTATAATATCTGAACAGACCAAATAAAACGACAATAAGCAAGTACCAGAGCTAGTCTGCGTGTTAAATGGCACCTTAATCCCTGTATAGAGCACTACTTTTGACCAGAGCCCTATGGGCCTTGGTCAAAAGTAGTGTACTTTGTAGGGAATAGGGTTCCATTTGGGACACAACCCTTGTCTACAGTACATCACCCCTCCCCCTAATTCAATGTGACAAACCACTTTGGGTGAGGCCACCATTTCTACACAACACTAAAACACTTTGCATGGTTTGTTACAAATGTAAATGAGCCAAATCTAAACTTCAGTCACACTTTAAACAAACTACCGCTACCTAAAGGCTTTATGGCAAAGTGCTTATAAGTACTACATAAATATTTCACAAATGATGCATAGGCTGACCAAAGTCATACTACATACATACTGTACTACTGGACCTCATTGGAGCATTCGACACGGTCAGCCACGTCATCCTGCTGGACCGCATGGAGAAGCTCCTGGGTCTGTCAGACACTGTCCAGGACTGGTTCAGGTCCTATCTCACTGATCGCTACCAGTTTATAGCCATCAGTCCTAGTACAGTAGGTCAGAAACAGCTGTGGTCTGACAGGGGGTCCTTTAAGGCTCGGTCCTGATGCCACTAATGTTTTGTATCTACATGGTGCCACTGGGAAACATCTTGAGGAAACATCGACTGGGCTTTCACTTTTATGCTGACGACACATAGCTGTGTCTCGACAAACACTGACACTGCCAATACCACTGCACTCCTGCTCAGCTGCCTGCAGGTCATCAAAGCATGGATGCAGTTGGGTTTCCTGCAGTTAAACTGCAAAAAGACAGAGGTTGCCCTGATTGGCAGTCACACTATCATAAACAACAGCAGCAGCTTACAGCCTCAATATTGATGGTGTCAAGGTCCTCCCCTCCACTGAGGTTCGCTACCTGGGTGTGATATTTGACAGTCAGCTCTCGTTTGAGGTCCATATCAAGAGTATGACCAAAGTCTCATTTTTACATCTACGGAACATTGCCAGGTCATCCACGCCTTTATTTCATCCCGTCTGGACTATTGTAACACCCTTTTTGTTGTCTGCCAAGTGTCCAAAATTGTGCTGCACGTGTCCTAACCCACACCTCCTCCGGCAAGCACATCACTCCAGTGCTGTTCAACCTACACTGGCTCCCATGCTCATTCATCGACTACAAAATCCTGGTCCACACTTACCAAGCTATCCACAACTCTGGACCCAAGTACCTGTCTGACCTTATTCTACCCTTCGATCACATACGCACCCTTCGCTCCTCCAGGTCTGTCTCCCTTCAGCAGCCCCACAGAAGACTGAAAACTATGGGTGACAGGGCTGTCAGTTGCACGGCTCTGTGGCTGTGGAACACACCTCCATACACTATTAGGGCTGCAGAGTCTATGTCCTCCTTTAAAAGGCACAGACAGTGCTGTTCAGAAAAGCTTTCATGGACCTCTGCTATTTCTGTTCTGGGATTGTTTTTATTAATGTAATATATATACACACTACCGGTCAGAAGTTTTAGAACACCTACTCATTCAAGGATTTTTTACTATTTTCTACATTGTAGAATAATAGTGATGACATCAAAACTACGATATAACACTTATGGAATCATGTAGTAAACAAAAAAGTGTTAAACAAATCAAAATATGTTTTATATTTCAGATTCTTCAAAGTAGCCACCCTTACCTTGATGACAGCTTTGCACACTTTTGGCATTCTCTCAACCAGCTTCATGAGGTAGTCACCTGGAATGCATTTCAATTAACATGTGTGCCTTGTTAAAAGTTAATTTGTGGAATTTCTTTCCTTCTTACTGCGCTTGAGCCAATCAGTTGTGTTGTAACAAGGAAGGGGTGGTATACAGAAGACAGTCTTTTACCAAATAGGGCTAAGTCCATATAATGGCAAGAACAGCTCAAATAAGCAAAGAGAAACGACAGTCCATCATTACTTTAAGACATGAAGATCAGTCAATCTGGAAGTTTCTTCAAGTGCTGTCGCAAAAACCCTCAAGCGCTATGATGAAACTGGCTCTCATGAGGACCGCCACAGGAAAGGAAGACCCAGAGTTACCTCTGCTGCAGAGGATAAGTTCATTAGAGTTACCAGCCTCAGAAATTGCAGTCCAAATAAGTGCTTCAAGTAACAGACACATCTCAACATCAACTCCTCAGAGGAGACRGCGTGAATCAGGCCTTATTGGSCGGATTGCTGCAACAACAAAAAACACTACTACACCAATATTAAGAGAGTTGCTTGGGGCAAGATTCATGAGCAATGGGCATTAGACCGGTGGAAATCTTTCCTTTGGTCTGATGGTCCAAATTTGCGATTTGTGGTTCCAACCGCCGTGTCTTTGTGAGAKGCAGAGCAGGTGAACAGTTGCTCTCCACAAGTGTGGTTCCCACCATGAAGCATAGAGGAGGAGGTGTGATGGTGCTTTGCTGGTGACAGTGTCAGTGATTTATTTTGAATTCAAGGCACACTTGACCAGCATGGCTACCACAGCATTCTGCAGCAATACGCCATCCCATCTGGTTTGCGCTTAGTGGGACTATCATTTGTTTTTCAACAGGACAATGACCCAAAACACACCTCCAGGCTGTGTAAGGGCTATTTGACCAAGAAGGAGAGTGATGGAGTGSTGCATCAGATGACCTGTTCTCCACAATCACCCGACCTCAACCCAATTGAGATGGTTTGGGATGAGTTGGACTGCAGAGTGAAGTAAAAGCAGCCAACAAGTGCTCAGCACATGCTGGAACTCCTTCAAAACTGTTGAAAAAGCATACCTCATTAAGCTGGTTGAGAGAATGTCAAGAGTGTGCAAAGCTGTCATCAAGGCAAAAGGTCGCTACTTTGAAGAATAAAAACATCTATTTTGATTTGTTAAACACTTTTTTGGTTACTACATGATGGTTTGAATTGAAGTGTGCAGAGAACAGAAAGATATCAAGGATCTGGAAAGATTCTCTATGAAGGAATGGTCTAATATCCTTCCCAAAGTGTTCTCTAATKTCATAAAACATTTGAGAAAAAGGCTCAGTGTCGTTATCCTCGCATGGGCAGGGTGCTGGAGTARTGAAAACAGGACTGCCAATCATTTGGACCCCTATCTTTCTCTGAGCAATTGTATTAGTACAAAATTATATAATTTCCCAATTTTTTTATCATACAATATATCTAATTATTTCAATGTATTATATGCAGTCTTTTTTGCTCATCTTTATCAAGGGTGCCAATAATTATGGACCTGACTCTATATACAGTCCCCTACTATAAAACAGATATGTATGAAAATGCCCTCAAATAAAAGGTGACATTCTGTAATGTCGCCTCATATAAAACATTCAATCTCAAATCCAAAATGCTGGAGTATAGAGCCAAATTAAACGTTTTATCTTCACTGTCCAAATGTATACTCATATCTATATGCTCATGTGATGAGTACCTTTGCCTTAGACCTGAAGACTTGTGTTGGTTCTACTTGTGTCTTTATTCCCAGATATGGGTTCCTCCAGCCAGGGGCGCAACTTTGGTTTTAGAAGTGGGGGGGTCATAAATATATGTTATTTTTTATCCAGTCGGATAAACATTCAAAACRGTCTACCCGACCGCTCGGAGGTGTCCACACGGTCTTAAAGCACATTGTTGCCTAATTTTGTATCACATTCCAATTATAAAACTGGGGGGGACAAAAATGCAATTCCAGTGTCTGGATGTGTTCACTGAGCCAGTCTCCATTCCATCTGGACACAACTTCTGCAAGACCTGTATTAGRGAAAACTGGGACAGCAGTGACCATTACCAACGTCCACTCTGTCTGGAGATATTAAATCAAAATCAAATCTAATTTTATTTCTCACATTCGCCAAATACAACAGGTGTAGTAGACCTTACCATGAAATGCTTACTTACAAGGACTTAACTCGTATTTTTCTTAATTGCATTGTCGGTTAAGAAATATATTTACTAAATAAACGAAAGTAAAAAATAAAAGAGCAACAATAAAAAAACAATAACGAGGCTATATACAGGGGGTACCGGTACCGAGTCAATGTGCGGGGGTACAGGTTAGTCGAGGTAATGTAGGTAGGTGTAAAGTAACTATGCATAGATAATAAACAGTGAGTAGCAGCAGCGTAACATAGGGGGGGGGGGGGGGGGAGTCAATGCAAATAGTCCGGGTAGCCATTTGATTAGCTGTTCAGCAGTCTTATGGCTTGCGGGTAGAAGCTGTTAAGAAGCCTTTTGGACCTAGACTTGGAGCTCCAGTACTGTTTGCTCTGCAGTAGCAGAGAGAACAGTCTATGGCAATTTTTAGGGCCTACCCCTGACGCTGCCTGGTATAGAGGTCCTGGGAGGCAGGAAGCTTGGCCCCAGTGGTGGGCCTGCCACACTACCGTCTGTAGCGCCTTGCGGTCGGAGGACGAGTAGTTGCCATACCAGGCGGTGATGCAACCAGCCAGGATGCTCTCGATGGTGCAGCTGTATAACTTTTTGAGGATCTGTGGACCTATGCCAAATCTTTTCAGTCTCCTGAGGGGGAATAGGCGTTGCCGTGCCCTCTTCACGACTGTCTTGGTGTGTTTGGACCATGAAGACAGATTCCACAGAATACCTGAGCTATATGTCAACATAACAATCAGAGAGGCTGTTGATAACCATATAGCCCCAGGCAAAGCCCTAGTCCCAGTCAGACCTCCAGGCACTGCCCCAGCCATAGGCACTGCCCCAGCCCTTGTCCCAGCCATAGCCCTAGTCCCAGCCCGAGCTCCAGGCCCTGCCCCAGACATAGACCCAACCCTAGTCTCAGCCATAGCCCTAGTCCCAGCCCTAAAAGTGAGTCTTAAAGACAAAACAAACCATCTGGGAGAAAGAGGCCAGTGAGTGTTAAAGACAAGACAAACCATCTTGGAGAAAGAGGTCAGTGAGTGTTAAAGGACAAACCATCTTGGAGAAAGAGGTCAGTGGAGTGTTAAAGACAAACCATCTTGGAGAAAGAGGTCAGTGAGTGTTAAAGACAAACCAATCTTGGGAGAAAGAGGTCAGTGAGTGTTAAAGACAAACCATCTTGGAGAAAGAGTTCAGTGAGTGTTAAAGACAAACCATCTTGGAGAAAGAGGTCAGTGAGTGTTAAAGACAAACCATCTTGGAGAAAGAGTCAGTGAGTGTTAAAGACAAACCATCTTGGAGAAAGAGGTCAGTGAGTGTTAAAGACAAACCATCTTGGAGAAAAGAGGTCAGTGAGTGTTAAAGACAAACCATTCTGGAGAAAGAGGTCAGTGAGTGTAAAGACAAACCATCTGGGAGAAAGAGGTCAGTGAGTGTTAAAGACAAACCATCTTGGAGAAAGAGGTCAGTGAGTGTTAAAGACAAACCATCTTGGAGAAAGAGGTCAGTGAGTGTTAAAGACAAACCATCTTGAGAAAGAGGTCAGTCAAGTGTTAAAGACAAACCATCTTGGAGAAAGAGGTCAGTGAGTGTTAAAGACAAACCATCTGGGAGAAAGAGGTCAGTGAGTGTTAAAGACAAACCAACTGGGAGAAAGAGGTCAAACCATCTGGGAGAAAGAGGTCAGTGAGTGTTAAAGACAAACCATCTGGGAGAAAGAGGTCAGTGAGTGTTAAAGGCAAACCATCTGGGAGACTGGATATATAAGGCACAACAATACAGTGGAGGCTGCTGAGGGGAGGACGGCTCATAATAATGGCTGGAATGGAGCATATGGAATGGCATCAAACCACGTGTTTGATGTATTTGATATCATTCCACGCCAGGCATTACCACAAGCCCCTCCTCCCAAACTAAGGTGCCACCAATCTCCTGTGCAACAATAACTACCTTCCTTCAAAACAGGCAGTTGGAGTGTAGTCCACTTGAAAGAGTATTGATYTTCCTCTCTGTCCACAGCTGAAGAATGCGAAGGCAACAGCAGATCCAGGAGAAATTTAAAGTTACAGCAAGGTGAGTCCTAACCTCTCATATCAGGTTCAATTGTGTTCAGGGTAGGCTGCCATAAACTACAACCACATGCCATAGATCAGCCATACTCAACAGACAGACTGTGGTCTGGATCTGGACCCAGAACGGGGTCAATACGGACTGTGTAAAAAAAAAAGAAATGGATTCCTTTTTCCTAAGAAACAGTTGCAACACATCCACATTCTCAAAATAGCATAAAAAATAAAACCCTACTGTACCTATTTGTCTTTAGCCAAGCACTCTGTGAGGAGAGTAGAAATGGTAATAACTTCACTGATACACATGATATCCTCTTCCTCCTCTGTTCTGCAACCAAAGACAATTTGCAGAGCCATTAGATTCCAGCATAATGAGATAACGACCGATATGACAAATGTTTTCTATCACTCCTGTCCCCATAGAGTCTGCTCTGTGTACAGAAACACACACACACACACAGCTCTGTGTACAGCAACACAAAACATCTCTGGCTCGGCGGCCATTTAGATCACTTTGACCAGGCTGACCTTCTGTCAACAATTGTCTGCACATGCTATTAATTGGGCCATTAACTTGTCAGCCCCTGACAGTGTTACTCTAATCACTTGTTTGTTTTAGGTCCAAAAAATAAGTGAGGAAGACTGAGGGTGATAAGATTGCAATATATTGTTGCTATGGTTTTAGTCAGAGTAACACTTCCTATGAATACCCTCTTCATAATGCATTAGAAGAAGCACATGCATGCCTCTATTTAACTAAAGGCTTATGCATGTCAATTGTAGTTAACTATTTATATAGTCTATCAAATTAATTATGTCTTCTGTATTTTCGTTAATCATGCAAATTACATTAGAATACGTAACTTCATATAGAAAAATTGAAAAGGGACCCTTTGTAATTTCTTATCTGGTGACCTGAGAGGATGCATGAGAATGTACACCAATGGTCCTCCCTACTGATGACGTCAGATATCCCTTCGGTTTCTCTCGCTTTCCTTCGAACGTCTCGTACTGTTGAGAAATACAGGAGGAGAAGGAGCTGTCAAACTTACAAGTAAAGAAAAGTCCTTCAGTTGACGCCACCTCACAGTTTTAATGTAAAGTTAGTTGGATTTTATGCATAATTAGTATGGACTGACACGTTTTCATACATTCGGGGAGGAAGAATGAAGACGAGTTTAACAAATACCATGGCTACACAGTTTCAAATCTGGATCATTTTCACCTCTTTGGTCTCCTATTCTTTGCCGGAAAAGAAAGGTAAGATAAAGAAATATCTTGTGCTTATATTCGCCTATTTTAGTGAAATGTTTTGGAATCCTGGTTATATTTCTTTAGATTATCAACGAAAGTAAAGGCATTTCACTACCGCGAGCGTAAAACACTTTCAAGATTTAGAAACTCCAGACAACCAGCATGGGAAAGAATCCAGTAACCTTAGTGAAGAAGTCTTGCTGGTTATTACTTGTCTGGGACTATGTAGCCCACTTGTAAAAAATAGTTCACTCAAGGTATATTATGATTGCCTACATTTATAGAAAGTTCGATGATAGACTTTCATAGTAGGTACTGTTTGAGGTGCCAAGGAACACAAACATGGACCAATAGACCACTACAGCGCAACTACGGTACGCATCCCATGCGAAACGAATAACTTATGCTGCATTCATAACCAAGTGGGAAGGTGGTATTTACCACATACGAATTCGAAAAATCCACTTGAAAMCCCCTCCAACTGGTAATTACTAGGTATATCATCCCTGAGCTCCGACTTCGCCCACATGCTGACCTCTGACGTCACCTACTAAGGAKATGACATCAGTAACAGCATTTTCATCAGTTAAATGCAACAACATTATTTATAAAAAGCAATCTATTCATATGTTTTTTGAACACTAATATCTTTACAAGCATGRACTTTTAGTGTATGGTTGATGCAGCTTGTTGGCCAATGAGTTCAACGCATGTGAATGCATCCAACTGGTCTTTACAACTTGACAACTGGTAATTACCACCTTCCCGCTTGGTTAGGAATGCAGCATTAGGCAACGCACCAGAATATTCTAGCCATTGATGATGCCCTGGAAAGGGAGGAGAGTTGTTTTTCAATGACTTCCACTGTATCACATTTTACATTGTAACATATACTACATGACCAAAAGTATGTGGACACCCYCTTGTCGAACATCTCATTCCAAAATCATGGGTATTAATATGGAGTTAATCCCTCCTTTGCTGCTTATAACAGCCTCCATTCTTCTGGGAAGGCTTTCCACTAGATGTTGGAACATTGCTGTGGGGACTTGTTTACATTCAGCCACAAAAGCATTAGTGAGGTTGGGCACTGATGTTGGGCAGTTAGGCCTGGCTCACGGTTGGTGTTCCAATTCCTCCCAAAGGTGTTCAATGGGGTTGAGGTCAGGGCTCTGTGCAGGCCAGTCAAGTTCTTCCACACCGATCTCAACAAACCATATCTGTATGGACCTCGCTCTGTGCATGGGGGCATTGTCATGCTGAAACTATAAAGGGCCTTCCCCAAACTGTTGCCACAAAGTTGGAAGCACAGAATTGTCTAGAATGTCAGTGTATGCTGTATGTAGCATTAAGAATTCCCTTCACTTGAATTAAGGTGCCTAGCCCGAACCATGAAAAACATTCCCAGACCATTATTCCTCCTCCACCAAACTTTACAGTTAGCACTATGCATTGGGGCAGCTAGGGTTCTCCTGGCATCCGCCAAACGCAGATTCGTCCGTCGGACTGCCAGATGGGGAAGCGTGATTCATCACTCCAGAGAGTGCGTTTCCACTGCTCCAGAGTCCAATGGTGGCAAGCTTTACACCACTCCAGCCGACGCTTGGCATTGCGCATGGTGATCTTAGGCTTGTGTGTGGCTGCTCGGTCATGGAAACCCGTTTCATGAAGCTCCCTAAGAACAGTTATTGTGCTGCCGTTGCTTCCAGAGGCAGTTTGGAACTCGGTGGTGAGTGTTGCAACCGAGGACAGACGATTTTTACATGCTTCAGCACCCGACGCCCCCGATCTGTGAGCTTGTGTGGCCTACCACTTAGCAGCTGAGCCGTTGCAGCTCCTAGACGTTTCCACTTCACAATAACAGCACTTACAGTTGACCGGSGCAGCTCTACCAGGGCATACATTTGACGAACTGACTTGTTTGACGAACTGACATCCTATGACGGTGCCACGTTGAAAGTAACTGAGCTCTTCAGTAAGACCATTCTACTGCCAATGTTTGTCTATGGAGATTACATGGCTGTGTGCTCGACTTTGTACACCTGCCAGCAACAGGTGTGGCTGAAATWGCCAAATCCACTCATTTGAAGGGGTGTCCACATACTTTTGTATATATAGTGAATGTTGGAGAACAATTTTTGGTGCATACTTAATTGACCAGTGTTTTATTTTGTTTGAGTATGCCAGTATGCCACTCACTTTACCTGCTGGATGATTTGTGTATTAGCTTTGAGAAACTCCAGGTGGTGATTGTTCCGCTTTACTTGGTCAGTTGCCATTGTCCTCTCTTCTCTCCTGTTCTTTGGGACTTCACATTTTATACTTGACGTTAACATAGTTTTCTTATCTTGGGGTGTTTTTTGCTCTCCCTACTATGTACTTTTGACACCTCAAATGCATTTAAACCAGGAGCCAATAAGACTAACATCCAGTGAATTACATGTRATCCCTCAGCTGACAAGAAGGCAAATTGATTATTTTATGGTGGCAATATCTTGMAAAAAATCTTTATTGAGATCAAAACATTTATGTTTCATTTGAGTCATGTTGGGTAGCTTGCGGATGTTGTTGTTTAGAGCCATTTACAATAAGTGCACTCAAACTAGGAGGCCAAAAACATGGTTCCTGACTAGCTCCAATTGCAACGTGTTTCATCAGCTGGTTCTATTAAGTTTAGGGCTGGGAATTGTCAGGAACCTCACGGTATGATATTATCACGACACTTGGGTGCCGATACAATATGCATTGAGATTCTATTTGTATTGCGATTCGATACTGTGATTTWWWAAAAATATTTTTATTTATTTAACTTGATGTTTTAAACATATTGCTCACCATATGGCTGCCTCAGAGCGACAAGAYAACATGAGAAAACGAGTTTTGATCAGTCAGGGAAATAAAAGTGCTAAAAACAAATTGGCTCCTTATTTAAAAAGAAGATGGAGAACAAGCTATGGAGGAAAAACACTTTTTGTGCAGGTACCCCCCCATCACTAATTAAGATACYATCCTTTCCCAGTCCTAGCCGGTGTTCACAGAATCATAACAAGGCAGGCATGTTTGTGAGCCAAAAGACAGATTTCCTAAATATTTCAGAGCAGCTAAACAAACCGGACAGCGCACATTGGCCCCCTGTTGTGAAAGGACCCTAAATAAGGCTTTTAGAGAGCCAATAAAAAGAGAGAGAAGCAAAGAAATAGTCACTGGACTGGAGAATTTGTCTTTTTAAGTTTCAGTACATAGAACATATGTTTAGAAAGATGGTGTTACATAGAATTTCACAGTCCTGCCGTATGGTTTAAGAGGACGAAGGCAAACATGTTTTTGTTTGGCCACGGGCTGTGACAGATGTTTCTTTTACTCGCAACTTTTTCATGACACACACTCACAGTTCGCAAAATATTCAAGCCAGAATGAACATGGTGCGAAATTACAGTATGTTATAGTCTGTTAATTTTACATAATTCTCCTCATTTTGGCTGATGTCAAAACAACAATCTGAAACGTTTCAGTATGTCTTATAAAAGTAGCTGAGAGGTTCAGATTGCTGAGTGTTTGTGGTTACACATAAAGTGATGAGTTACTCAGTAAATAGAGAAGATGTCAAGAATGTCACAATATGTTAATGAGGTTCAGGTTGTGCCTTGTCTTTCCCATTCAACTCATCTTTTGAAAAGTACTCTAAACTAGTGGATTTTTCTAGAATTCAAGAGACTATTCTTTCTCTCCTGGGGCTAAATGTCAGTGTTGAACTGGTGGGAGAAAAACACTAACAAACCTCCACAGTACTGTTCTTCCTAAATTAGTGACAACTAGAGCTGAAAGTCCTGCCTGAGTTTGCACTGGGGATCTGAAAATATTTAGTAGATGTGGTTATCCTGTATGCATGGGGATGACATCAAGGCGAGGCAGTGGGCTAATGTGCTCCCTATCCCCTCTTTGAGATGAATGGGAGATTTGACAATGCATTTAGCAACAATTACCCATCTCCCACAGGAAGGGGGCCATGTCAATTATTTTTATTTATTTATTATTTTATTGAACCTTTATTTAAACTAGGCAAGTCAGTTAAGAACAAATTCTTATTTACAATGACGGCCTACCCCGGCTTAACCCTRCCCTAACCAGGACGACGCTGTGCCAATGGTGCGCTGCCCTATGGGACTCCCGATCACGGCCGGWTGTGATACAGCCCGGGATCGAACCAGGGTCTGTAGTGACACCTCTAGCATTAGAACGCTGTGCCACTCGGGAGGCCAAAGCGTTCTGCCAGTCCTACTGTGAAAGCCTGGGCCCAGCACCCCATTTAGTGCTGCTGGTGGTGGGATTTAGGTAGAACTAGTGTTGAGAGATCTTCCCATGTTTATTTCTGCAAGTTGGTMCTAACCTGGTCCCAGATCTGMTTGCACTGTCTTGCCAACGCCATTGCTGTCATTGTCATGCCAAACAGACTACGTTGGCGCAGAGTTTCCCCTAGATAGTTTTTCACTGGCGGGGTCCCTAAATCAATAACCATGGACTTTAGTCAAGGGCCTGCCTACAATATTTGGTAAAAAAAAGTTCATCTGAGAGCTCATCTGATGTTTCTTCCTGCACGCCATTGGTATCAATGATGATAAACTGTTATCTTCTGAGAGGACGCTAATATAACCCAGATAATTATCCTCATCATCCACCCAGAAGCAATCACTCCAGCAATTATACATTACTGGGCTCGAATGCATTTCAGTCAATGTGTCTTCCAGTGGATCTCTATTTGGAGAACTCGGAGATGGTTGAGATGGTTCTTGTTGCAGTCACCCCAAAATTCCTGTTTTCGAAGGTAGAGATGACACATCGAATTTGCAAATAGATGGCTGACATATTTTTCTTATTGCAGGCAGTCCTAAAAATTCCTCCCATCTTTTCGATGTGTCATCATATCACATGTCTCCCCATGCCAAGCTGTCAGAGAGAGAAGAGAGATAGAGTAGGAAGAGGTCCCCTCAGGTCCTTCCTATCTGTCTCTGTGAGTCTAGAGATAATAAAAGATTACCTGTGACAGATCAGTCTAATCATAGGGACATGTTCGCCGCTAAATCCTTAATCCCCATCACAACACCAGGCTGCCTGCAAAGCAAGGGCTGGCCTGCGTGGGCACAATCTACCAAGCCCGCTTATATCAATATGCTGCAATATTCTGCTATTCCCAGTTAGATGACTGGAGCTCTTGTATGATGGTAGGTCTGGGTGACTGAGAGCATGTAAGATGTGTAGGTATATGTCCAGTGAAAGTGCCACAGCCAAACTGCTATCTTTTAATGAAGCTGTGTGAATAGTATCGTATATTCAGACTCATATCTCCCCTATTCTTGTATGAGAGAATATTACATATTGGCACAGCAGMTGCTGGAGGTCAAAGATTATGTTCAGGTCTGACCTGATGAAGAACTAAGGGATAAAATAMTGTCAATAAAGCATAGATTGCATTGTGCTTACTATTCTTTTTTACCTTTGGCCTTCTTGCACACCTTAATTATCATACCTCAGTGCCACTGTACCATACCAGAAACCTTATCTTCCATAACACTTAATGTTCTCTGTCGGATTCCAACCAACAACATCTCTCTAGTCTCTCCATCCATCATCTATTGTTTTCCATAATTTCAGAAAAACATTTTATTTTCATTAAGGTAGGATCAGATTGATATTGCCGTTGTCAGCATTAGTGAAATATAGGTTACAATACTTCAGTAACCCTAGAATCTCAGCTTGGCTGTTCAGTAGAATCTAGGGGGTGCTTGCCTGGTTATTGTAGCCTCTCTAACAGACRTGGGTTCAAACAGTATTGGTTTTCTTTCAAATACTTTTGAGTGTTTGATTGAGCCCTGCTTAGAGAGCCAGAAGTGAGGGGGTTGCACTTTTGGGACTAACCCATTGTTTCCATTGCGCCAGGGCAAGCTCAGTCAAGGGCAGGTAAAGTGTTTGAAAGAAAACAAACACTATTTGAACCCAAGCGTGTTCTCTGACCTTCCCAGATTTCTCATCTGCTCAAGCCATTGTTGTGGATATGGCTTCTGGAGCATGGCCATGAGAGCTAACTGCGGGCTGGCAGCTGGGGGAAAACTCACTCTGTTTCTGCTACTCTCTTTGATAAACTAATCTACCTCAGAGTGGCAGAGAAAGATTACATTTGGAGTACAGTTTCACAGAGGGACAATGGTGTTTCTGTAGATTGCAGGTATCCAGGAAGCAACACCTATAGATCTGCTGAGCATTGTGATCTATGGCCAACACGAGCAAGGGCACCAAGCTGTGGTTCACAATCAACAGCCTCTATGCAAAGGAGATYTGTCGTGCTGCATGAGGCAAATGGTGGTCACACCAGATACTGACTGGTTTTCTGATCCACACCCCTACCTTTTTTAAAAGTTACCTGTGACCAACCGATGCATATCTGTATTCCCAGTCGTGTGAAATCTATAGATTGTCCTAATGAATTTATTTAAATTGTCTGATTTCCTAATATGAACTGTAACTCAGTAAAATCTTTAAAATGTTTGCATGTTGCATTTATATTTTTGTTCTGTGTACAGTATGTAGAATATTGTTGGCCTGTTGGAAACTACAATTCCCTACAGTTCTGGCTTGATCTGATCTATCTCTAGAGAAACTACGCAATGTGTGCATTGAGCTCACCCKAAAAAAGGTAAATTGGCTGTTTAAAAAAAAAAAACAGGATATTCGGCTAATCGCTCAGCACTATCATAAGCTGAAGCTATAGGAGCCCATTGTTATTCTTGAGTTCCGTTATGTCATTAGGACACCATTAATACCAGCGTGTTATCATTAATGTGGCTTCTATTCATGTTTGCTGTCATGGAAATGAATCAATGTGTCATGATAAGCAGTTCTTGTGCTGTTAGGCATACCAGATGGTCAATAGTGATGGAAAGTATTGAACAGTCCCTATCTCACACAGACAGACACACTTACAGTTGATTATCAATAAACACACTGTTTGTATCCCTAGGTAGACTACTGTGTCATCACCAATGCAGAATCCTGAAGATATGCATGGGAAAAGTGACTTTGTCTGCATGTAGTTACTCATTGAGCTTATTTCTTTGTTTGTGGTAACAGAGTCATGGAGTTCTTTTTTAGCCTTTCCATGATCCAGTGGGTCACCTGTGGCTGTGTGAGAGGCTCCAGTGGAAAGAGACGCATGAATTTAGTCTGGAAAAAACAGCTAAAGGTCCTGCTGCTATCTTACCATCTCAACAGGTGCAGCCAATCTGGTGTACCAGGAAAACAGCCCACTGTTCACTTGAGTTCTTCGACCCCCCCCCGTTATCTACAGCAGTTTCTTCTCTAAGCGTGAATGGTATCCATGCTGTCACAACGCACATCATTTGTATTAGAGGTCGACCGATTAATCGGAATGGCCGATTAATTAGGGCCGATTTCAAGTTTTCATAACAATCGTAATCAGCATTTTGACACCGATTATGGCCGTTACATTGCACTCCACGAGGAGACTCGGTGGCAGGCTGACTACATTTTACGCGAGTGCAACATTTGCTAAGTTAGCGACAAAACTTGCTACAGCTTGACATAGCACTAGGCAACTTGATATACTTTATACTTCAACCAATAAATCACAGAGCATACAATTCTTATAACCTGAAAAATAATAATACATCACTTATAAGAAATTCTTTACCAATCTCCTACGCATTAAGTTTTCTTTTTCAAGTACAGAGTCGGTTTCAAATCCGAGGACTCACAAACTATTAAACCATGGCTAGTTTGTAGTTTTCGGTAACACACATTCGCCTGTCTACTTCAGCGCTTTCGGCGCGTTAAGTACGATGACATGTCCATATAAGTTAATACTATTAGAGCCTTGACTCATGGAATGTGTATCATAAATCTATTATTCACATCGAGATCATCAGCCATCACTAAATGGTAACCACATCTGCCAAAGTTTCGGGTAGAACTTTGACCCTTCTCTTCAAACAACCAGCCTGCATGAAATCCCGCCTCTTCGCACATTTTCAGAAAAAAATTCTGCTGAATAAAAATACCAGACTCACTGCACCCTAGTCTGCCGTCATGCTTTTCAAAGTCGAAGTCGGATTCAAATCTCTCGAGAGGGACTACGCAATGTTACCTATAGCTCTAATCATAGAGCATCATCAGAGTACACAACATTCTGCGTAATGTCAATTCTATATCACGAGCTTTCGGTAAAAACACACGTACAGTAAGATAAAGCAGATTCATTTATTTCATTTTTTCTCAAAACACACCTAATGCTAATATTTAGTTAAATACTTGATTTTGACCACTAAACCAAAGTTAGGACACACAATCATGTGCGAGACGATGCAAATTCTCTTCTTCCTTCATAACTCACGTGGCTGACATTGTCAAATTGCGGGAATCAGTATCATTCAGGATTGAATTACGTTACAGCGCAGATTACGTCAATTTGTACTCAAGTGCAAGCAACAGTTAGGGTATATGCAGCAGTTTGAGCCGCCTGGCTCGTAGCGAACTGTGTGAAGACCATTTCTTCCTAACAAAGGACCACGTTTTTTTCTAAGAGCGTAATTCATATCAAATTGCTGTTTTAACCGCTTTGTTCGGCACCACATTTTACAGAAAAAAATGTCTGCATAGTAGAAATATGTATTCTTCCCACTATAACCTTTGTTTCTGACTTTTTCAAGAATACGCAAAGTCGATATATTTACAAATCGGGGACTACCAATCTTAACTAGAGCTACTGTTTTGTAACGTGACGCTCATGTGCCACTGTTCTTTCTATGAACTTCACGGCGAGATATATATAACATCGTCAGTATAGTTAACGGAGGTATGTAATCCTCAGTATATGGAACACTATGGTCTCTCAGCAAGTTTTTACTACCATGGTACCACATTAGATAAAATGACGGAACGGTTCCGTATTTCAGCTAAAGCAATAAACATTTTTTTTTTCGAAACCTATTTATATTTCAACTTTATCCCCAAGAGCTCAACTGCTTTTCTTGACCCCTTTTCCGCAATCATTTTCATCAGGAAAAATATTATCTATCTACTATAATATTATTAATTTCCTACGTAGCTTTCTGCTATTTCAAGTACAGAGTCGGATTTCAAAATGGGAAATACCAATCTGTAACTAGAGCTATTTTCGTAAGCCACATCTTCGATCTCTGTCTTATCTGCTAGGTGCTTTTCGATGTATAAACATTGTCAGAAGTTAACAGTTTAATTCAGTTATGGAACCACTTATGTTACCAGCAAGTTTTTACTTAATGAGTATGACCTATACATTGTGTATTCTAAACTTTCCCAAATACAAATCTGTCTTGTATGAGGAACACCGCGCTTCTGCCAACATTTGACTTGAAGCAGAAAACACAAGTGGTCTTGCTATGGTGTTAGAGAATCTTCCCGCTATCTTGTTGCTTTTCACACAAGCTAACGGAAGCAGATGTCAAATCAGGTACTCCACCAATAAGCTATGTATTCACTAGAGCTAATTTTTTCGTAACCCATCGCCTTCTTTCAGGCTTCGGTAAAACAATGTAGAGTTAGCAGATTCATTCATTTCCATAACAACTATACAAAATCTAGGCGACACACTTATATACCAAATCCTCAGACAAAATCGGTTTTGATTCATAATCCTTCTCTCCTCTACTTCTGCTTGTCAATGTCGTTGAGAAACCAGCAGTACTAGCTCAGCTAATGAACGTACGTTACATGCCAGCATGTTTTTACGTACTTAATGCGATACCAACGTTTTTTTTCACAAACTTTCCAAACAAACTGACTGTGTGGACCCTTTCTCCGATTGCGGCTGTCAACAATTTTTATCACAGGGAAAAAGAATAATGTTCTAGATATACTAATCAACTCACACACCATTTTCCCCAGCAGGAGTCGTCTTTTAGCGAGTACACACTAAGTCGGATTTATCAAACTATAGGGACTAACCCAATTGTAACAGAAGGTAGCCATATTATTACGAATAATCCCACACACGCCTGATGCTTCAATACGATGGACTATCGGTAAAACATGTCAGAAGTTAGCAGATTCATTCATTCTCGAACACTATAATTTATGTACACAAAACTAAGACACAAAGTAGACAAAAATGTTTTGGATCAAAATCCTTCCCTCTAACTATGTATCAATTCTGTCACAGAGTACGCTCGAGTAAAATCAAGTACGTATATCAGAAAAACCTTACGTTACATGAGCAGATTTATCTTCTTATACTCAATGTTATCAGAGGAATATTTGAAGATCACCTGTGTTTATTATTTCCTAAACTTTCCAAACAGGGACCTGTCTCTACCTTACACGCTTTATGCAAACTATTTTCTACCAGAAAGAACATTCTGGTCATTAAGATAAAACATAAGCGATACCCCCAAGAAGCCTGTACCTGCTTCAAGCGTACGTATATACACGAGTGAGGTCTACAAATCGGACTATATTGACCAACTTTCTGACACCCACGCTATTTTTCGTAACTCTCTCCACTATAACACGGCGCTCGTTTCTTTCAGGCTCGTAAATATCGTTTTTTTTGCATTATTCCATGTATACAGAAAAGTATAAAGTCTAATTCAGTATTGGAAACACTATGTATCTACTAGCTAGTTTTAACTATATGGTACCTAATCTATATTTTTCAAATCTGAGACCCTCAAACAATGCGATTGACAGCATCACACACTTTTCGCAACATTTTACAGAAAAATAAATATTGAATATCTATATAAAATCTTCTTCATAGATACCTGTATTAATGCATTATCACAAAGTACAGAGTCGAGATATATGAGATATAAGTCGGTGAATTACCAATCTGTCACTAGAGCTATTATCTGGTAAGCCCATACGCCTGTCATCAAGGCTTCTCTGGTAAAACAACATGTACAGTAGAGGTAACACGTATAATTTCCGTATAGTGTAACACAACATAATTAGGTAACATAGTGCACAGTTATTTACTAATGGTAATCATAACAATTATATTTTTATCAAACTTTCCAAACAAACTTGCTGTTTTGACCCCTTTCGCAACATTTTACCAGAAATAAAATGTTTACTGCTTATATCATATATATATACTATATAATATATAAAAATTCATCCACCCCAACTATTGTCTAGCTTATCAAAGTACGAAGTTATCAGATTTTTCAAATCGGGAACTTAACCAAATCTGTAACTAGAGCTATTATTCGTAAACCCCAGTACGTCATGTTACTTTCGGTCTTACTGAGGTAAAACATGTTCAGTAAAGTTAGCAGATTCATTCATTTCCACAAACTATAGTATTTTGACCAACTAAACAAAGTTATTAGAACAAAAATGTTTATGGATCAAATTCACTTTCACTCTACATTAATCTGTACTTATTACAAATGCGGAAACAGTTAGATTCCGAATGAGAACTATAAACGAGTATTCACGCAGTTTTGACTAATGGAACAACGTTTTTTCAAACTTTCCCAAACAACTGCTGTTGTGACCCCTTTCGGCAATCATTTTAACAGAAAAAAATTCTGCTTACCTGAAAAATTTTCCCCTACTCTGTCTGCTTTTCAATATACAAAAGTCGGATTTCAAATTGGAGACTAAAACCAAATCTGTAACTAGAGCTATTTCTGCCTAACTACATTATCCGCACTGTCCTTCCAGGCTAGCGGTAAATACATGCTTCAGAAATTATGTCAGATTCATTCATTTCCCGAAACAACTATAATTTTGACCCACTAACAACTAAAAAGTTAGACCAAAAATATTCTGGGATGAAATCCCTTCTCTCTACTTCTGCCTTGCAATGCGGAAACAAGTTAATTCAGTATGGAACTTACGTTTACAGTAGTTTAATAAATGGTACCACGTTCTTTTCAAAACTTTCCCAAACAACTGCTGTTGTAACCCTTTCCGCAACCTTTTAAGGAAACAAAATTGTCTGCTATTATAAAAATCTTCCCCTACTGTCTGCTTTATTTCACAGAAGTACAAGTCGAGGATTCAAATCGGGACTACAAGTATATTCTAGTATACTCAGAGCTATTTTCATAACACCATCTCTCCATCAGCCTGTCCATCAGGCTTCGTAAAACATGTCAGAAGTTAACAGTTAATACTCAGACTAACAATCGGAGAGAGAGTGATTACGGAAAGGAAGACAGAGTTTAAGGTAATGAGTAGCCATAACCCCCATACCGATTATTGGAGGACCAAAAAAAGCCGATAGGATTAATCGGCCGATTTTTATATATATAATATTTAAACCATTTTTATTCAAACCTTTCCAAAACTAACTGCTGTTCATTTATGGACCCTATTTATCGGCAAACAATTATTTTATTATAACAGAAAAAATGTTCATGTCTATAATATAAAAATCTTACCCCTATCACTGTCGACTTATTTTACAAGTACAATAGTACGGTAATTTAAATTATGGGATATACCAATCTGTAACTAGTATATATAGCTATTTTATTCGTAAATACTCACCAATCGCCTGTCTTTCAGGCTTCTGAGTAAAACTTAGTCAATGAAAATATTAGTCACATATATAATGATCATTCATTCAATACATAACTAAATAATAGTTTGACGAAACCACACATATAAACCCAGAAAAGTAGTTAGACCAACTTATATTTTATTATATTGTGTAAACTCTTATACATCTCATAACCATATATATCTTATCTTGTCAAACGAGCGTGCATCATAAAAATCAAGATATGATTTCACGATGATTCAAATATCTTTACGAGTTTAAGCAGTTTTTATAAGTCAGGAAAACGAAGTTGTTGGAAGAAGAAAGTAAAAGTGCAACTATTTGTCTTCTCAATAAGCGATTACAGCCTATACTTTTAAAAGTTCCTTCACTCTAAAACTAGCATGAGCATTTGGAACACGCCTAACGACTCATATTGAATAAGCAACGAATGAGAAGAGTAGGTATTCATCTCTATTATAAACATGATTCCCTATCCCAAGTACTGATCTTTCCAAGTCACAAAGTGCGGATTAATACAGAAGGTACTACCTTTAGGTGATATAGCTTGTTAACTAGATTGCATTTTTACGTAGCCACACTATTCGTCTTCTGTTTTCTAGAGCTTCGGTAAAAACACTCGATCATAAGTTATGTATTGCTATGCATCAATATCACTTTTCCTGAAAACAACTCATATTATAGTGTTTAGATCGCACCTTATATAGGCACTAATAGTATTGCCAGCCTAATCTCGGGAGTTGAGTAGAGCACTTGAAGGCGAGAGAACGAGTAACCAAAGTTAGACTAAAAATGTTTTGGAGGCAGAGAGTCCTCCATCACGCGACTCATATCGCCCGGACAAGAACAGCTGGCGGAAAGACTATGTTTGATCTTCGACGAAAGAAACATTGAGACGATTAACACAGTGCTGTTAGTGATATTAATCGTTTATACGCCATGCGCTGCCTACCACCGCTCAGCAGACTGCTCTGATCAAATCTAAAACATAGACTTAATTATCCAGTATTTTTCCAAAACTTTCACCAAACACATCGTACGTTGGTGGAAACCCTTTCGCAACATCATCAAGACAAGAGTAAAACGAGAGCCTAGGGTCCATGTTCTAATATTATGGTAAATAATACATTACCCTTAACCAGAAACCTAAGTACTTCAATATCCATGTTCGCGCAATCAGAATATATTCAATATTTCGTGAGATTCTTTATCACGATTCTGTAACACATTAAGAGCTAATCTCGTTCGTTCTCGAGGAGCTATTTTATCTAATGGGTGGCATCCCTAAGTAAATATTGCTGTTACATTGCACAACCTTCAACGTTATGTCATAATTATGTACAATTCCGGCAAATGAATTACGGTCTTTGTTAGGAAGAAATTGGTCTTCACACAGTTTCGCTACGAGCCAGGCGGCTCAAACTGCTGCATATACCCTAACTGTGCTTG
>NC_036871.1:30216608-30267081 GCF_002910315.2 Salvelinus sp. IW2-2015 | reverse complement strand
CCCCCGCTCCTTATAATTACTGCATTCAGCCATATTTTACCAATCACAAAGTTTATCCAGATAATACAGATTTGTGAATTGACTACTTTGACTGAATATGAATGTTTGTCTTCCCCATAACCAAAATCCACTCCCCACATCCATTAATACAACACACAGATAACTTACAAATTTGTATATGTTGTTGCATGATTTATAAATGTGCATATTCGGTAACCGTAGGGACCTGCATCTAAAAACTCGATATACATGCAGCAAACAGACTATTCAAATATTGAACTCAGTTCAATAATGGCACAAACATTGCAGTTGTTTCGCTCCGTGTTGTAACAAGAGACAAGACAGTTGCCATAAGTGCAAAAGGGGTTGTATGTCAATAAAACCATATTGATGACAGCTAATTGAAAAAAGCGCACTTCCAGTCCTGCTTGGTTTTTGTCTGCTTGGTTTGGCTGAAAGCACTGAAATGGTTTATGCAAACAGAAGTAGTATGTAAAGATGGAAAGTGGCAAATAAATGCATTTTCCATCGTGGCTTAGAGCCTATCCCTGTGGGTCTCTCACCCTCCCTCTCTCTTCTCTCTGTCCCTCTCTCGCTCTTTCTCGTCTTGAACTCATCTCACTACTGAACCTTGGTCTTCAACAGATAGCTTGACTCATATTTCTTCTCTTTTGACCAAGAGGAAGATCTGATCACCTAAAAACAATGCACATTTTTCCTGACAGTGGCTTGCAAAGGATATGCATTTTCATACCTTTTTTGTTATTGTGCATATTAATTTGAACATGGTTATACAAATTAGAGGTCGACCGATTATGATTTTTCAACACCCCATACCGATTATTGGAGGACCAAAAAAAGCCGTTAGCGATTAATCGGCCGATTTTTATATATATATATATATATATATATATATATATATATATATATATATATATATATATAATATATATATATATATATATATATTGTAATAATTGACAATTACAACAATACTGAATTAACACTTTTTTATTTTTAACTTAATTACATCAATAAAATGCTATTCAGTCACAGAATGCAAGAGAAGTGACACAATTTCCCTAGTTAAAAGAAATTCATGTTAGCAGGCAATATTAACTAAATATGCAGGTTTAAAAATATATACATGTGTATTGATTTTAAGAAAGGCATTGATGTTTATGGTTAGGTACACATTGGTGCAACGACAGTGCTTTTTTCGCGAATGCGCTTGTAAAATCATCACCCGCTTGGCGAAGTAGGCTGTGATTCGATGATAAATTAACAGGTCCGCATCGATTATATGCAACGCAGGACAAGCTAGATAACTACACATGGTTGATATTACTAGTTTAACTAGTGATTATGTTAAGATTGATTGTTTTTATAAGATAAGTTTAATGCTAGCTAGCAACTTACATTGGCTCTTGCTGCACTCGCGTAAAATSTAGTCAGCCTGCCACGCAGTCTCCTCGTGGAGTGCAATGTAATCGGCCATAATCGGTGTCCAAAAATGCTGATTACCGATTGTTATGAAAACTTGAAATCGMCCCTAATTAATCGGCCATTCCGATTAATCGGTCGACCTCTAATACAAATGATGTGCGTTGTTGACAGATGACCGAGAGATAGACAAGATCAACAGGTCAAGGAGAGAATCATGATCATAGAATACAAACAGAAAAATCAAAGATGCACAAATTTCAGAAAGACAGGGTCAGATTTTTTAGTCTTGCTAACACCAGCCTCTCTACGTGGGTTACGTATCAGCCAGGCTACATATTCTTCACTTTATATTTGGAACATTTKAATTTCCTTGCCATTCCACAGTTGCCTATCATAGAGTCAGTAAACCATATCACATTTCGATACCACAGTCTGGAATTTCTCATTTTCTCATCAGTCTGGAATTTCTAATTTTCTCGTCACTAGGTGTGGCAACTTTAGTTACAAGCCTACTCTTGGGTCTTTAACCAGAACATTTCTGTTGAATATGGCACAAAAAGGGAATCCCCCACTGGGAAGAGAACAATGGCTCCACAAACCAAACAAAGTGGTTGGTGGTTGTTTGATTTCAATAATGGGTGCGCTTTCCTAATACCATTTAGTGTGTTCCTGTGTAGTCCTGCCATCGGTCTAATAAACTACATGGTTATATSACATCTCTACATGAATCTCATGTTTGTCATTCATTTTTCATGTTTGTGATGGATCCTATCATGACCTGCTCCATTAGTTCATATAGCCTACAGTGCATTTGGAAAGTATTCAGACCCCCTGACTTTTTCCACATAATGACAAAGCAAAAACAAGTAAAAAAATAAATAAAATGTGCACAGCTATTTTCAGGTCTCTCCAGAGCTATTTGATCGGGTTCAAGTCCGGGCTCTGGCTGGGCCACTCAATGACATTCAGAGTCGTTGTCCTGTTGGAAGGTGAACCTTCACCCCGGTCTGAGGTCCTGAGCGCTCTGGAGCAGGTTTTCATCAAGGATCTTTGTACTTTGCTCCGTTCATCTTTCCCTCGATCCTGACAAGTCTCCCAGTCCCTGCTGCTGAAAAACATCCCCACAGAATGATGCTGCCACTACCATGCTTCACCGCAGGGATCGTACCAGGTTTCCTCCAGATGTGACGCTTGGCATTCAGGCCAACGAGTTCAATCTTGGTTTCCTCAGACCAGAGAATGTCTTTTCTCATAGTCTGAGAGTCCTTTAGGTTCCTTTTGGCAAACTCCAAGCAGGCTGTCATGTGCCTTTTACTGAGGAGTGGATTCCGTCTGTCCACTCTACCATAAAGGCCTGATTGGTGGAGTGCTGCAGAGATGGTTGTCCTTCTGGAAGCTTCTCCCATCACCACAGAGGAACTATGGAGCTCTGTCAGAGTGACTATTGGGTTCTTGGTCACCTCCCTGACCAAGGCCCTTCTCCCCCGATTGCTCAGTTTGGCCTGGCGGTCAGCTCTAGGAAGAGTCTTGGCGCTTCCAAACTTCTTCCATTTAAGAATGATGGAGGCCACTGTGTTCTTGGGGACCTTCAATGCTGCAGACATTTTTTTTGTACCCGTCCCCATATCTGTGCCTCGACACAATCGTGTCTCTGAGCTTTACGGACAATTACTTCGACCTCATGACTTACTTGGTGTTTGCTCTGACATACACTTTCAACTTTGGGACCTTATATAGACAGGTTTGTGCCTTTCCAAATCATGTCCATTCAATTGAATTTACCACAGGTGGACTCCAATCAAGTTGTAGAAACATCTCAAGAATGATCAATGGAAACAGGATGCACTTGAGCTCAAATTCGATTCTCATAGCAAAGGGTCTGACTACTTATGTAAATAAGATATTTCTGTTTTTTATTTTTATAAATTAGCAAAAATGTCAAAAAAACTTTTCGCTTTTTCATTATGGGGGTATTGTGTGTAGATTGATGAGGAAAACAAATAATGTCATCCATTTTAGAATAAGGCTATAACATAACAAAATGTGGAAAAAGTCAAGGGGTCTAAATACTTTCRGAATGCACTGTATGTAGTTAATTTGTCCACTTTTATATGTAAATTCATTCTCCTATCTGTTCTGAATCTAGATTGAGATTCGGAATGTTTGCCTTCTATTTTCCCTTCCAGTTGTAGATCTAGGTTGCTGCTTGTTTTATGATATCTTGATTATAAGGAATCCCTATTCACTCTGGCCCTGATTCCCTTTTTATATGTCTTGCTCCCAGACAAACTAAACAACTTCTTTGCTCGCTTTGAGGACTATACAGTGCCATCGACACGGCCCACTACCAAAACCTGTGGGCTCTCCTTCACCGGAGCCAACGTGAGTAAAACATTTAAATGTATTACCCCTCGCAAGCCGCGTCCTCAGAGCATGCGTAGACCAGCTGGCTGGTGTGTTTACGGACATATTCAATCAATCCCTATCKCAGTCTGCTGTTCCCACATGRTTCAAGAGGGCCACCATTGTTCCTGTTCCCAAGAAAGCGAAGGTAACTGAGCTAAACGATTATCACCCCGTAGCACTCACTTCAGTCATCATGAAGTGCTTTGAGAGACTAGTCAAGGATCATATTACCTCCACCCTACCTGACACGCTAGACCCACTCCAATTTGCTTACCGCCCCAATAGGTCCACAGACGATGCAACGACGATACGAAAGAGTGGTTGAACAGGCTAGTAATCGCAACAAATCGCAACAGTTGAGGCAGATAATTTTAGGAAGAGAGGGTCCAGATTGTCTAGCCCAGCTGATTTGTAGTGGTCCAGATTTTGCAGCGCTTTCAGAACATCAGCTATCTGAATTTGGGTGATGGAGTAGTGGGGGAGGCTTAGGCAAGTTGCTGTGGGGGGTGCAGAGCTGTTGACCGGGGTAGGGGTAGCCAGGTGGAAAGCCATGGCCAGCCGTAGAAAAATGCTTATTGAAATTCTCGATTATCGTAGATTTATTGGTGGTGACAGTGTTTCCTAGCCTCAGTGCAGTAAGCAGCTCGGAGGAGGTGCTCTTATTCTCCATGGACAAACAGTGTCACAGAACCTTATCGAGTTTGTGCTGCAGGATGCAAATTTCTGTTTGGAAAAGCTAGCCTTTGCTTTCCAAACTGCTGTGTATATTGGTTCCTAACTTCCCTGAAAAGTTGCATATCGCGGGGGCTATTCGATGCTAATGCAGTATGCCACAGGATGTTTTTGTGCTATATCTGTTCTTAGTTCTAAATCTTTTGAATGGGGCATGCTTATTTAAGATGGTGAGGAAAGCACTTTTAAAGAKCAACCAGGCATCCTCCACTGACGGAATGAGGTCAATATCCTTCCAGGATACCCGGGCCAGGTCGATTAGAAAGGCCTGCTTGCTGAAGTGTTTTAGGGAGCGTTTGACAGGGATGAGGGGTGGTCGTTTGACCGTGGACCCATTACGGACGCAGGCAATGAGGCAGGGATTGCTGAGATCCTGGTTGAAGACAGCAGAGATGTATTTAGAGGGRAGGTTTTTCAGGATGATATCTATGAGGGTGTCCGTGTTTATGGATTTAGGGTTGTACCTGGTAGGTCCCATGATAATTTGTGTGAGATTGAGGGCATCTAGTTTAGATTGTAGGACGGCTGGGGTGTTAAGCATATCCCAGTTTAGGTCACCTAACAGTACAAACTCTGAAGATACATGGGGGAAATTAATTCACATATAGTGTCCAGGGCACAGTTGGGGGCTGAGGGGGGTCTATAACAAGCGACAACAGTGAGAGACTTATTTCTGGAAAGGTGGATTTTTAAAAGTAGATGCTCAAACTGTTTGGGCACAGACCTGGATAGCATGACAGAACTCTGCAGGCTATCTCTGCAGTAGATTGCAACTCCACKRCCTTTGGCAGTTCTATCTTGGCGGAAAATGTTGTAGTTGGGGATGGACATTTTTTGGTTGCCTTCCTAAGCCAGGATTCAGACACGGCTAGGACATCAGGGTTGGCGGAGTGTGCTAAAGCAGTGAATAAAACAAACTTAGGGAGGAGGCTTCTGATGTTAACATGCATGAAACCAAGGCTTTTACGATTACAGAAGTCAACAAATTATAGCGCCTGAGGAATAGAAGTGGAACTGGGGGCTACAGGGCCTGGGTTAACCTCTGTATCACCAGAGGAACAGAGGAGGAGTAGGATAAGGGTACGGCTAAAGGCTATAAGAACTGGTCGTCTAGTTCAGGATAAAAGGAGAAGATTTCTGGGCGTGGTAGAATAGATTCAAGGCWTAATGTACAGACAATGGTATGGTAGGATGTGAGTACAGTGGAGGTAAACCTAGGCGTTGAGTGACGATGAGAGAGGTTTAGTCTCTGGAGGCACCAGTTTAGCCAGGTGAGGTCTCCGCATGTGTGTGGGGTGGGGCAAAATAGCTATCTAAGGCATTTTGATTGGGACTGAGGGCTCTACAGTGAAATAAAACAATAAGAACTAGCCAAGACAGCAGTAGACAAGGCATATTGACATTAGAGAGAGGCATAAAGCAATCACAGGTGTTGATCAGGAGAGCTAAGACAACGGGTAAATGGCGATGAATGGGCAGAGTGGGTCAGTTAGGTACATACAGGACCTGGTTCGAGGCTGGGGCCGACAGGTAAATAAAATGAGGTACCGTGTTATTGAAACAGTCCAGGGGGCATCAGCTGTGTAGTCGAGTGATCATAGGCTCAAAAGAGCAGTAATAGGTGAGTCAGGGTGCCGTTCGGTAGTCACTACTACGCTAGGCGAGCAGGGGACACAGCGTTCAGAAAAGCTAGCGGGCCGGGGCTAGTAGATGGTTCTTCGGCGACATCGAACAGAATAGCCTGTTGAGACCACATCAGGCAATCACGTTGGCAGTCCAGTCGAGATGGATTGGCTGGGCTCCGTGTCGACAGTAAAGACAGAGGTGTTAGCTAACAGTAGCCACTCGTTTGCAGCTAGCTAGCTGCGATGATCTGGTGTAATGATGCAGAGCGGCAGGAATCCGGTGATATGGTAGAGAGAAGCAGTCCGATTATGCTCTGGGTTGATATCGCGCTGTGCAGACTGGCAGGTGTTGTCCTAGCTAAGGCTGGCTGATGACCGAGAAAAAGGTGAAGACCGCTAGCTGTGGCTAACAAAGACTAGTAGCTAGTTAGCTGGCTAGCTCCTTATGGAAGTTCCAGTTATAAGAAATAATAATAGCAGATTCCTACCACATTGGATGAGGCGGGTTGCATGAAAGCATATTTAGTTCGTAGATAGAAAGTGCAATTAAGATATATGCAAAAAAGGCCGGCTATTTACACGGGATAAGACAAAGYCAAATACACACGTCTTACTGCTACTCCATTGTCTGTCACCAGTGCAAATACCTTGTATGGGCCAAGGTTATTGATGACTGCCTTCAGCTCATCTGCAATATAGAGACCATTGTGTCTGTTGTCCCTTGTGTCTGTGCTCTTATAGAATACTGGTTGAGGGGTGCAGATGATGTAGTTAATTATTCCTTGCCCACAAACATTCGACCACCCATCAGAGATGATTGGAGTCTGCTTTCTCTATGATTTGCTTGACTTTCACTTGAACTCTGTTGAACTCTGCATCCAGCAAATTAGTAGATAAAGCATGTCTGTTTGGAGGGGTGTATGCTGAGCAAAGAACATTCAGAAATCTCTTCCAATACACATTGCCTGTGAGCATCAGAGGTGAACCAGTTGCATACACAGCTCGAGCAAGACATTCATCAGCATTTCTCTGACTATGTTACTCCATAGGGGTCAAAAAACCTTCTGATTCCKGGAGGACCCTGAGCTGTTGCTATCGATAAGGTGTCAGATTCATCATTTTCACCTCGAATAGATGTAGAGTGACTTTTGTCAGAGGTTGTGAGCGCTGAGGGAATTMTATGCACTTGGCCAGATGATTCTGCATCTTTGTTGCATTCTTCACATATGATTTGGCACTGCATTTGCAAATGTACACAGCTTTTCCTTCTACATTTGCTGCAGTGAAATGTCTCCACACATCAGATAGTGCCCGTGGAATTTTCCTGTAAAGATTAGATTATTTTTTTAAAGAATATAAATAAATACAATTCCATGTACAGATAAATAGTTAAGCAGTGAGATTAAACAACTCCTTTGATAAAGATAAAGATAAAGATAAATGTTTTAAAATTAAACGTATGGCAACAGGTGAATTAACACACCTCGGTTAGCAGGCTCAAGCAAGCTAAAACCCACATGGTAGCAAAAACTAACTATCAGAAAATGTTAAGTTAGAAATGATTTCAACACACTTTGCTGTAGGCTACTATTTACTAGTTAACAAAAAWTCATGTATGTCATATAAAATATATTCACCAAACCCAGTATTGTAATCAAAACTTACCAGAAAACATGTAGTCCTTGGCTCAGACAGTGTAGTAGTGTGGGCTCAATAGCATCTCATTAGTGTGCAAGATGTTGAGAATCAGCTGTACATGCGATGGAAGAGTGCACTGCACATGTAATGGAAGAATGCACTGTGCATGCAGAGGGTTGCAATTCCATTGAATTGGGGATAGTTTAACCAAAATATGCCACAAGACCTAGAATTGCCTTATGTGTGTCCCACAAAAAAAGGTTCACTGTTATAAGCTGACTTTTTTGGGGTGAATTTAAGCAAAAATCCCCAAATTCCTGGGCTTAACATCCCATTTATCGGAAAGTTTCCGACCCTTGGCAGCCCTAATTTATAGGCTACCCCGAACTCTGTCTCCGTTTTCTATCGTGTTAAATATCAGTGTCGACCTTCAGTAGGCCTAATTACCGCACACATTCAACTTCCAATTTCCCTTCAGTAGGTATAGTCTACATTATTATTCCATTTAATTAAATTTTTTCGTTTACCTTCATTTGTTTACCTTACGCATTCTGATTCTAAATTTCATTCAACCACTGAAAACCGTCCCACTTGCTGGCCAACAGATTTTCTTGTGGAGTTTTCATTTCATAGGGTTTTTAGTACTTTTATCTTAAGCCATCCTTTTAAATATGGTGTTCCTTTTTTAGTTCTAATTTTATCGACTGGAATATATCAAGAGAACGGGTTCAGAATATTAGGGATAAATGAAAGAAAGCCATCTAAATATATGCATATTAGTCTCCGTTTCAGCACCAATTGGTAGATTTGAAAATACTCTGATCTTGTAGGTAATTTAGGTTTAGAAAAGTATTTATGAATCATAAAAAACAGGTTTGGAGAGTCTTTACACACGAAAGAAAGAAAATTGTGGTTTGATTCATTCTGAAAATGGTAATGTTGGAAGATTAGTGTACATAGAGTTATAATAGGGAGAACAGTGTACAATAGTAGGCTATACCCTCGTCTATTGCCTGCACAAATCATGGAACTCTGTGATGACACGGCCAAGTATTGCGCCATGCGTCGGGTTCAAACTGTTACGGCTTCTGCCCTCGGCTCCATGACAATTGAATTAGCCTACATGTGTTTCAAAAAATATACAGTGCATTCAGAAAGTGTTCAGACCCCCTGACTTTTTCCATATTTTGTTAGGTTACAGTCTTATTCWAATTTTTTWTTTTTTTTATTCTCATCAATCTACACACAATATTCCATAACGACAAAGTGAAAACTGGTTTTTAGAAATGTTTGCAAATGTATATAAAAACCCCCAGAATTGCCTTATTTACATAAGTATTCAGATCCTTTGCTATGAGACTTGAAATTGAGCTCAGGTGAATCCTGTTTCCATTGGTCATCCCTGATGTTTCTACAACTTGATTGGAGTCCACCTGTGGTAAATTCAATTGATTGGACATGATTTTGAAAGGCACACGCCTGTCTCTATATAAGGTCCCACAGTTGACAGTGCATGTCAGAGCAAAAACCAAGCCATGAGGTTAAAGGAATTGTAATAAAGAGCTCCGAGACAGGATTGTGTCGAGGCACAGATCTGGGGTAGGGTAACAAAACATTTCTACAGCATTGAAGTTCCCCAAGAACACAGTGGCCTCCATCATTCTTAAATGGAAGAAGTGTGGAATCACCAACACTCCTAGAGTTGGCCATCCCCGGCCAAACTGAATAATCGGGTTAGGGAGGTGACCAAGAACCCGATGGTCACTCTGACAGAGCTCTAGAGTTCCTCTGTGGAGATGAGACAACCTTCCAGAAGGACAACCATTTATGGAGCAATCAGACGGAAGCCACTCTTCAGTAAAAGGCACATGACAGCCCACTTGGAGTTTGCCAAAAGCACCTAAAGGACTCTGACCATGAGAAACAAGATTKTCTGGTCTGATGAAACCAAGATTGAACTCCATTGGCCTGAATGCCAAGTGTCACGTCTGGAGGAAACCTGGCACCATCCCTACGGTGAAGCATGGTGGTGGCAGGATCTTGCTGTGGGGATGTTTTTCAGCGGCAGGGACTGGGAGACTAGTCAGGATCGAGGGAAAGATGAACGGAGCAAAGTACAGAGAGATCCTTGATGAAAACCTGCTCCAGAGCGCTCAGGACCTCAGGCTGGGGCGAAGGTTCACCTTCCAACAGGACAACGACCGTAAGCACACAGCCAAGACAACGCAGGAGTGTCTTCGGGACTAGTCTCTGAATGTCCTTGAGTAGCCCGGCCAGAGCCCGGATTTGAACCCGATCGAACAACTCTGGAGAGACCTGAAAATAGCTGTGCAGCGACGCTCCCCATCCAACCTGACAGAGCTTGAGAGGATCTGCAGAGAAGAATGGGAGAAACTCACCAAATAGAAGGCTGTAATCGCTGCCAAAGGTGCTTCAACAAAGTACTGAGTAAAGGGTCTGAATACTTATTTAAATGTAATATTTCAGTTTTGAATACATTTGCAAACATTTAAAAAAAAAATCTGTTTTTGCTTTGTCACTATGGGGTATTGTGTGTAGATTGATGAGGGAAAAAAACATATAAAATAATTTTAGAATAAGGCTGTAACGTAACAAAATGTGGAAAAAGTCAAGGTGTCTGAATACTTTTCCAAATGCACTGTATAACTGTTACCAATGATCCTCAGCAACAACCACACGACTGTTACGGCATTTAAAGAGGAACCAAATTAAGGTAAACAAATAGAATAATAATATAGGCTATACCAACTGAAGGGAACTAACAGTAAATTGGGCAGTTGAATATGTGTGGTTATTAGGCCTACTGACGGTCGATACTTAACATGATAGAAAAAGGAGACCGAGAAAGTCGGGGTAGCCTATAATTTTAAGACATTTGAGAGTGCCAATCCATGCAAGTCAAAAGTCCAAACAATTTAAGTTCTGCATAACCGCACAGCATTTACAGGGATGCAAACTAGTCACCTTTTGGCGAAATTCGCCGTTTTGAATCCAAAATAGTGATTCGTGTAGATTCGATGAAAAAAGTTCGGGGGGAGCTTAGATCACTACTGGCTGTAAGCGAACGAGGGATGCGCATTTGGAGCAATACTGMCTGTATCCAAGGCTCAGCCAATCGTTTACATACAACAGAATACAGCGCAGCATGCGACTGTAGAATGAAGAGACAACCAATTCACTAGGTACAGCATCAGCGCGCGCTCTGGAAAGGCAGCTTGTCAGTTACAGCAGCGCATCCCCTGAATGATAAGGAAGAGGTGACGTTAGGTGAGAAGCCTGACCACGGAGACGGGGTGAGAAGGTGATGAAGCGTACTTCACGAGCTGTAACTGAAAAACTACTGGAATTTGGAAAGTTTGAAGTGAGGGAGAAAGTGTGGTGGAACAAGTATTAGCGTTGTTAAGTATCTTGCTATCTGGATTGAATTCTCCGTTAGCTAGCCAGAGAAATGTTGAGCAACATTAGCCAATTTATCTGATCAAATAATTAAGTTTATGGTGTGAAAATTAGCTTTCTAATAAAGTCAGACAACATCAGATGAGCTAACATTAATAACCTAACCAATTCGCTGTAGTATTAACTGGTATACGACTCCTTGCTGTTCTTCAAGTTATAACGCGTTAGTTGCTTACTGGACCCTGTCAATCTGTGTGAAATGTTAACTAGCTAACAAACTAAACACTATATGTTAACTAATGTTTTCCCTCTACAGTAAATATGTGATTAATTTTCAGAATTAGGTGAAAATTAGGCTTAAACTGGATGCTACTATAGAGGTGAAAGGAACACCACACACTTTTCCTCATTCTCACTTTTGCTGGCACATTGTACACTTTCTGCCTGTGGACATATGTTCTACAATGTAATAATGTGCAGTGTAGCCCAAATATATTGTTTTTGTTGTGTTGCACTTGACAGTAACACGTGTGTGTGAGAATGAGGGGGGATTATACTTTTTTACTCTTATTTTTGCACACATGTAGCCTTGTGCACTTGATCGATGTCTATAGTGGCCACTATAATAGAGCAAAATTAGAATGCCTGTTTGTCTCATTCTATTTGTACTATAAGGTGTTTTTTCCCCAAGTGCAATATTTATGTGTGTGGTCACAAGCGTTCTATTATAAAGGCTGTCATGGTCACAAGCGTTCTATTATAAAGGCTGTCATGGTCACAAGCGTTCTATTATAAAGGCTGTCATGGCTAACTGCAATATTAGTGTATTGTTTTTGTCTCGACTTGAGTGTCATTTGCAGTAAAGTCTAGGCAACAAATAACATTGGATTCCTTTCTTTACATTTTTTAGCTGTGAGTTAGGTTCACATGAACCACTTTTTATTTTATACACAGAGACTGATAATGGAGATCATATTCTTTGTTGTTTAATTAGTTAAAACCTGCATTTCTCCCTAGCAGGGATTRTTTTGCATGTTTCAGTGCAAAAAAAAGTGTCACCTTTTTGGGCCCTCAGCAGTTTGCATCCCTGCATTTAATAAATTGTACTGCTTCAGTTTGTTGCCATATGACAGTTTTTTTTCTCCAATAATTATAAGGTAAAAATAAATCTTAAACAAGTGTCATTTATAATTCCCTTTTCCAAACAGATTACTCATTTACCTAGTTCTTATCAATAGCTCTTATCAAGTTGTTAATTAGAGTGCATAAAGAATGGTGTTATTTCTATCTGAAAAAATAAAGTACTGTAAATGCTTTTCCAACTTGGAACCGGTAGGTTCGCTAGACCTTATTCATGGTTTCCTCGCACGTAAAGGTGGTGGAATTATCAGGGAATGAAGTCCAGGTCAGAATAAGATGTATCTGTAGACACCTCCGCCACACCTTCATTTGTTCAATCTTTACCCAAACGAATAGCTGGTGAATAGCATGCTATTATCATGCTTAAGTTCAAGGTCAGAATATGCATAGAGACGAAATTACCCCCTATATAATTCCCTACTTGTGGCTAGAGCCTTATATCCTTCTGTCCTTTTAATTTCTGCCCCCTAAAAATACCCTCCTGGAAATATTAGTCACACTTTATTTGGATAGTCTGAATAGTCCTTCTGTAGATGTTCTACAGATGGTCATACAATCAACAAGCTATCTGTTGATAAGAAACTGCAACAATTTCAAAGATTTTACTGAGTTACAGTTCATATAAGTAAATCGGTCAATTGAAATATATTCGTTAGACCCTAATCTATGGATTTCTGTCATACTATCCCGGTCTGTGCCCAAACAATTTGAGCTTCTACTTTTAAAAATCCACCTCTCCAAAAACAAGTTTCTTACCGATGCCGCTTGCTATAGACCACCTTCTGCCCCCAGCTGTGCCCTGGACACCATATGCGAATTGATTGCCCCCCATCTATCTTCAGAGCTCGTGCTGCTAGGTGACTTAAACTGGGACATGCTTAAAACCCCGGCCATCCTACAATCTAAGCTTGATGCTCTCAATCTCACACAAATTATCAATGAACCCACCAGGTACAACCCCAAATCCGTAAACACGGGCACCCTCATAGATATCATCCTAACCAACCTGCCCTCCAAATACACCTCTGCTGTCTTCAACCAGGATCTCAGCGTCACTGCCTCATTGCCTGCGTCCGTAATGGGTCTGCAGTCAAGCGACCACCCCTCATCACTGTCAAACGCTCCCTAAAACACTTCAATAAGCAGGCCTTTCTAATCGACATGGCATGGTTATCCTGGAAGGATATTGACCTCATTACATTAGTAGAGAACGCCTGGTTGTTCTTTAAAAGTGCTTTCCTCACCATCTTAAATAAGCATGTCCCATTCAAAAAAAATTGAACCAGGAACAGATATAGCCCTTGGTTCACTTCAGACTTGACTGCCCTTGACCAGCACAAAAACATCCTGTGGCGTACTGCATTAGCATCGAATAGCCCCCGCGATATGCAACTTTTCAGGGAAGTTAGGAACCAATATACACAGGCAGTTAGGAAAGCAAAGGCTCGCTTTTTCAAACAGAAATTTGCATCCTGTAGCACTAACTCCAAAAAGTTCTGGGACACTGTAAAGTCCATGGAGAATAAGAGCACCTCCTCCCAGCTGCCTACTGCACTAAGGCTAGGAAACACTGTCACCACCGATAAATCCATGATAATTGAGAATTTCAATAAGCATTTTTATACGGCTGGCCATGGCTTTCCACCTGGCTACCCTGATCCCGGTCAACAGCCCTGCACCCCTCACTGCAACTTGCCCAAGCCTCCCCCATTTCTCCTTCACCCAAATCCAGATAGCTGATGTTCTGAAAGAGCTGCAAAATCTGGAACCCTACAAATCAGCAGGGCTAGACAATCTGGACCCTCTCTTCCTAAAATTATCCGCCGAAATTGTTGCAACCCCTATTATTAGCTTGTTCAACCTCTCTTTTGTATCGTCTGAGATCCCCAAAGATTGGAAAGCTGCCGCGGTCATCCCCCCTCTTCAAAGGGGGAGACACTCTAGACCCAAACTGCTACAGATCTATATCTATCCTACCCTGCCTTTCTAAGGTCTTCAAAAGCCAAGTTAACAAACAGATCACCGACCATTTCGAATCCCACCGTACCTTCTCCGCTATGCAATCTGGTTTCCGAGCTGGTCCGGGTGCACCTCAGCCACGCTCAAGGTCCTAAACGATATCATAACCGCCATCGATAAGAGACAATACTGTGCAGCTGTATTCATTGACCTGGCCAAGGCTTTCGACTCTGTCAATCACCATATTCTTATCGGCAGACTCAACAGCCTTGGTTTCTCAAATAACTGCCTCGCCTGGTTCACCAACTACTTTTCTAACAGAGTTCAGTGTGTCAAATCGGAGGGCCTGTTGTCCGGGACCTCTGGCAGTCTCTATGGGGGTGCCACAGGGTTCAATTCTCGGGCCGACTCTTTTCTCTGCATACATCAATGATGTCGCTCTTGCTGCTGGTGATTCTCTGATCCACCTCTACGCAGACGACACCTTTCTGTATACTTCTGACCCTTCTTTGGACACAGTGTTAACAAACCTCCAGACGAGTTTCAATGCCATACAACTCTCCTTCCGTGGCCTCCAACTGCTCTTAAATGCAAGCAAAACTAAATGCATGCTCTTCAACCGATCGCTGCCCACACCAACCACCCGTCCAGCATCACTGCTCTGGACGGTTCTGACTTAGAATATGTGGACAACTACAAATAGCTAGATGTCTGGTTAGACTGTAAAATCTCCTTCCAGACTCACGTTAAGCATCTCCAATCCAAAATTAAATCTAGAATCGGCTTCCTATTTCGCAACAAAGCATCCTTCACTCATGCTGCCAAACATACCCTAGTAAAACTGACTATCCTACTGATCCTTGACTTCAGCGATGTCATTTATAAAATAGCCTCCAACACTCTACTCAGCAAATTGGATGCAGTCTATCACAGTGCCATCCGTTTTGTCACCAAAGCCCCATATACTACCCACCACCGCGACCTGTATGCTCTCGTTGGCTGGCCCTCACTTCATATTCGTCGCCAAACCCACTGGCTCCAGGTCATCTATAAGTCGTTGCTAGGTAAAGCCCCGCCTTATCTCAGCTCACTGGTCACCATAGCAGCACCCACCCGCAGCACGCACTCCAGCAGGTATATTTCCTTCTTCGGCCTCCTTTTCTTCCAGTTCTCTGCTGCCAATGACTGGAACGAACTGCAAAAATCACTGAAGCTGGAGACCCATATCTCCCTCACTAGCTTTAAGCACCAGCTGTCAGAGCAGCTCACAGATCACTGTACCTGTACATAGCCAATCTGTAAATAGCCCATCCAACTACCTCATCACCATATTGTTATTATTATTTTTTCTTTCTCCTTTGCACCCCAGTACAGCTACTTGCACACTCATCTTCTGCACATCTATCACACCAGTGTTTAATTTGGCATACTGTAATAATTTCACCACTATGGCCTATTTATTGCCTCACCCCCCCCTTATCCTACCTCATTTGCACACACTGTATATAGACTTTCTCTATTGTATTATTGACTGTATGTTTGTTTATTCTATGTTGTTGTTTGTGTCGCACTGCTTTGCTTTATCTTGGCCAGGTCGCAGTTGTAAATGAGAACGTGTTCTCAACTAGCCTACCTGGTTAAATAAAGGTGAAATAAAAAAAATATTCACATAACTTGGAATACAGATATGCATCTGTTGGTCACAGATACCTTAAAAAAGTAAAAAAAGTAGGAGCGTGGATCAGAAAACCAGTCAGTATCTGGTGTGACCACCATTTGCCTCGTGCAGCTCGACAGAAACCTCCTTCACATAGAGCTTGATCAGGATGTTGATTGTGGCCTGTGGAATGTTGTCCAACTCTTCAATAGCTGTGCGAAGTTACTGGATATTAGCGGGAACTGGAACACACTGTCGTACACGTCGACCCAGAGCATCCCAAACTTGCTCAATGGGTGACATGTCTGGTGAGTATGCAGGCCATGATAGAACTCCGCTTCCAGGAATTGTGTACAGATCTTTGCGACATGATGCTGTGCATTTTCATGCTGCAACATGAGGCGATGGCGGRGGATGAATGGCATGACAAGGCCTCAGGATCTTGTCACGTTATCCCTGTGTATTCAAATGTGTTCATTGTCCGTAGCTTATGCCTGCCATACCATAACCCCACCGTCACCATGGGACACTGTTCACAAAGTTGACATCAGCAAACCGCTCGCCCACACAACGCCAGCTGTGGTCTGCGGTTGTGAGGCCGGTTGGACGTACTGCCAAATTCTCCAAAAGGACCTTGATGGCGGCTTATGGTAGAGAAATTAACGTTCCATTCAAAATTGCACATTTTAGAGTGGCCTTTTATTGTCCCCAGCACAAGGTGCACCTGTGTACTGATCATGCTGTTTAATCAGCTTCTTGATAGGCCACACCTGTCAGGTGGATGGATTATCTTGGTAAAGGAGAAATGCTCACTAACAGGGATGTAAACACATTTGTGCACAACAATTTWGAGAAATAAGATTTTTGTGCATATGGAACATTTCTGGGATCTTTTATTTCAGTTCATGAAACATGGGACCAACACTTTACATGTTGCATTTCTATTTTTGTTCTGTATTGATAGTTAGTTGAAATGTTACTGATAGTCCATCATTGGATGCTCTACATACTATCCAAATATTGTTACAGAAATATTTTATGGAGTAATCTGAGATTTTCCCCAGGTGTCAGATATATATCCTACAACATTGTCGGCCTGAGTCTGACTGCTGTAAAACTGGATTTTCCACACGCACACGACACTTTCACGCTTATGCTGTCTCCCGGAGAGAGAACATTTCCTCTAAACCTCATGTAAGGCTAGTCCTAAAACATATCCTATATTATTTATGTGAAGATGTGTGTATATGAGATAGAAGAACAACATTTAAAAACCTGAAGTAGGACTCAATATTAGGAAMATGTTCTTAAAACCTTTTGTCAATAGGGGGTGCTGTTAGCACTTTATTTTTTTTGACATTGCCAAATTAAACTGCCTAGTAGTCAATTCTTGCTCGTACAATATGCATATTATTGTTATTATTGGATAGAAAACACTCTCTAGTTTCTATAACCGTTGGAAAATTATGTCTCTGAGTGGAACAGAACTCTATCTACAGCACCTTTTCCTGACAGGGAGTGAGATTTTCAGAAATCTTGGCCTCTGGTCCCAGGTCAGTTTTTAATGTCCCTGTGAATGCTATGAGGATATACAAACACTGCCTACACCTTCCTCTAGATGTCAGTAAGTGGTGACAATTTGAATGGAAGTGGATTGGGGCGCAATCAGGGCCTGTATAAAACAGAAAAGACGCGGAAGTAAGTTTCTTTTGGATCCTGCGCTGGACGCATGAAGGGCGTCGGGACCGACCCTTTCCAAGCCTTGGTTTAGCCAGTAATATATCGCCGTCATGTTTTTACCTTGTTATAGGTGTTAAAAACATCATAAGGTAGTTAAATTTAAACCGTTTTATAGCAAATTTATATCTCGTTTAGTGCGATTTTTGAGGCATTTATTTGTGACGCTCTTCCATGAGCTGGGCACGTTTCCTGTACATACCGAACGTTATTGGCCATTTCGACGGGACAAGAGGACATCTTTTCGACCAAAAAAGAACGATTAGACCGGAGAAAGGATACTTTTGCCCAAGATTCTGATGGAAAGAACAGCTCACACGTAAGCACTATTTATGATGATAAATCGCTGTTCTGTTGAAAAATTTTAAACGCATATATCGCCATTTTGTTATGTGTAGCTTCGCTTGGCGGACCCGGTATTGCACAAGTTAAGGGGATAATTTTTAGAATGTAAGTCATCGATTGCATTAAGAACTAATTTGTCTTTCGATTCCTGTCAACCCTGTATTTTTTAGTCAAGTTTATGATTAGTTATCGATTAGACTAGATCACTCTCAAAGATAGCGCCCGACATTTTCAGGCCAGTTTTGCTACTATTCTCATTGTATAACCACGTTTTTTTGTGGCTAAATATGCACATTTTCGAACAAACTCTATATGTATGTTGTAATATGATGTTACAGGAGTGTCATCGGAGAATTCTGGAGAAGGTTAGTGAAAAAATTAATATATTTTGGTGATCAATAACGTTATCGCTCCCGTTGCCTTGGATTCATGCTGGGGTAACGTTTGCACATGTGGTTATGCTAATATAACCGATTTATTGTGGTTTTCGCTGTAAAACGCTTAGAAAATCTGAAATATTTGTCTGAATTCAACAAGATCTGTGTCTTTCCATTGCTATGCTTTTGTCTATTTTTTATCGAAATGTTTTATGATGAGTAAATTGGTAATACACGTTGCTCTCTGTATTTATTCTAGTCGAGTTGTGATGGTGGTGCAATTGTAAACTATGATTTCTACCTGAAATATTGCACCATTTTTCTAACAAAACTATCCTATAACATAAATATGTTATCAGACTGTCATCTGATGAGGTTTTTCTTGGTTAGTATCTTTATTTGGCCGAATTGGTGATAGCTACTGGTGGAGAGAAAAAATGGTGGACAAAGAAAAATGGTGTCTTTTGCTAACGTGGTTAGCTAATAGATTTACATATTGTGTCTTCCCTGTAAAACATTTTAAAAATCAGAAATGATTGCTGGATTCACAAGAAGTGGATCTTTCATCTGGTATCTTGGACTTGTGATTGAATGATATTTAGATGCTACTATTTACTTGTGACGCTATGCTAGCTATGCTATTCAGCTTTTTTACTGGTGGGGGTGGGGGGTGCTCCCGGATCCGGGTTTCTGACTCGGTAGAAGTTAATATTTTGTACACTCGCTGTATATACGAATGTACAACGTGCCTGTATTGCCTCAACTTGGTAATAATGTCTTACAAAACCGAGCGAGCAAACAATTAATTCAGATGTCCTGTCATTGCTTGTCTGTGACTTTTCATCACTTGACTACATGTAATTGCAGTACGGCATGTTATCTTTCCCCAGAATGACATTGCATGCTCTCTTTCAATGGGTGTGGTAAAAATGTTGATCAAAGCCTATATAGCTTTCCATTATCTACTTTAATGTTACTTACAGTGCATAGAGACTGTTTACAGATGAACAGCAATTGTTTGGTCTAAACTTGCCACCATTTTAAGTACAACTGATTGTGCTTCCTGCAAGGCCATGGCCGAAGAAAAACCTGAGTCCGTAACGTGATATTATTGGTCTCAGAAATTAGACTGTTTCTACTGCAAATATATTTCTCTTTCCAGGATACCAACACTAACAGAACAGGAGTTGTGGAGACTTTCAGCAGGGCAACTTTGCATTTTGTACCCCCATCTATCAGCCTAATCAGTCAGAAAATCCCTATCATTTATTTTCACAGTGCAGTCAGTGTTCCTGTGACGGTTCCTGTGACAGACAGTTCCTGGGATAGTTCCTCTAATGACAAGAGATGAGCCTAAACAGAACAACCATCAAGTGATACATTTAACTCCCCAAATCAGCATCATTCAGTCAAATCCTTCTGTCAATAAATACAGGTCTAAATAATGTTGACAATTTTATTTGTATTTATTTCAACTTTATTTAACTAAGCAAGTCAGTTAAGAATAAATTCTTATTTACAATGACGGCCTACCAAAAGGCAAACGGCCTCCTGCGGGGACGGGGGATAAAAAAAATATATATAAATATATATTAGAGGTCGACCGATTATGATTTTTCAACGCCGATACCGATTATTGGAGGACCAAAAAAAGCCGATACCGATTAATCGCCCGATTTTATTTATTTATATATATATGTGTGTGTGTGTATATATGTATATTTGTATATATATTTGTAATAATCTCAATCACAACAATACTGATTGAACACTTTTATTTTAACTTAATATAAAACATAAATCAAATCTATTTAGTCTCAAATAAATAATGAAACATGCTCAATTTGGTTTAAATAATGCAAAAAACACAGTGTTGGAGAAGAAAGTAAAAGTGCAATATGTGCCATGTAAAAAAGCTAACATTTAAGTTCCTTGCTCAGAACATATGAAAGCTGGTGGTTCAATATTCCCAGTTCTTCAATATTCCCAGTTAAGAAGTTTTAGGTTGTAGTTATTATAGGAATTATGACGCGTCGACTACTTCTCTCTATACCATTTGTATTTTATATACCTTTGACTATTGGATGTTCTAATAGGCACTTTAGTGTTGCCAGCCTAATCTCAGGCTTGAAGTCATAAACAGCGCTGTGCTTCAAGCATTGCTAAGAGCTGCTGGCAAACGCAGTAAAGTTTGAATGAATGCTTACGAGCCTGCTGCTGTCTACCACCACTCAGTCAGACTTCTCTATCAAATATCAAATCATAGACTTAATTATAATATAATAAACACAGAAATACGAGCCTTTGGTCATTAATATGGTCAAATCCGGAAACTATCATTTCGAAATCAAAATGTTTATTCTTTCAGTGAAATACGGAACCGTTCCGTATTTTATCGAACGGGTGGCAACCGTAAGTCTAAATATTGCTGTTACATTGCACAACCTTCAATGTTATGTCATAATTACGTCAAATTCTGGCAAATTAGTTCGCAATGAGCCAAGCGGCCCAAACTGGTGCATATACCCTGACTCTGCATGCAATGAATGCAAGAGAAGTGACACAATTTCCCTAGTTAATATTGCCTGCTAACATGAATTTCTTTTAACTAAATATGCAGGTTTAAAAATATATACTTCTGTGTATTGATTTTAAGAAAGGCATTGATGTTTATGGTTAGGTACATTTGTGCAACGATTGTGCTTTTGTTAAATCATCACCCGTTTGGCGAAGTACGCTGTGATTCGATGATAAATTAACAGGCACCGCATTGTTTATATGCAACGCAGGACAAGCTAGTTAACCTCGTAATATCATCAACCATGTGTAGTTAACTAGTGATAATGTGAAGATTGTTTTTTATGAGATAAGTTTAATGCTAGCTAGCAACTTACCTTGGCTCCTTGCTGCGCTCGCGTAACAGGTGGTCAGCCTGCCACGCAGTTTCCTCGTGGAATGCAATGTAATCGGCTTCCAAAAATGCAGATTACCTATTGTTATGAAAACTTGAAATCGGCCCTAGTTATTTGGCCATGCCGATAAATCAGTCAACCTCTAATAAATACAGGACAAACCCACATCACGACAATCTTAGACAACACTACATAAAGAGAGACCTAAGACAACAACATAGCAAGGCAGCAACACATGACAACACAGCATGGTAGCAACACAACATGGTAGCAGCACAAAACATCGTACAAATATTATTGGTCACAGACAACAGCACAAAGGGCAAGAAGGTAGAGACAACAATACATCACGCAAAGCAGCCACAACTGTCAGTAAGAGTGTCCATGATTGAGTCTGAATGAAGAGATTGAGAACTGTCCAGTTTGAGTGTTTGTTGCAGCTCATTCCAGTCGCTAGCTGCAGCGAACTGAAAAGAGGAGCGACCCAGGGATGTGTGTGCTTTGGGGACCTTTAACAGAATGTGACTGGCAGAACGGGTGTTGTATGTGGAGGATGAGGACTGCAGTAGATATCTCAGATAGGGGGGGAGTAAGGCCTAAGAGGGTTTTATAAATAAGCATCAACCAGTCGGTCTTGCAACAGGTATACAGAGATGAGGAGTATAGAGTGCAGTGATGTGTCCTATAAGGAGCATTGGTGGCAAATCTGATGGCCGAATGGTAAAGAACATCTAGCCGCTCGAGAGCACCCTTACCTGCCGATCTATAAATTATGTCTCCGTAATCTAGCATAGGTAGGATAGTCATCTGAATCAGGGTTAGTTTGGCAGCTGGGGTGAAAAAGGAGCGATTACGATAGAGGAAACCAAGTCTAGATTTAGCTTTAGCCTGCAGCTTTGATATGTGCTAAGAGAAGGACAGTGTACCGTCTAGCCATACTCCCAAGTACTTGTATGAGGTGACTACCTCAAGCTCTAAACCCTCAAAGGTAGTAATCACACCTGTGGGGAGAGGGGCATTCTTCTTACCAAACCACATGACCTTTGTTTTGGAGGTGTTCAGAACAAGGTTAAGGTTAGAGAAAGATGTTGGACACTAAGAAACTTTGTTGTAGAGCATTTAACACAAAAATCGGAAAAACATTGGCCTTTGACTACATTGTGAATTCATGCATGCTTTAGGCCTACAGAGAGAGCAATGCCGATTTCTGTGTGTGTGTAGGCTATGTGTGTTATCCCCCTCGCTCCTGATCAACAGCCTCTTTTGACATGACTCGTTCTGAGGGCTGGATTCACTAAACACACACAAGGTACCAAGAGCTTTACTCAACAGGAGCTTTACTCAACGGGCCGGCTGGTCAGCCTGTAACATCTACAAGCTTTACTCAACGGGCCGGCTGGTCAGCCTGTAACATCTACAAGCTTTACTCAACGGGCCGGCTGGTCAGCCTTTAACATCTACAAGCTTTACTCAACGGCCGGCTGGTCAGCCGTAACATCTACAAGCTTTACTCAACGGGCCGGCTGGTTCAGCCTGTAACATCTACAAGCTTTACTCAACGGGCCGGCTGGTCAGCCTGTAACATCTACAAGCTTTACTCAACGGGCCGCTGGTCAGCCTGTAACATCTACAAGCTTTACTCAACGGGCCGGCTGGTCAGCCTGTAACATCTACAAGCTTTACTCAACGGGCCGGCTGGTCAGCCTTAACATCTACAAGCTTTACTCAACGGCCGGCTGGTCAGCCTGTAACATCTACAAGCTTTACCTCAACGGGCCGGCTGGTCAGCCTGTAACATCTACAAGCTTTACTCAACGGGCCGGCTGGTCAGCCTTTATCATCTACAAGCTTTACTCAACGGGCCGGCTGGTCAGCCTGTAACATCTACAAGCTTTACTCAACGGGCCGGCGATCGCATCTAAACTTTCATTGTATTTCCACGACAACCGGCAACAAAGTTCGTCTTTCAATCAKCCACGTGGGTATAACCAATGAGGAGATAGCACATGGGTACCTGCTTCTATAAACCAATGAGGAGATGGGAGAGGCAGGACTTGCAGCGCGATCTGCGTCAGAAATAGGAATGAGTTCTATTTTAGCCCTTGGCGTGCGTGAGCAGTGTGGGTGCAATAATTGAATAACATGGATTTCTAAATGTATTTTGCGACGCATGCGCACGCGACGTGTCCGGTCTGGTCAGCATGTAAGAGACAGCGGGAGATAGAGAGAAGGGGGAGGAAAGAGAGGGAAGCTAAATGCATCTAGCCTCTGATCCATAAACGTAGACAGACCCGGAATGTATAGCTCCATCTCTGTGGAAAGCACAACCCCGTTGGACAAAAGGTTCTTTCTCCACCGCTTTGGTGTCTGCTGTGACACTGGCTTGTCTATCTTCTGGGGTGTTAATTGGCTATGTAGACATCACTTTTAGACACATTGGGATTRAGCCCTATGTCAACAGGGGGAGAAAGGCCAGTTCCTTCACTGATATTTATGGGCACCAGAGAATGCACTTAGATGGGTCAATGTTTCAGATAATAAGGCTGAAATATCCCGATTTTAACTGATGTACCTGTCTGATAAAACATTTCGGCATAAAGCAAGCAACTGGTCCAACATTACATAGTGTCACTAAAGCTTTGTATTAACAGCCTACACTATAACTCCTATATAAATACTAATTAATGTGCACGTACATGATGTTAAAACTACAATATGAGTACAACATTTGTTGGAGGGAACCGGTAAACCCTTACTTAGGTGTACTGTATGTTACAGACATTGCACCTGATGACATAGTGCCTAGCCCTGTATGAGTTACAGACATGATTGTAGGGTAGCAGGCAACACTAGGCAGGCTAGCAGGACGTCATAGCCAGGCCAGACAGACGAGCATTTCAGCCCTCGCTGTCTCACCCTCCAGTCTAGCCTTAGAATCTGACAGTGAAATACTTACACTTGTCTCTAACATGTTGGCTCAGCATTCCCGAATATTCCCATTACAGAATGTTGAAAGAATTGTCATTTCAACGTACTTTCCCTGTTTTTGTCCTTATGTCGGAGGTAATCTGAGACAAAATATTCACAGGGAAGCGTTATAACCCGACCTTCAGTATATAGTTTTTTTCGCAGCGTCAAACACTTGCACAATATGGCCAAGCCTAACTGAACCACAAACTGAACATTGTCCCAGGCAATCAGCTGGCAAATTTCACAAACACTTCCAGCTGATTGTGAGGAAACATGCTTCAGTCGACTACGTTCAGTTACATTCGGCTATTGTTGAAATATTTTGCATCTCGTATGCGTCAGCACATTGAAAATACAAGTGACAGAAATTACCGACGCCGCAAAAAGTAACGGTATCCACAGGAAAGTGTTGTTTACCTATCTCCACCTCCTACCATCAAATGGACCAACAGCACAGACACCCGGTAAAGTAAGTCTAAATATCATTTTATTCAACATTCTGGCTTGTAGAGCAGGGGACTCCAACAGGTCGATCGGGAGCTACCAGTAGCTCACAGATCACCTATGAATAGCTCGCCAAACAATTCTGAATGAACATGTAATTTTCAAGTGTTCCACCGCAAACTGTCATAAACAAATCTCTTAAGTACCAGACACCGCAAGTTCCCAGCTACTATTTAGCAAACGCAACATTGCCATTATCCCACCCCTGGTTAGCCAGTAGTGATAGGTCGTTTGTGAACGAACAGCTCTTTTTGAAAGGCTCATTTTGGTGACAGTCGGGAACCGAATCGCATATGTGAAAGAGCCGTTCATTTGGCTCCCTGATTTACATGCTTTTACTAGTGCTTTATGAGCTCTAGACATCCATTATCTGGAGATAAGTTATAAAAACATTGTCTGAAGATGTGCAGGAACAATATAGTGAGGGGAGAGCCTCATTCAGTCTTCATCTTTTTTTGCAGGCCATCTAATAATTTGGTCAGGTAAAAATGTATTTCAACTCACATTTCACGATCTGACATAGGCAACATTTTAGGCTTTACATTTTTTCATGCTTTTAGGTCAATTTCGAAGCATTACTAAGCAAAGAGCCGTTTGGGGGCCAAATGAACGGCTTTTTTAGGTGAACGGAGCAAAATGATCCGGCTCACAAAAAATACTCTGAATGCCCATCACTAGTAGCCAGTTGATGTGATAACCGTCTTGTGGGTTGACAGAAATGCTTTCCCCAAAACCTTCACAATTAAATGTTACTGCAAAGTAGGCTTACCTGGCAGAAGTATATCATAAGTAAGTATATTATTTGTTATTTGCAAACTTTGCCATGAAATGAGCAGCAGCAATGCAGAACCATCACTAGACTGGCACATTAGACGGCACACTACAAGCACAATTAATAGGCCAGATGCGCAATTAAAGGGGAATTACACAAAAAAATCTTAAACCAGGAAAAATAAAACTGAGAAAGCACAATTTTGGGAAAATATAAAACAACACTTCCATGGGGTAACCATGGTAACAGTTTGATGTTTAGGCAACCTCCAGTTCAGCTTTTACAAGCTCACATCAATGTTGTTTCCACAACATTTCAATGAACCAACAGGGAATAGGCGTTGAATTGACGTCTGTGCCCAGTGGGGAGGCATCTCGGCCATGGAACAATGTTTTATCATCCACAGTTCTTTACTACAGGGAGGATCTGCTTGTTGATATTTAGTGGTTATCATCGTTCACTATCAGTAGCATAGAGATGATCTGTTATTTGTTTGTTTAACTTGAGATACTGGTATTGCATTAACTATCAATAGCATGGTGAAGTTTATCTCTTGATGTCTCTAACTTGATGTTAGCGAATAGATACCGGTCAGTGTCATTACGATTGCCCGTCTCCTACCTTTTTAGCTGTCTTGTCTTGTTGATTCAACCAACTGAGGCCTCATTGCACTTCAAATTAATTTCCTGGTGGGAGACCGAGAAGGGGGGGGGGGTCTTTTTAAAAAGCGGAACGACTTAATAACCACGTGTTGTCATAATAAGACCCAGAAGGCTGTAAAAATAACAATTTCTCCATCTGTAGAGTAGGGCATGATTAATTTTCTCATTACTTGACTGTACAATGCTAGGCTACTTCCAATTAAACCTTTATTTATCCAGGTTAGTTTTGTTGAGATGATAAAATCTATTTGAGAGAGACCTGGTTTACATTAGCATATTAGGCCATGTGTATTTCATCCCATACATTGCATGACGTTATAGCATAACGAGTTATCTAGAGCAGAGGTATTGTTGAAATATATCATTGAAAAATCTGCTCTAGGTCTAGTAGAAACGAATCGTTCTAGGTTTATGGTGGTTTCAATGATAGATAGAAATACCCTGGAGTGCAAGTTGGAGTGATTCCAATAGGATGAGCCCAGTAGACTTCTGTTCACTGTACCAACCGTCTCACTCTGAACTGATTATGCTAGAGAGTCTCGGAATTTTTAATATGGATGCACTTGTCACGCTGGGTATTATTAAGGTATTATCCACCGTGGGCATACACAGTAATAATCACCCACGCAGAATATTGCCCCAAAGATTAGAATAAGCTTAAATTGGTTTAGGGGGTCAAAGAGCAACACAACAAGTTAGATTGCTTTCAAATAGTCAAGCATGAGGCATGTGAAGAAAGCCAAGCAGCATCCTCAGTTGGCAGCGAAGGGAGAACACTCTGTTGGGTCATCAGGTAGTATGTGAGTCATTTTCCCCTGTTTCAACTCTGTATGAGGCAAACACTAACGTTTGTTGTTTTGCAAGCAATGGATAGTTTTTAGATCGCAGGCATTTAGGGAAAGGATGTGATGTTCTCCCAGGTCAAATTACCCCTAGTTCTGTGTTGTGAAGTTTTGGCACCAACAATACCTAGAACTGGAAAAGACATGGAAAGTTAGACATCCAACATTTTTAACAAGAAACATCATTGCATCTGCTGAGAGGAGTTAGATCCAATACTCCCATCTTTCAATAAGAATGCTGTGATTTTATTGGTTGGATGCGTGTTAGCCATTGTAGCCAAACAATTGTGACATAGGACCAAGTTCTTCATATCTTCTCCCTAGCTACTCACTCTTATAATTGGTCTGTGTGTATGTCTGTAGTATAGAGCATGTCTCACCATTCTGACTGTGAGCCAGGGCCCTAGTGCTCAGAAGTGAGTGCAGTGCACCCTGATAGGAGATAGATTCCCTGGCCGCCAAGRCCCAGACCCTTTGACTGACACAAGGCAGCCAGCGCTCAGCACTGAGGTCCTGAGGTGCCTGCCAATAGCACTGCTTTGTATCCAGTGAGATGAGGGGTCGGCTTTGAAACAACTGTCCCCCGCTCCGCAGCCATGATCGCTTCAAACAGCCAATGGCATTGTTTTGGCTTCCGTTACCATCCATGTGTGATATGTCTTTTTGTCACACAGATGATCATCACACGCCACCGGATCTAACATTAGAAGACATACGAGCTGCCGTTTCTGTAGAGAGCGGCTTTTCACATTAAGGACGTGTTACGGCGTTTAATGTCAGTCAGGTTTCATGTTATATTGTTCACCCCATTTCCAGAGAGGGGATTGTTTTCTAAATACTCTAAGGATTATTAACAAGCAGAATACTCTTTGTTATTATACCCCAAGCTCCAGCTCTTGGAGTGTCTCTCTCTCTCTCTCTCTCTCTCTCTCTCTCTCTCTCTCTCTCTCCCTCTCTCTCTCTCTCTCTCTCTCTCTCTCTATCACCAGTAGGAGGTTATAGGAGAAGCCCTCAGTCCGCCTAAAGCCTTAACCAGGGGGGAAACTGACAGTGAGTAAGAGCTGAGCAACACAATGCTACTTAAGAACTACAACCTCAGTCTCTTTTAGAAAAGGCCTATGTCTTTTTATGGGAACCCTTGTAGGGCAACTGACTGATGAGTGAGTCCAGATCGACATAGGGTGAGTTAATAGGGAAATTACTAAGGCAGTAGCTGGGAAGTGGTTGGAATCACACAGGAACAGTACTGGGAGAAATGCAGTGGGATCCCTGATATCGCCTCCCTCCAAGAATCCCTAGTATAGACTGTTTTCATACTACTCTGTCCCATTTAAAAGTTGAGAAAGTTTAGGTTCTACTCACTACAGATGATGTAGGATCTTAATTTGATCATCCTGTTGCAGGAGACCTTTCATGTTAAAACCTGTTAAAACCTCTAGTGTATTTGAGGTTTAAAAAGGCTTCTAAAGTTTGTAATTTCCACTTTGAAATTTCAGACTTGATCTTCCCTTTCGCAAAACGTATCAACCCCTACAAAACTGTAAATTATTAATTATAATCCACATAATAATTAACATTTCCTGTTGCTGCAAGATTATTTTCCTGCTGTAGAAAACTGGCTCAAATTAAGATCCTACACCTGTAGCACTGACTGACTACTTGATTTAACTGTAGCTTTCAGTGTAGGTTTGATAAGTGGAGAATGTCTTTATCTCCTGTATCCTCAGATTATGTTAAGGAGGAAGAGCTCCGCCTCTTATCTGTGCTGTGTGCTGCTCCACTCTGAGCCGGGACGGCTTTGGGAATGCTGCTCAAACCAACCTATAGGGGAATCCTGAATTACTGCGCCTTTTTCCTGCTGGAATGATGTGTGAAATGTGTAGTTTTTACTGCCTGTGGTTGTCGTTTTCCCCCCTCCCTTTAACAGGCATGGTTCTCTAAGAGCGTTGGTAAATAAAAGGTGACCTACCCTCTGTGTGTGTGTGTGTGTGTGTGTGTGTGTGTGTGTGTGTGTGTGTGTGTGTGTGTGTGTGTGTGTGTGGTTGGTGTGTGTGCTGTGTGTGTGTGTGTGTGTGTGTGTGTGTGTGTGTGTGTGTGTCAGTGAGTTAGCAGGCAGCAGTGTGTTTGTCTTGCCGGCCTCTCTGCCAGCCGACCCGCCCACTCTCTCTCCAGTCTTCCTCTAACTGACTTCCTGTGGGATTGCTGAAGAGGAGGATAGTGTTAGCAGTGGATGGGGGAGAGTAGGGGGAGACGGGGTAAAATGTCTTGAGTTTAAAGTGGGACAATGGGGAGAATGTCTGGAGTGAAAGAAGTAAAGGAGGAAGTGGGCAGACTGTTGAATGTTTAAGGAGGCTGGTGGGTAGATTATTGGACGTTAAAGGGGACAGAGGATAGGAGGTTGGGGAATAGGAGTTTTGAGTGTTGGGTGACTGGTGGGATGCAGTGAGATTTAAAAACGGTCAACAGATAAATTGATAGCACAGAGACAGTGCCAAGTATGGTTTTGTTTATGACGGGTGTGTTTAATGATTATAAGGTTTCTTTAGTGCTGTTCTACTGTATATGGGACAGCTGTGTGGAGTGACACTGGTGCAGATATGTATGGAAGCAAGCCAAAAGACATTGTTTCGGTGTTAAATTGACACTTTTACTTGATTATTTTCAGATCTATAATACCTCTTTCTGTGACCACAAAAGGGCATCATTAGGAGCAGTGAATGCACCATTGATAGTTCAAATAAATGAATAACAAGTGTCTGTTGTGTGACCAGGGATCACTGTGGCAATTCAAGGGATCACCGACTTGACTGCCATGAAAAGAGTTTCTTGTATGTTCAGTCATTACATGATTGATACATGCTTATTCAATATCAACCTGCAGCTCTGTATAAGCCAAACCTACATGTCTATTGGCAAGCTCCCCCAGTTAAGTCATAGCCAAGAGAGGAACTGTCACGTTCTGACCATAGTTCTTGTGTGTTTTGCTTGTTTTAGTGTTGGTCAGGACGTGAGCTGGGTGGGCATTCTATGTTGTGTGTCTAGTTTGTCTGTTTCTATGTTTGGCCTAATATGGTTCTCAATCAGAGGCAGGTGTTTTGTGTTGTCTCTGATTTGGAATCATATATAGGTGGCTTGTTTTGTGTTGGGGTTTGTGGGTGGTTGTTTCCTGTCTCTGTGTTTTCTCTGCACCAGCTAGGACTGTATCGGTTTGCCACATTTTGTTATTTTTGTATTGTTGTAGTGTTCACAGTTCGTATTATTAAATATGTTGAGCACCAACTACGCTGCGTCTTGGTCCGATCCCTGTTACACCCTCTCTTCTCGTGAAGAGAGGGAAGGCTGCCGTTACAGGCACTGACATGACAAACTATCTGATGTGGCATCGTTGGGAGAATGTTTGGGGGGAGGGGGGTAGATATACAATATCAGGAGCCCTTTGGTTAGTGTTGCGACTTACGAGCAACGTTGTGTTTGCTGTGTGCCGGAGTGCAGAGTAACTGGGTCTATTCCTGTGTGTTTGTAAGGAACTTACATCCAGCATTCCACCACAAGGTCACAGAATAAACACACGACTGACCCTTTTTGCTGCAGATATCTGGAGTGTCTCAGTTATGTTAGAGAACACTCTGTTAGCACAGAAACCCTCTCCAACTGGGATAAACATGAGCCTTTTGGCCTTTATTTGGTCTCTTTTCCTTCAGCTTCTAAAGGACCAAGCCGCTAAGAAGACTCAATTTTCAAAGGCGTTTACTTTCAGCTCAAACTGTTAGAGCTCTCCCGGTGAGAAGTCATGGAGTGTTCTAACAGAGGACTCAATCTGCTCTCCAGATAGACGTACGTCATTTAAAGTGAACACAGTTTGGAAGGATTATCGGTCATTCACAGCAATCACTGGTGTTTGCTTGTCTTGTGCTCCACAGCTGGGCTGGTGTTTTGTCCTCTATGCAACCCTGAGGGATACAGGCAGATATCCCYCTCTCTCATTACAGTATGCAGCACAGCTTCAGGCTCAGTGGCTCTTCAACATCTGGCTGGGTTGGTTAAATCACCTTCCTTTCTCTATAGCTCAGATCTAGAACATTCTCCTGGCCCCCTTGAGACAACAACCCAGGCAGCATCTGGGTTAGCATAGTATTGTAGCTCATGTCTCAGCATAGCTCTCTCTGACGGGACTGACCCCATGCAAAGAAGACATTTCCTGAGACAATTCAGAGGGTCCTGCTGTGTAGTTGCAGCCATCCATTGTGTGTGTGTGTGGGGGGGGGGGGGGGTACGCACGCGTGTGGAGTGCTTGCGTGTGTATGGAGGAGGGATATCCGCCCCCTCCACTCCCCTTGTGGGCCCTTTTCTTCTGAGAGAAGTTGTTTTCTCAAAGGAATTGATGCTCATGCATTTCTCACGTAGAGGAAAATGGAGTGTACCTCTGGCCTCACAGTAAAAGAACAGGAGGTTAGGAGGAGGGTTTCTCCAGCTGTCTTTACTCATGCACAGTAGGCCTGCGTAGGCTACTTCTCAGAATTAAGGTTTTAAATGATGATCCCACAACTGCATTGGATACTGGTAAACCAAAGTATTATCTTTTAGAATCATATCACGAAAACGGGACTTATCTCTTCACCCCCTCGTCAACATCAGCCAATCAGAAAGGAGGAGAGGAGGAAGTGTGTGCTCAATGTACAGGAAGTATGGAGGAAGTGCTTTATTTTTTTCCTCCCTCTCTGATAGGGGCCTTTGAGATTATGCTTCTATTGAATCTGGGGATCTGGATGGAAACCTGAGGCAGTGCACTGCACCCGCAAGGAGCTGATACTGCACCCGCAAGGAGCTGATACTGCACCCGCAAGGAGCTGATACTGCACCCGCAAGGAGCTGATACTGCACCCGCAAGAGCTGATACTGCATCCAAGGAGCTGATACTGCACCCGCAAGGAGCTGATACTGCACCCGCAAGGAGCTGATACTGCACCCTCAAGTAGCTGATACTGCACCCGCAAGTAGCTGATACTGCATCCAAGGAGCTGATACTGCACCCGAAGGAGCTGATACTGCACACAGGAGCTGATACTGCATCCAAGGAGCTGATACTGCACCCCGCAGGAGCTGATACTGCACCCGCAAGGAGCTGATACTGCATCCAAGGAGCTGATACTGCACCCGCAAGGAGCTGATACTGCACCCTCAAGTAGTGATATGCACCCTGCAGTAGCTGATACTGCACCCGCAAGTAGCTGATACTGCATCAAGGAGCTGATACTGCATCCAAGGAGCTGATACTGCACCGCAAGGAGCTGATACTGCACCCGCAAGGAGCTGATACTGCATCCAAGGAGCTGATATGCATCAAGGAGCTGATACTGCACCGCAAGGAGCTGATACTGCACCCGCAAGGAGCTGATACTGCATCCAAGTAGCTGATACTGCATCCAAGGAGCTGATACTGCATCCAAGGAGCTGATACTGCACCCGCAAGGAGCTGATACTGCACCCGCAAGGAGCTGATACTGCATCCAAGGAGCTGATACTGCATCCAAGGAGCTGATACTGCATCCAGGAGCTGATCTGCACCCGCAAGTAGCTGATATGCACCCGCAGGAGCTGATACTGCACCCGCAAGGAGCTGATACTGCATCCAAGGAGCTGATACTCTGCACCCGCAAGGAGCTGATACTGCACCCGCAAATAGCTGATACTGCATCCAAGAGCTGATACTGCACCCGCAAGGAGCTGATACTGCACCCGCAAATAGCTGATACTGCATCAAGTAGCTGATACTGCACCGCAAGGAGTGATACTGCACCGCAAATAGCTGATACTGACAGTAGTGATATGCACCCGCAAGGAGCTGATACTGCACCCGCCAAATAGCTGATACTGCATCCAAGGAGCTGATACTGCACAAGCAAGGAGCTGATACTGCACCCGCAAGGAGCTGATACTGCACCCGCAAGGAGTGATACTGCACGCAGGAGCTGATACTGCACCCGCAAGGGCTGATACTGCACCTCAAGTAGCTGATACTGCACCCGCAAGTAGCTGATACTGCATCCAAGGAGCCTGATACTGCATCCAAGGAGCTGATACTGCACCTCAAGTAGCTGATACTGCACCCGCAAGTAGCTGATACTGCATCCAAGGAGCTGATACTGCATCCAAGGAGCTGATACTGCACCGCAAGGAGCTGATACTGCACCTCAAGTAGCTGATACTGCACCCGCAAGGAGCTGATACTGCATCCAAGGAGCTGATACTGCACCACAAGGAGCTGATACTGCATCCAAGGAGCTGGTACTGCATCCAAGGAGCTGATACTAAGGACATTAGTTTGGCAGGATTTGTAATGAGAGAGGAAGACAATGGTGGTTGGGTTATACAAAATGCTTTGCTGGGATTCTTTCTTCATGGAAGAATATAAACGAGAGTATCAATTACCATTGCCACTTCCCTTTAATGATGAGTAAAACTGAACTAATATAATTACCAGACTCTGGCTGCAGTGTAATTGAATTGCAGGTAGTAAATGAGGGGAAGGGAACAAGGTTATTGGTTCATTTCTATTGTCCCAGTAGAATGGGCTTTCAATCATCATGACCTTTAATGAGATAGGTTATAGTACATTAGTACAAACCAGTTGCATAATGAATATTGTTTACAGTTTGCTTTGGTAAAATGAGAGCAATTATTGATACAAAATTAAACGTGGACAAAACCCTCACCTGACAGGCATACAGAGGTTCCCTGCAAACACTAGTAACGGCTTTTAATGACAATGTAATATATATGCTAACTTTTGGAGATGAAGTAGGACCTCATCTCAATTTCCTGCAGCTTAAAGATCTCATGCCTCCAGGAACATCAACATGTTCTCACACCTTGAGTTCTAACACTAGTCCAGTCAGCAAACATCAAAAGCCAGATTTCTGACTGCACATTGCAGAAGTTCAGATGACTAATGATCAGGTTAGTGTGTGTGTGTGTGTGTGTGTGTGTGTGTGTGTGTGTGTGTGTGTGTGTGGTGTTGTGTGTGTGTGTGTGTGTGTGTGTGGTGTGTGTGTGTGTGGTGTGTGTGTGTGTGTGTACGTGTTACGCATACAGGGCGCTCCAGGGAATGTTCTGTACACCTGGGTCTATGAAACAGGGTGTTACCTACCTCATTGCATCTCTCTCTCTCTCTCACACACACACACACACACACACACACACACACACACACACACACACACACACACACACAACACACAACACAACAAACAAAGAGGTTGTGGAGATTGCCAGAGCCACACCCTGCATGCTTCTCCTTGGCTCCTGTATATACTTAGTGACACCACCACAGCTGGGAGAGAGGAAGTGAAGCGTTTTAACAATCTCACAAACTCTCTCACTCGTCCCATTGACTTACTCATCAACCACTCCTGTGTGTACCTTATGTAGAGTGACAAGTACTGTCTTTCTTGATGAGTCAAAAGTGCATCAGGTGTGACTGAAGACATGGACTATCAGGTTTGAGTTGTAGTTTCTGTTGACATTTCCTTCAGGTTTGTTTTTAAGGGGAACCTCATTGCTACTTGTAGATTCTTGATAAGCTATTTCGTCAATCAGTTCTCATGAAGGATTGTAATGGAATAATCTTAACTAGGCTTGTCCAAGGGATTCTAATGGTTCTCAGATGTGTGTACAAAAAGCACTTGCACAAAACCAATTTTTCAGTGAAGGATCTGTTATTCATTATAAATGGTTGGATCGCTGTTAAATATGAGTTTGTGCGTGCCGGTTCTGTCTTGCTGTTATTCTAACCTCAGCAGCCAGGCCACTAAAAGGACTAAGTCTACGTCTGAAAGGGCATTATATTTCCGATAAAGTACACTACTTTTAACCAGGGCTACTCCCTATAGTGCACTACTTTTGACCAGAACCCTGTAGACCCTGGTCAAAGGAAGCGCTCTATATAGTGGATAGGGTGCCAATTCAGACAAACCTTAGTTTTGTTTCTCCTTGTCGTGGCACAGTGTAATATCAGGTCTTTTAAAGCACGCGCTGAGCTGGGTCTGACTGCCTTAAAACTGATGATTTAAATGAAATACAGTGCAATGTTACAATGGCTTGTACACAACACACACACACACACACACACACACACACACACACACACACACACACACACACACACACACACACACACACACACACACACACACACACACACACACTAACACACACACGCGCTACATATATATGATTACAGCCTTTTCTACATTGTTCAATTGGCGTTTTTCCGCTCAATCTAAACACAATACCCCATCATGACAAAGCAAAACATTTACATAAGTATTCAGACCCTTTACTCAGTACTTTGTTGAAGCACCTTTGACAGTGATTACAGCCTCGAGTCTTCTTGGGTATGACGCTACAAGCTTGGCACACCTGTATTTGGGGAGTTTCTCCCATTCTTCTCTGCAGATCCTCTCAAGCTCTGTCAGGTTGGATGGGGAGTGTCGCTGCACAGCTATTTTCAGGTCTATCCAGAGATGTTTGATCGGGTTCAAGTCCGGGCTCTGGCTGGGCCACTCAAGTACATTGAGACTAGTCCCGAAGCCACTCCTGCGTTGTCTTGGCTGTGTGCTTATTAGGGTTGTTGTCCTGTTGGAATGTGAGCATTCGCCCCAGTCTGAGGTCCTGAGCGCTCTGGAGCAGGTTTTCATCAAGGATCTCTCTGTACTTTGCTCCGCTAATCTTTTCCTCGATCCTGACAAGTGTCCTTGCCACTGAAAAACATCCCCACAGCATGATGCTGCCACCACCATGCTTCACCGTGGGGATGGTGCCAGGTTTCTTCCAGACATGACGCTTGGCATTCAGGCCAAAGAGTTCTATCTTAGTTTCATCAGACCAGAGAATCTTGTTTCTTTGCCTTTTGGCAAACTCCAAGCTGGCTGTCATGTGCCTTTTAATGAGGAGTGGTTTCCGTCTGGACACTTCACCATAAAGGCCTGATTGGTGGAGTACTACCGAGATGGTTGTCCTTCTGGAAGGTTCTCCCATCTCCACAGAGGAACTCTGTAGCTCTGTCAGAGTGACCATTGGGTTCATGGTCACCTCCCTGACCAAGGCCCTTCTCCCCCGATTGCTCAGTTTGGCTGAGCAGCCAGCTCTAGGAAGAGTCTTGGTAGTTCCAAAATTCTGCAATTTAAGAATGATTGAGGCCACTGTGTTCTTGGGGACCWTCAATGSTGCATAAATGTTGTGTTACCCTTCCCCATATCTGTGCCTTGACACCATCCTGTCTCGGAGCTCTACGGACAATTCCTTCAACCTCATGGCTTGGTTTTTGCTCTGACATGCACTGTCAACTGTGGGACCTTTTATATATAGACATGTGTGTGCCTTTCCAAATCATGTCCAATCAATTGAATTTACCACAGGTGGACTCCAATCAAGTTGTAGAAACATCTCAAGGAGGATCAATGGAAACAGGATGCACCTGAGCTCAATTTCAAGTCTCATAGCAAAAGGGTCTGAATACTTATGTAAATAAGGTATCTGTTATTTATTTTTAATACGTTTGCTGAGGATTTTTATTTTTGAATCAATTTTAGAATAAGGCTGTAACGTAACAAAATGTGGAAAAAGTCAAGGGGTCTGAATACTTTTCCGAAGGCACTGTGTAATATTATACACACACACACACAACCAGATACAGTACAATGTTTAACATGGCTTATTGTGCAACTGCCTTGTGGAGTGTTTTCTTCAGACTGAATGTACCACTTTACAGCCAACCAGGCCTCAGGTGTTTTATTGTCAACAATAACTTTTGACCTTTGCTCATATTTCATTTTAATTCTTCAATAGATAATCTCTAACTGAAAGAAAGGTTACATTGATAAGACACAGGGTCATGTTTTAGGCCTGATTGTAGCTGAATGCTTAGTTTGATATTGTAAATAATGCTTATGCCACGTGACTGGGATCAATATGTTATCTCTCCTTATGACGTTATATGATGTCAAGATAATATGTTTATACAATTTCCTCTTACTGTGTATAGACAGGTTGTGATGATATCTTTTGTTTATTCCTTTTCGGCCTTTACGTCAGTCTTAATTGAGTTAATTAAATTAATTAAATCTCACATCATGCCTCTCCTAATTATAAAAGAAGAGGCAGCTTGCTGCAGTAGCATTGTAAGTCTGCCTCTGTTGGTAGGCGTTAGGGTGTTTAGGTTCTGCCTCTGTTGCCACGGTGTCAGGGCGTTAATTAGTGTGCGTACCAAATTACAACCTATTACCTATATTTAGTGCACTACTTTTGACCAGATTAGTGCACTATAAAGGGAATAGGGTGCATTTTGGGTGGCATCCTTAACCAGGCCAGTGGCGTGGATGGTAAGGGTACATGTCAGGGTGTCCCTTCAGGGACATGTTAACGAGGACTAGAACTTAACGTCCTCACAGAAGAACACAGCTGTTCATGTCCTATACACTTTCTCTGATTGGGCCCATCTCTAGCCCAGATCTGTTTGTGCTGTCTTGCCAGCGCTTATGTTTTTGGTGAGACAATGACCAGATGAATTGGCAGGACAGCATAAACAGATCTGGGACCAGGCTAGCCCATCTCAACTGATCACAACAGGGAGCAATAACAAACAAGTGAGGTGTACCATAAATAAGCAGACTTCGATTGTACTTTGACATTTGTGTTGCCAGTTTCATTATCAAGTTCAATGGCATCATACCCAGAATATTGTCAGTCTTTACAGCTACAGTATAGAATCTACTTTCACTTATTTGTTTCATTTATTTAATCACTTATTTTGTTTTATTGTTCAATAAAAAAAACAAAGACCACCAAAAAAATGACAAAAAAAATATATATTGGAAAGAGGACAGGCGATAAGAAAAGAATCCTGATGATATGTTTATTTCCTCCATTCTTGGAGATGAAAAGGTCAGTGTACGACAGCAAAGTGTTGTGCTGGTAAGATGTGTTTTATGCTGAGGCTACTGCTTGAGTTGTGGAGCTGTTCTGGCTTTGCTGTCTAGACCAGGCATGTTTAGGAATGCACTGTATTCCTAGGAACATTACAACAACAAGACTGACTGAAATAGGAAGAAATAAATCCCCTCTTTGTCCCAAAGCTCATATTCTGACACCAGGGACAAAATCCCCAGAATTTAAAGTGAGTCAGTGTCACTGTTGCTCAATCAAGACCATATGTTTTGGCAGAGCGATTTGTTAGGTATTTTATTAGGATCCCCATTAGCTGTTGCAAAAGCAGCAGCCACTCTTCCTGGGGTCCACACAAAACATGAAACATAATACAGAACATCATTAGACAAGAACAGCTCAAGGACAGAACTACATACATTTTTAAAAAGGAAKACGTAGCCTACATATCAGTACATACATACAAACTATCTAGGTCAAATAGGGGAGAGGCGTTGTGCCGCGAGGTGTTGCTTTATCTGTTTTTTGAAAACAGGTTTGCTGTTTATTCGAGCAATATGAGATGGAAGGAAGTTCCATGCAATAAGGGCTCTATATAATATTGTACGATTCTTTGAAATTTGTTACTGGATTTTGGGACTATGAAAAAGACCCCTGTGGCATGTCTGGTGGGAAAGGGGTGTGTCAGAGCTGTGTGTGTGACTATGCAAACAATTTGGGATTTTCAACACATTAATGGTTTCTTATAAAATGAAGAAGTGATGTGGTCAGTTTCTCCTCAACTCTTAGCAGAGAGACGGGCATGTTGCAGTAAGATTCTAATATCAGCCTTCTGATAATTAAGAGCAAAACGTGCCGCTCCGTTTGGCCAGCTGCAGCTTAACTAGGTCTTTCTGCAGCACTGGACCACACAACTGGACAATAACTCAAGATTAGACAAAACTAGAGCCTGCAGAACTTGCTTTTGTGAGTGTGGTGTCAAAAAGCAGCAGCATCTCTTATTACGCTAGACCTCTCCCCTCTTTGCAACCATTAAATCTCAGTTTCAAGTCAGATGTTTACATACACTTAGGTTGAGTCATTAAACTCGTTTTTCAACCACTCCACACATTTCTTGTTAACAAACCTATAGTTTTGCAAGTCGAGGTTGGAGGAAAGTTTGGTAGAACAAGTCGACTACTTTGTGCATGACACACAAGTAATTTTCTCCAACAATGTTTACAAACAGATTATTTCACTTATAAATCACTGTATCACAATTCCAGTGGGTCAGAAGTTACAATACACTAGGGGTTGGCGGGTTTGTTTGGCGCGTGGTGTGGATGTTTTTGGTGGTCTATAGTTGGGGGGTTTTAGAGTGATTGGGTTCTGTGGATTGTCTGGAGTCTATTGTTCCTGGGTCAGGTGTATTGGATGTTTTGCGTGTTGGTTTGCTGTTGTGTTTTCTCGCATGATGGCGGTGTTCGTGTGTTTGTGTGGTGTGCTTTGTATTCGCTTTTAGTCTCTGTGATTCCATTGTGCCGTCCTAAACAGCTTTGTGCACATTTCCTAGAAACTGATCGTCATGCGTCTTCTGAAGCACATTCTATGAAGCCTCATATATTTTACATTATTCCTGCAGTCACATATCCTACTTGGACATGGCTGTAGCTTGTGATGTTATTTCCAAGATGGATCCTCACGACTCACAATCTCTTAGTGGGCGCTTTGTGCTTGACCATTTCTGATGGGATAAACATCAAAAGAATTCAGCCAAGACCTCAGAAAATGATAGACTTGCTTAGAGGCTCTCCACTTAATACGTACTTGGTACTCTTTTTGCCGTTTTGGGAGCAATTTCCTACAAGCCTCGGGCTAATGGGTATCGCGGTTTTCACAGTCTTCTATCCTGTTACAAACCATTTATGTTACATTGTCTTCAAGTTACATGCACATCCATCGGGACATTGCATGTTCCGTCATACCACTCAGGAAGGAGACGCTGTTCTTGATCTCCCGTAGAGAATGACGAACTTCTCTTGGTTCGCAAAAATCCTAGTGCAATCAATCTGCAGTTAATTCAACGACAGGCACTTGCTGAGGATGGTCTGGGACTCGTCGGTACCTGGGTACGAAGGAAAGCTGAGGTCTATATTTCCGTTAAAGTGGCACTATGTTCCTCTGAGGGTTTCGAGCTACTAACCTGAAAGGCCCACGGTGCTAGGGTTGCGCGGAACAGAGAACGCCAGCGGTGTCTGGCATAAAGTTCCGTCTCATAGGTCAATAGGGTGCTTCTAGTACTACAGGGTTCTTGCAATTCTGCATTAGCATGGGACTGACAGAGAGTTATCTCGTGACGGTGTTTGGAGAAGAGGGTCTCTTCTGGTTCTATGATGCAAACGATACTTGTTATGGATACTTTTGGCATAAATGACCATTGTGGGGTTATTGTATTTCGTTGTGAGGGAGAGGAAAGCACAGGATGGGTACGTGGACGAAGCCAAAGAACTTTATTCGCAATCTTGAACTCATCTAAAACTGCGAGCTAGGGTATCGCGAATCGGCTAGGTGTGGGTAATAGCATTTAATGAATATCTGAAACACTGAAGCACGGGGGTGGCAGCATCATGCTGTCGGGGTGCTTTGCTGCGGAGGACTGGTGCAGCCTCAAAAATAGATGGCTTCATGAAGGCAGGAAAATTATGTGGATATATTGAAGCAAGGTCCAAGACATCAGTCAGGAAGTTAAAGCTTGGTCGCAAATGCGGTGTTCCAAATGGACAATGACCCCAAGCATACTTCCAAAAGTTGTGGCAAATGGCTTAAGGACAACAAAGTCAAGGTAATGGAGTGGCCATTCACAAAGCCCTGACCTCAATCAATTGAAACTATGTGGGCAGAACTGAAAAACTGTGGTGCGAGCAAGGAGGCCTACAAATCTGACTCAGTTAACCACCGTCAGGCAGGAATGGGCCAAAATTCACCAACATTGTGGGATAAGCTGTGTAGTGAGGGCTACCTGAATGTTTTGACCCAAGTTAAACAATTTAATGAGCAATGCTACATAAACACTAATTGATGTAGTAAACTTCTGACCACTGGGAATGTGATGAAAGAAATAAAAGCTGAATAACTAATTCTCTCTACTATTATTCTGACATTTCACATTCTTCAAAAAAAGTGGTGATCCTAACTGACCTAAGACAGGACATTTTACTAGGATTAAATGTCAGGATTGGTGAAGAGTTTAAATGTATTTGGCTAAGGTGTTTTGTAAACTTCCGACTTCAATGTATATGTTTTTGACCATAACAGTTTACTATCTAGGTAACGCCAAGTAATTAGTCTTGAGGTCGACCGATTATGATTTTTCAACGCCGATACCGATTATTGGAGGACAAAAAGCCGATGCCGATTAATGATTATTTTAACTTAATACATCAATAAAATCAATTTAGCCTCAATAATAATAATGAAAAAATGTTCAATTTGGTTTAAATAATGCAAAAACAAAGTGTTGGAGAAGAAAGTAAAAGTGCAATATGTACCATATAAGAAAGCTAACGTTTAAGTTCCTTGCTCAGAACATGAGAACATATTAAAGCTGGTGGTTTCCTTTTAACATGAGTCTCAATATTCCAGGTAGAAGTTTTAGGTTGTAGTTGTTTTATAGGAATCATAGGATTATTTCTCTCTATACGATTTGTATTTCATTACCTTTGACTATTGAATGTTCTTTATAGCACTTTAGTATTGCCAGTGTAACAGTATAGCTTCCGTCCCTCTCCTCAACTCCTACCTGGGCTCGAACCAGGAACAAACCAGGAAAATATCGACAACAGCCACCCTCGAAGCAGCGATACCCATGCAGAGCAAGGGGAACAACTACTCAAGTCTCAGAGCGAGTGACGTTTGAAACGCTATTAGCGCGTACCTCGCTAACTAGCTAGCCATTTCACATCGGTTACACCAGCCTAATCTTGGGAGTTGATAGGCTTGAAGTCATAAACAGCGCAATGCTTGAAGCACAGCGACGGGCTGCTGGCAAAACGCACTAAAGTGCTGTTTGAATGAATGCTTACGAGCCTGCTGGTGCCTACCATCGCTCAGTCAGACTGCTCTATCAAATCATAGACTTAATTATAACACAATAACATACAGAAATACGAGCCTTAGGTCATTAATATGGTCGAATCCGGAAACTATCATCTCGAAAACAAAACGTTTATACTTTCAGTGAAATACGGAACCGTTCCGTATTTTATATAAGGGGTGGCATCCATAAGTCTAAATAGTCCTGTTACATTGCACAACCTTCAATGTTATGTCATATTACATAAAAGTCTGGCAAATTAGTTCGCAACGTGCCAGGCGGACCAAACTGTTGCATATACCCTAACTCTGCGTGCAATGAACGCAAGAGGAGTGACACAATTTCACCTGGTTAATATTGCCTGCTAACCTGGATTTCTTTTAGCTAAAATAAAGGTTTAAAAATATATACTTCTGTGTATTGATTTTAAGAAAGGCATTGATGTTTATGGTTAGGTACAGTCGTGCAACGATTGTGCTTTTTTCGCAAATGCGCTTTTGTTAAATCATCCCCATTTGGTGAAGTTGGCTGTCTTTGTTAGGAAGAAATAGTCTTCACACAGTTTGCAATGAGCTAGGCGGCCCAAACTGCTGCATATACCCTGACTCTGTTGCAAGAGAAGTGACACCATTTTTCTAGTTAAAATAAATTCATGTTAGCAGGCAATATTAACTAAATATGCAGGTTTAAAAATATATACTTGTGTATTGATTTTAAGAAAGGCATTGATGTTTATGGTTAGGTACACATTGGAGCAACGACAGTCCTTTTTCATGATTGCCACCGCATCGATTAATAGCAACGCAGAACACGCTAGATAAACTAGTAATATCATCAACCATGTGTAGTTAACTAGTGATTATGATTGATTGATTGTTTTTTATAAGATAAGTTTATGCTAGCTAGAAACTTACCATGGCTTCTTACTGCTTTCGCGTAACAGGCAGGCTCCTCGTGGAGTGCAATGTAATCAGGTGGTTAGAGCGTTGGACTAGTTAACCGTAAGGTTGCAAGATTGAATCCCCGAGCTGACAAGGTCAAAATCTGTCGTTCTGCCCCTGAACAAGGCAGTTAACCCACCGTTCCTAGGCCGTCATTGAAAATAAGAATGTGTTCTTAACTGACTTGCCTAGTTAAATAAAGGTTAAAAAAAAAATGACAAATCGTGTCCAAAAATATCGATTTCCGATTTGTTATGAAAACTTGAAATCGGCCCTAATTAATCGGCATTCCGATTATTGGTCGACCTCTAATTTAGTCTCATCAACTTGTTCAACAGCCACACCATTCATTACCATATTCAGCTGAGGTATAGCAATTAAGGAATGATTTGTAACAAAAACAATGCTCTTAGTTTTAGAGATGTTCAGGACCAGTTTATTACTGGCCACCCATTCCAAAACAGACTGCAACTCTTTGTTAAGGGTTTTAGTGACTTCATTAGCGGTGGTTGCTGTTGCGTATATGGTTGAATCATCAGCATACATGGACACACATGCTTGTGGAATTACTTTGGCTTCCCTCCAGGCCTGAGGACAAATACTTTCCTCTAGGCTCAGACTAAAAATATGACAGATAGGAGTGGCTATAGAGTCAGCTATCATCCTCAGTAGCTTTCCATCTAAGTTTCAATGCCAGGAGGTTTGTCATTATTGATCGTTAACAATAATTTTCCACCTCTCCACCTCTCCCACACTAACTTAACAAAATTCAAACTTGCATTGCTTTTCTTTCATTTTTTTATGCATGAATATAATTGCTCACTGTTTGTCGTGGGCATTTCCTGCCTAAGTTTGCCCACTTTGCCAATGAAATAATAATTAAAATAATTGGCAACATCAAATGGTTCATCTGTGTCACGTTCCTGACCTTATTTCCTTTATTTTGTCTTTGTTTAGTATGGTCAGGGCGTGAGTTGGGGTGGGCATTCTATGTTATGTGTTTCTATGTTGGGTTCAATGTATTAGCCTGATATGGTTCTCAATTAGGGGCACGTGTTTTACGTTTCCTCTGATTGAGAACCATATTAAGGTAGGCTGTTCTCACTGTTTGTTTGTGGGTGATTGTTCCTGTGTCAGTGTTTGTACCACACGGGACTGTTTGTTTCGTTTCGTTCGTTCGTGTGTTCCGTGCGTTCATGTGTTTTGTTCTCAAGTTCAGGTCTGTTCACGTCGTTTGTTATTTTGTAGTTTGTTCAAGTGTTTTTRGTCTTCGTTTAAATAAACGTGATTATGTCTTTAAACTACGCTGCATATTGGTCCGATCCTTGCTCCTCTTCAGATGAGGAGAAAGACGAGCGTTACAATCTGATTCGATGAAAGATGGAGATGAATATCTTTCTACCCACAATTTCATTTAAATTACTAAAGTTTTTTTCCCATCATTCTTTATATCATTGATCTTGGCTTCATAATAAAGTTTCTTCTTCTTTTGGTTGAGGTTAGTCACATAATTTCTCAATTTGCAGTAAGTAAGCCAGTCAGATGTACAGCCAGACTTATTAGCCACTCTTTTTGCCCCATCTCTTTCAACCATAGTTTTTCAAGTCCTCATCAATCGATGGAGCCTTAACAGTTCTAACAGTCAGTTTCTTAACAGGTGCATGTTTATCAATAATTGGAAGAAGCAATTTCATAAATTCATCAAGTGCAGCGTCTGGATGCTCCTCATTAATCACATCAGACCAACAAATATTTTTAACATCATCCACATAAGAGTCACAGCAAAATCTTTTGTATGATCTCTTATATACTATTTTAGGCCCAGATGTTGGAACTTTGACTTTCCTGGATATAGCCACTATATTGTGATCACTGCATCCAATGGGTATGGATACAGCTTTAGAACAAAGTTCTACAGTATTAGTAAAAATGTGATCGATACATGTGCATGATCTTGTTCCTGTAGTGTTTGTAAACACCCTGGTAGGTTGATTAATAACCTGAACCAGATTACAGGCACTGGTTACAGTAAGAAGAGGACAGCTTGATGAAAACCAGTCAATATTCAGGTCCCCAAGAAAGTAGACCACTTTACATGTTTGTTTACATCACATACACTATCAATCATTTCACACATATTATTTAGATACTGACTGGTGGCCTAACACCCCAAAAGAAAAGGCTTTAGATGTGCCAAGTGAACCTGCAACCACAACACTTCAATAACACTTGACATAAGATCTTCTCTAAACATTACAGGGATATGGCTCTGAATATATACATTCTCTTCTATAAATGTGATATCCTTGTATTGCTAATGATGTATCATCAAATGAATTATCTAAGTGAGTCTCAGACATGGCAAATGTATCTTCAATAGTGTTGGCTTATTGGCTTATTCAAACACGTTTTTGTAATCGTAGATTAGAGCAGGGGTTTTCAAACTTTTCTTGCCCAGGGACCRCTGCTCAGGAAAACCAGGGACTCCCATCATATGTTAGCAAAAAATAATATTTATCACATCTCGTCTTATTAGGTGAATGATAATGGCAAGTAGAAGTAGTCAACATTTTAAAATTAATAGATTTTGTAGATATTTTGAACTGCCAACAGTTCATTGGAAGAGGAAGTGTAAACTCTAACATACCTTTTAGCTTATAGGCTATCTTGGCAGTGTAGAGAAAATGTTGCTGTTGTAAAGCTTATTAAAAAAWATATATTGTTCAATATCCTTTCTGCATGCTCTCTATCTGGTTTTAGTCGTTTAAGTTGACACTGAAACTGTTTTTCCATCCCGCCTATACAGAAAAAAACCCTGTAATTAGCTTCAATGACTGTAATTTCTTCCATATTAAAGGGATAGTTCGAGATTTTGGCCATGAAGCCATTTATCTACTTCCCCGGAGTCGGATGAACCGGAACAGCTAGCATGCTAACTGTTCCTGTAAACTTCCAGTCATTGCACTGACGCTAGTTAGTATTGGCTTTTGAAACTACCTCTAACTTCCTTCATACTGGATGCAGAGACATAAAAATGGTATCCACGATGCTATTCTGTTGCAGCTAGTGATATTCCAAAAATAATTATTGTTCACATAAAAAGTCKKKAAAAAATATTAAAATAAATAATAATAATTTGCGGACCAACTGCAGTACCCCAGTTTGAAAACCCCTGGATTAGAGCATTATAATCCTTTTATCGTAGGCTTTTGTTGTAGTAGCTCGCTCAAAGGCTTTATAGTTATTGCATACACACATGCATCAACAACACTTGGAAGATCCTGAGAAGTTTGTTGATTCGTGCCAAGAATGGGAGTTATCAAGCAAAATGCCTCCGGCTTTGATTTCCAGGAATTCCTTAAATAATCCTTGTTGTCTAACTGGAAAACCTGTCTAAACATCAGAAGATGCAGTATTCATGGACCGATTAACGTTAATGCTGCCACTATTCTTCCTAGTGACAGGGAGATGAGTGGAATAGATAATAGACCAAAGATAACGTGTGTGTGTGTGTGTGTGTGTGTGTGTGTGTGTGTGTGTGTGTGTGTGTGTGTGTGAATATTAGCTCCAACATTTCTGCAGAGATGACATGGCGCAGACATGGCGTTTGTTTTAACTAGCCTGAATAGCAGTGGAAAGAGTCTGAGCCAAGATAAATACAGCCAGCCAGCTCAGAGCTCACTGCGACTCATGAGTAAGCACTAGCATTGTAGGGATCGAGTTCCCATTGTAGATTGAATCCAGATCAGCTATTTAATGCATCTGAATGAGCCAAATGATGACTGTGCACACTTACAAACAAATATACTAAACATCTGTGATACCTAAGAGAAGCCAAAGAGAAACAGAGTGGGTGTCCTTTGTTGTGTTGGGTATGCCAATATGAATTTGAGCAGAGACTGCATGATGATTAGCACTATCCATGTATGTGGGCTTGGTAGCTTAGATATTTACTGTCTACACTGAGTGTACAAAACATTAGGAACACCTTCCTAATATTGGGTTGCACCCCTTTTGCCCTCAGAACAGACTCAAATCGTCTGGGCATGGACACTACAAGGTGTCAAACGTTCCACAGGGATGCTGGCCCATGTTGACTCTAATGCTTCCCACAGTTGTCAAGTTGGCTAGATGTCCTTTGGGTGATGTCCTTTGGGGACCATTCTTGAAACACACGGAAAACTGTTGAGCGTGAAAAACCCAGCAGCTTTTCAGTTCTTGACACACTCAAACCGGTACACCTGGCACCTACTACCATACCCCGTTCAAAGGCACTTCAATATTTTGTCTTTCCCATTTAGCCTCTGAATGGCACACATACACAATCCATGTCTCAATTGTCTCAAGGCTCAAKAATCCTTCTTTAACCTGTCTTCTTCCCTTCACTGATTTGAAGTGGATTTAACAAGTGACATCAATAAGGGATCATAGCTTTCACCTGGATTCACCTGGTCAGTCTGTCATGGAATGAGCAGSTGTTACTAATMTTTTGTACACTCAGTGTAGATCAAGGCAGCAATATTTTGACAACGGGCATATTTGTTCTGGCCACATCACCAACTTTTTTTTTATATGAATGGGCCTACTAACTCTAAATGTTCCTTGTGAAATTCAAGTTTACGCTKTGATGTTCTCATCTACTTTCCTGGATCATCATCTCCTCACTCTTCATCCACAGTGTGCCAGGGCGTCACTAACCGGTTCAGCCTGCTTGGGTCAAAAGAGGACCACTACCTGAACATGGTCAAGACCTACAGCAACTGCACTGTGGTCCTGGAGAACCTGGAGGTCACATACATGGAGGACTACCATGATCTGTCTTTCCTCAGGGTAAGATAAAGGAATGCTAGCCTGGTACCAGATCTGTTTGTGCTATCTTGCCAAGTCCTATGGACAATGACCATAAGAGATACCAGGCTACAGGTCAGGAACACATTTGTCTGGAGAAAGCAATACTGGATAAAAACATGTACATAACAGCTGCTTAAAACACCTTACAAGCTTGCTTTAACCTACAGACATTAGTGATGCATCGATATTTCATTTTTGGCTGATACCGATATCCGATATTTTCCTTGCCAAAAAATAAATAAAGCGAAACCGATAACCGATATTACATTTTTTTGTGGTCTTTTAAGCATTCTAGTACAGTTAAATAATTAACACACACATGGACACAGCGGTCGAAGGCAGTGCATCTCAGTGCAAGAGGCGTCACTACAGTCCCTGGTTCGAATCCAGGCTGTATCACATTGGCTGGTTTTTGGGAGTCCCATAGGGCGGTGCACAATTTGCCCAGCGTTGTCCGGGTTTGGCCGGGGTAGGCCGTCATTATAAATAAGAATTTATTCTTAACTGACTTGCCTAGTTAAAGGTTACACACACACACACACACACACACACACACACACACTGACCAAAAAGTTATTTTGTTGGCATTTACGTATGTCCCCATTACCAGTAAAACATAATCAAAACCTATTTCTTTCACTTACTTGCTGTGCTGTTTCGTTGTTCATTTGTTCATTCTCAACCAGGATTTCATCATGCATGTGAAGTTTCAGCTCTGTCTGTCTGTGGCCTCTCTTCCTCGGTGCGCACTGTCACTGTGTCTGTTTCCATCTTGTCCAGCTGTGTATGTAACATTTCACGTAAACCCTGTTTCTTGTCTGCATCGAAGTAGCGGTCCTTGTACATAGCATCGAGCATGGTGGCGACACAGTAGAGAGAATGCCACCGAGTCGCTTGTTCACAGCCTGTGTCTGCAGTTTTGTTGAGTAGGCGTTTCAATGCCATGACAGAGGGTATCACGTCTGCTGCAGGTGCAGTTGATGAGCTTATTTCTCGAGTCAGTTGTTRGAATGGAGCTAGCTAGTGTGTCCATGTTTCAAACATGTTGTCAAATGCCATTGAAATGGCAGCAGCGGTATGAGAACCAGCACATTCTTGAGCATGCAATACGGCTTTCCTCAGTAGGAAATCCTCGTCAACCCACTGTGCTGTCAGACTCGGCATGCTCATGGGGCTGACATTGCTGGTCCAAATGTTAGTCATGAAGCTAATAGCAGTGGCACTATTACTGTGTAACTCCGGTATGGCAACATCTGAAAAATAGCGCACTTGGTAGTGTGTACCGGTGCTTGACCAGTCGGTGAAAGCCAACATCACCGATGACAGAGAACGGTTGATTGTCAATGGTAATGAATTCCATTATCTTGGCATTAATGGACTTCGCCTTTAAGTTGTCTTGCTGAAATGTTGTTACTCTTTCAAATGACTGCTCGATCCACACAGCAGACATTGTGGGCTAGTTTAGGAATGCTGTGTTGCACGTGTAGCGCAAAATTTTACGTGGCGTCTTACGTCAGGTACCTACGTTATATAGGCAGCATTGACATCGGTTTTGCACATCGGTGTTAAACTAGACATCGGGCCGATACTGATGTTGGCCTTTTTAGCTAATATCGTCCAATTCCGATATGGTCACCGATATATCGTGCCTCCCTAACGGACATGGTCCAATGTCATTGAAAACGAGCAAGCTGTCAAACACTTGAAGCCTCATTAGAGCCTTGTTGCTTCAGTTGAAATTGTCTTAGGTTGAGTTTATAACGCTGAATAGCATCAGTGTGTTACTGGAAGTACCCTTGTGGGAACCTTGTCTAGCTATGAGGATATAGACAGGCTGATGCGAAAACCAGCAGGACTGGAGCTGGACCCTGTAGGTGTGGAGTTGTTCACCCCTGGCATAGCGTGTGAATTCCAGTTAAACCTTTCCTTGTTTGCCTCCAGTCCATCCAGGAGGTGGGTGGCTACGTTCTGATTGCCCTCAACACAGCCAACAGGATTCCCCTGGACAACCTGCGCATCATCCGAGGCCACACTCTCTATGACAGTGGCTTTGCCCTGGCTGTGGTGCTGAACTATAACAAGTCCATGCGAGCAGGCACCACTGAGCTGCCTCTGACCAGCCTCACAGGTCAGTCTATAGGCCTGTCCCTGCTCTGTCCAGGCAGGTCTATACCCAGCCTCATAATGACTAGTCACTGTGGGACTTCTCACATACTAGAGCCAAACCAGGGAAACTCTAAGCCCTAGTTATAAGCTATAAAATAGGGTTAGGGTTGAGGATTAGGGTTAGGGTTAACCCGGGATGTGGACACAAAGCTAAGGTTACGGTTAAAGCTAAGGTTAGGGTTGAACCAGGATGTGGACACGAAGCTAGGGTTATGGTTAAGGCTACTGTTGGGGTTGAACCAGGATGTGGACACAAAGCTAGGTTTAGGGTTGAACCAGGATATGGACATGCTAGGTTTAGGGTTGAACCAGGATATGGACATGAAGCTAGGGTTTAGGGTTAGGGTAACCAGGATGTGGA
>NC_036871.1:30199817-30209859 GCF_002910315.2 Salvelinus sp. IW2-2015 | reverse complement strand
GAAGCTAGGGTTAGGGTTGAGGGTTAGGGTTGAACCAAGATGTGGACATGAAGCTAGGGTTGAGGTGGACATGAAGCTAGGTTTAGGGTTGAACCAGGATATGGACATGAAGCTGAGGTTAGGCTTGAGGTTAGGGTTGAAGTTAGGCTTGCATCTGGATCTGAAGATTCAGTAGTTTGTTGTATTTCATCTACACAGCTTTATTACATTGATTAATTCACACCAATATTTAGCTTCCACCTGAAAATAAACAAGTCTCTCTCCAATTTCCAGAGATCCTGAAAGGAGGAGTGAAGTTCTCAGACAACCAGCTGTGTAACGTGGAGACCATCCAGTGGTTGGACATTGTAAACAGTAACAGCAAACCCAACATGCAGTTACCTGAACCCAGCAACTATCGGCTCTGTAAGGAGCTCCTGTTACAACACAAACATTGCYTCACATAAATGTACCTACCATAATCCCATTCAAGGTTTTGTGTTTTTATACACCCTTGAGGCTAGACTGGTTCATGTTGTAAGATATTAACAGGAAGCTGCTTCAACAAGTTTGGCCAACAGTTTCGTAATGTTTCACTTTCAACTGTCAAATATTCCAACTTTATTTGATTAAACATTAAAGTAATGGTTTGGAAGTTAAGATTTTGCTAAACTTTTATTTGTATCTATGTTTTTGTAGGTAAAAGATGTGATCCTGGATGCTTCAATGGTTCCTGTTGGGCGCCCGGCCCAGAACACTGCCAGACGTGTAAGTCTTTCAAGTTTAAACCATACACAACTGCAAGGCGCTACAGAGGGTAGTGCKWACGGTCCATTACATCACTGGGGCTGAGCTCCCTGCCATCCAGGACCTCTATACCAGGCAGTGTCAGAGGAAGGCCAGAAAAATGTTCAAAGACTCCAGCCACTCAAGTCATAGACTGTTTTCTCTGCTATCGCACGGCAAGCAGTACCAATGCACCAACTAAGGAACCAACAGCTTCTAACCCCAAAATAGTTTAGTTAAATAATTAACTAAATACCTACCCAGACTATTTTACATTTGAGTTGTTTAGCAGGCGCTCTTATCCAGAGTGACTTACAGGAGCAATTAGGGTTAAATGCCTTGCTCAAGGGCACATTGACAGACTMTTCACCTAGTTGGCTCGGGGATTCAAACCAGAAACCTTTTGGGTACTGCCCTAACGCTATTAACCGCTAGGCTACCCTGCCAACTATCTGCATTGACCCTTTTTGCACCATTTWTTTTGACCAATCACAAATGCTTCTGCTACTGTTTATTATCTATCCTGTTGCCTAGTTACTTAATTCCTAGTTACTGTATATGTACATATTTATCTCAATTACCTCTTACTCCGGCACATCGACTCGGGACTGGTACCTCGTGTATATAGCCAAGTTATCATTTCTCATTGTGTATTTATTATTACTTTTACAGTATTATTACGTGTTTTACTTTTCTATTATTTTTCTATTTTATTTCTCTCTGCATTGTTGGGAAGGGCCGTAACTCAGCATTTCACTGTTAGTCTACACTTGTTGTTTATGAAGCATGTGACAAATAAAATTTGATTTGGCATTTCTAATCCTTTTCTAGTGACGAAACTGAACTGTGCCCAGCAGTGCTCTAAGAGATGTAAGGGTCCGTCCCCCATCGACTGCTGCAACGAACACTGTGCTGCAGGCTGCACTGGACCCAGACCTACAGACTGTCTGGTGAGACCCTAACCATAACCCACCTTCACACTGCACTGGACCCAGACCTACAGACTGTCTGGTGAGACCCTAACGCATAACCCAACTTCACACTGCAACTGGACCCAGACCTACAGACTGTCTGGTGAGAACCCTTAACCATAACCCCCTTCACAGCTGCACTGGACGCAGACCTACAGACTGTCTGGTGAGACCTTAACCATAACCAACCTTCACACTGCACTGGACCCAGACCTACAGACTGTCTGGTGAGACCTTAACCATAACCACCTTCACACTGCACTGGACCCAGACCTACAGACTGTCTGGTGAGACCTTAACCATAACCCACCTTCACACTGCACTGGACCCAGACCTACAGACTGTCTGGTGAGACCCTAACCATAACCCACCTTCACACTGCACTGGACCCAGACCTACAGACTGTCTGGTGAGACCTAACCATAACCCACCTTCACACTGCACTGGACCCAGACCTACAGACTGTCTGGTGAGACCCTAACCATAACCCACCTTCACACTGCACTGGACCCAGACCTACAGACTGTCTGGTGAGACCAACCATAACCCACCTTCACACTGCACTGGACCCAGACCTACAGACTGTCTGGTGAGACCCTAACCATAACCCACCTTCACACTCGCACTGGACCAGATAACGTCTGGTGAGACCCTACCATAACCATTTCACACTGCTGGACCCAGACCTACAGACTGTCTGGTGAGACCCTAACCATAACCCACCTTCACACTGCACTGGACCCGAACCTACAGACTGTCTGGTGAGACCCTAACCATAAACCACCTTCACACTGCACTGGACCCAGACCTACAGACTGTCTGGGTGAGACCCCTAACCATAACCCACCTTCACACTGCACTGGACCCAGACCTACAGACTGTCTGGTGAGACCCTAAACCATAACCCACCTTCACACTGCACTGGACCCAGACCTACAGACTGTCTGGTGAGACCTTAACCATAACCCACCTTCACACTGCACTGGACCCAGACCTACAGACTGTCTGGTGAGACTTAACCATAACCCACTTCACACTGCACTGGACCCAGACCTACAGACTGTCTGGTGAGACCTTAACCATAACCCACCTTCACACTGCACTGGACCCAGACCTACAGACTGTCTGGTGAGACCTAACAATAACCCACCTTCACACTGCACTGGACCCAGACCTACAGACTGTCTGGTGAGACCTTAACCATAACCCACCTTCACACTGCACTGGACCCAGACCTACAGACTGTCTGGTGAGACCTTAACCATAACCCACCTTCACACTGACTGGACCCAGACCTACAGACTGTCTGGTGAGGAGCCTTAACCATAACCCACCTTCACACTGCACTGGACCCAGACCTACAGACTGTCTGGTGAGACCTAACCATAACCCACCTTCACACTGCACTGGACCCAGACCTACAGACTGTCTGGTGAGACCTTAACCATAACCCACCTTCACACTGCACTGGACCAGACCTACAGACTGTCTGGTGAGAACCTTAACCATAACCCACCTTCACACTGCACTGGACCCAGACCTACAGACTGTCTGGTGAGACCTTAAACCATAACCCACCTTCACACTGCACTGGACCCAGACCTACAACTGTCTGGTGAGACCTAACCATAACCCACCTTCACACTGCACTGGACCCAGACCTACAGACTGTCTGGTGAGACGCCTAACCATAACCCACCTTCACACTGCACTGGACCCAGACCTACAGACTGTCTGGTGAGACCTAACCATAACCCACCTTCACACTGCACTGGACCCAGACCTACAGACTGTCTGGTGAGACCCTAACCATAACCCACCTTCACACTGCACTGGACCCAGACCTACAGACTGTCTGGTGAGACCCTAACCATAACCACCTTCACACTGCACTGGACCCAGACCTACAGACTGTCTGGTGAGACCCTAACCATACCACCTTCACACTGCTGGACCCAGACCTACAGACTGTCTGGTGAGACCTAACCATAACCCACCTTCACACTGCACTGGACCCAGACCTACAGACTGTCTGGTGAGACCTAACCATAACCCACTCTTCACACTGCACTGGACCCAGACCTACAGACTGTCTGGTGAGACCCTAACCATAACCCACCTTCACACTGCACTGGACCCAGACCTACAGACTGTCTGGTGAGACCTAACCATAACCCACCTTCACACTGCACTGGACCCAGACCTACAGACTGTCTGGTGAGACCTAACCATAACCCACCTTCACACTGCACTGGACCCAGACTACAGACTGTCTGGTGAGACCCTAACCATAACCCCCTTTCACACTGCACTGGACCCAGACCTACAGACTGTCTGGTGAGACCCTAACCATAACCCACCTTCACACTGCACTGGACCCAGACCTACAGACTGTCTGGTGAGACCTTAACCATAACCCACCTTCACACTGCACTGGACCCAGACCTACAGACTGTCTGGTGAGACCTTAACCATAACCACCTTCACACTGCACTGGACCAGACTACAGACTTTCTGGTGAGACCCTAACCATAACCACCTTCACACTGCACTGGACCCAGACCTACAGACTGTCTGGTGAGACTCTAACAATAACCCACTTCACACTGCACTGGACCCCAGACCTACAGACTGTCTGGTGAGAGCCCTAACCATAACCCACCTTCACACTGCTACCCAGACCTACAGACTGTCTGGTGAGACCCTAACCATAACCCACCTTCCACTGCACTGGACCAGACCTACAGACTGTCTGGTGAGACCCTAACCATAACCCACCTTCACACTGCACTGGACCCAGACCTACAGACTGTCTGGTGAGACCTAACCATAACCCATCTTCACACTGCACTGGACCCAGACCTACAGACTGTCTGGTGAGACCCTAACCATAACCCACCTTCACACTGCACTGGACCCAGACCTACAGACTGTCTGGTGAGACCCTAACCATAACCCACCTTCACACTGCACTGGACCCAGACCTACAGACTGTCTGGTGAGACCCTAACCATAACACCTTCACACTGCACTGGACCCAGACCTACAGACTGTCTGGTGAGACCTAACCATAACCCACCTTCACACTGCACTGGACCCAGACCTACAGACTGTCTGGTGAGCCTTAACCATAACCCACCTTCACACTGCACTGGACCCAGACCTACAGACTGTCTGGTGAGACTCTAACCATAACCCACTCTTCACACTGCACTGGACCCAGACCTACAGACTGTCTCGTGAGACCTTAACCATAACCCACTTCACACTGCACTGGACCCAGACCTACAGACCTGTCTGGTGAGACCCTAACCATAACCCACCTTCACACTGCACTGGACCCAGACCTACAGACTGTCTGGTGAGACCTTAACCATAACCCACCTTCACACTGCACTGGACCAGACCTACAGACTGTCTGGTGAGACCTTAACCATAACCCACCTTCACACTGCACTGGACCCAGACCTACAGACTGTCTGGTGAGAGACCTTAACCATAACCCACCTTCACACTGCACTGGACCAGACCTACAGACTGTCGGTGAGACCTTAACCATAACCCACCTTCACACTGCACTGGACCCAGACCTACAGACTGTCTGGTGAGACCTTAACCATAACCCACCTTCACACTGCACTGAGCCCAGACCTACAGACTGTTCTGGTGAGACCTTAACCATAACCCCTTCACATGCACTGGACCCAGACCTACAGACTGTCTGGTGAGACCCTAACCAATAACCCACCTTCCACTGCACTGGACCCAGACCTACAGACTGTCTGGTGAGACCTTAACCATAACCCACCTTACACTGCACTGGACCCAGACCTACAGACTGTCTGGTGAGACCTTAACCCATAACCCACCTTCACACTGCACTGGACCCAGACCTACAGACTGTCTGGTGAGACCCTAAACCATAACCCCCCTTCACACTGCACTGGACCCAGACCTACAGACTGTCTGGTGAGACCCTAACATAACCCACCTTCACACTGCACTGGACCAGACTACAGACTGTCTGGTGAGACCCTAACCATAACCCACCTTCACACTGCACTGGACCCAGACCTACAGACTGTCTGGTGAGACTCTAACCATAACCCACCTTCACACTGCACTGGACCAGACCTACAGACTGTCTGGTGAGACCCTAACCATAACCCACCTTCCACTGCACTGGACCCAGACCTACAGACTGTCTGGTGAGACCTTAACCATAACCCACCTTTCACACTGCACTGGACCCAGACCTACAGACTGTCTGGTGAGACCTTAACCATAACCCACCTTCACACTGCACTGGACCGCAGACCTACAGACTGTCTGGTGGAGCCTAACCATAACCCACCTTCACACTGCACTGGACCCAGACCTACAGACTGTCTGGTGAAGACTCTAAACATAACCCATCTTCACACTGCATTGGACCCAGACCTACAGACTGTCTGGTGAGAACTAACCATAACCCACCTCACCACTGTGACCCAGACCTACAGACTGTCTGGTGAGAGACCTTAACCATAACCCACCTTCACACTGCACTGGACCCAGACCTACAGACTGTCTGGTGAGACCCTAACCATAACCCACCTTCACACTGCACTGGACCCAGACCTACAGACTGTCTGGTGAGAACCTTAACCATAACCCACCTTCACACTGCACTGGACCCAGACCTACAGACTGTCTGGTGAGACTCTAACCATAAACCCATCTTCACACTGCACTGGACCCAGACCTACAGACTGTCTGGTGAGACCTTAACCATAACCCACCCTTCACACTGCACTGGACCCAGACCTTACAGACTGTCTGGTGAGACCCTAACCATAACCCACCTTCACACTGCACTGGACCCAGACCTACAGACTGTCTGGTGAGACCTTAACCATAACCCACCTTCACACTGCACTGGACCAGACCTACAGACTGTCTGGTGAGACCTTAACCATAACCCACCTTCACACTGCACTGGACCCAGACCTACAGACTGTCTGGTGAGACCTCTACCATAACCCATCTTCACACTGCACTGGACCCAGACCTACAGATGTCTGGTGGAACCCTAACCATAACCCACCTTCACACTGCACTGGACCCAGACCTACAGACTGTCTGGTGAGACCCTAACCATAACCCACCTTCACACTGCACTGGACCCAGACCTACAGACTGTCTGGTGAGACTCTACCATAACCCACCTTCACACTGCACTGGACCCAGACCTACAGACTGTCCTGGTGAGAGACCCTAACCATAACCCACCTTCACACTGTACCCAGACCTACAGACTGTCTGGTGAGAACCTTAAACCATAAACCACCTTCACACTGCACTGGACCAGACCTACAGACTGTCTGGTGAGACCCCTAACCATAACCACCTTCACACTGCACTGGACCCAGACCTAAGACTGTCTGGTGAGAGACCCTAACCATAACCCACCTTCAACACTGTACTGGACCCAGACCTACAGACTGTCTGGTGAGACCCTAACCATAACCCATCTTCACACCTGTACTGGACCCAGACCTACAGACTGTCTGGTGAGACCCTAACCATAACCCACCTTCACACTGCACTGGACCCAGACCTACAGACTGTCTGGTGAGAGACCTTAACCATAACCCACCTTCACACTGTACTGGACCCAGACTGTCTGTGAGAGACCTTAACCATAACCCACCTTCACACTGTACTGGACCCAGACTGTCTGGTGAGAGACTGACAACGCACCAACTTCACACACTGTACTGGGGTCAGGATTATTACCTCACCATGTCATGTGATTTTACCAGGAAGAGAGAGACTGAAGCCACCTTCACATTGTACTGGGGTCAGAGGTTATAGGGAGAGAGGCCATGAGTGACTCCATAAGGGAGGACACTTGCATCTCTCACAAGCTATTATGTATTATTTAGAGTTATTTCTTAACCCAATAACAGTGTCGTCACTCAAGAGTCAAGGGTTTGAGGAAACAGACCCACATTGCATTTCACACATTATTATTTCTCTCTTATGAGGCTCCCTTGTGACTTACTGGCTCACAACCAACCATACACCCACCCGTAACAGTGTTTTCTATCCACTTTATGATTGAAACCAAATTGTGTTGCTCTTGCATCCAGTGACCCATTATATCACTGGTTAAACCCTGCTTTTTGACAGTGCCTTGAGAATCAGGCTGGGTCCCCAGCTGGGAGCTAAGCCAGCGTCACCTATTCCTCTCTGGCTAAGCTAAGGCATGAAATAGAAATGCAGTGTTATCATGAGTATATATGGCTCTGTTATATGGTCCTAGTGCTCTCTGTCAGTGAAGGCTGGGTCGAATTGATGATTAGGCCGTACTTTACTTGGGTAGGAGCTGAGTACCGGCACCACAAATGTTCTACTGTTTGAGCTCCTGTTCCTCTTTGTAGAATATTAGCTCAAAAGTATTGCGTAGCTCCTGCACCTAAATATAAACGGTACCGTCACCCAAAATGAGTACCCAAACCTACAGTGGGGAGAACAAGTATTTGATACACTGCCGATTTTGCAGGTTTTCCTACTTACAAAGCATGTAGAGGTCTGTAATTTTTTATCAGAGGTACACTTCAACTGTGAGAGCCCCGGAGAGATAATGCGTGTATAATGAGTTAGTATGGATTGTTATATGGTCTAGTGCTCTCTGTCAGTGAAGTGGGTCGAATTGATGATTAGGCCGTACTTTACTTGGGTAGGAGCTGAGTACCGGCACCACAATGTCTACTGTTTGAGCTCCTGTTCCTCTTTGTAGAATATTAGCTCAAAAGTATGTGCGTAGCTCCTGCACCTAAATATAAACGGTACCGTCACCCAATGAGTACCCAAACCTACAGTGGGGAGAACAAGTATTTGATAACTGCGATTTTGCAGGTTTTCCTACTTACAAAGCATGTAGGGTCTGTAATTTTTTATCAGAGGTACACTTCACTGTGAGAGCAGAATCTGAAAAAAAATCCATAAAATCACATTGATGATTTTAAGTAATTCATTTACATTTATTGCATGACATAAGTATTTGATACATCAGAAAAGCAGAACTTAATATTTGGTACAGAAACCTTTGTTTGCAATTACGAGATCATACGTTTCCTGTAGTTCTTGACCAGGTTTGCACAACTGCAGCAGGGATTTTGGCCCACTCCTCCATACAGACCTTCTCCAGATCCTTCAGGTTTCGGGGCTGTCGCTGGGCAATACAGACTTTCAGCTCCCTCCAAAGATTTTCTATTGGGTTCAGGTCTGGAGACTGGCATCCAGGACCTTGAGATGCTTCTTACGGAGCCACTCCTTAGTTGCCCTGGCTGTGTGTTTCGGGTCGTTGTCATGGCTGGAAGACCCAGCAGACCCATCTTCATTGCTCTTACTGAGGGAAGGAGGTTGTTGCCAAGATCTGCCGATACATGGCCCATCCATCCATCCTCAATACGGTGCGCAGTCGTCCTGTCCCTTTGCAGAAAAGCATCCCCAAAGAATGATGTTTCACCTCCATGCTTCACGGTTGGGATGGTGTTCTGGGTTTGTACTCTTCCTTCTTCTTCCTCCAAACACGCGAGTGGAGTTTAGACAAAAGCTCTATTTTGTTCATCAGAACAAATGACCTTCTCCCATTCTCCTCTGGATCATCCAGATGGTCATTGGCAACCTTCAGACGGGCCTGGACATGCGCTGGCTTGAGCAGGGGGACCTTGCGTGCGCTGCAGGATTTTATCCATGCGGCGTAGTGTGTTACTAATGTTTTTCTTTGTGACTGTGGTCCCAGCTCTCTTGTCATTGACCAGGTCCTGCGTGTAGTTCTGGGCTGATCCTCACCGTCTCTCTGATCATTGATCCGCCACGAGGTGAGATCTTGCATGGAGCCCAGACCGAGGGTGATTGACGGTCATCTTGAACTTCTTCCATTTTCTAATAATTGCGCCAACAGTTGTTGCCTTCTCACAAGCTGCTTGCCTATTGTCCTGTAGCCCATCCCAGCCTTGTGCAGGTCTACAATTTAACCCTGATGTCTTACACAGCTCTCTGGTCTTGGCCATTGTGGAGAGGTTGGAGTCTGTTTGATTGAGTGTGTGGAAGGTGTCTTTTATACAGGTAACGAGTTCAAACAGGTGCAGTTAATACAGGTAATGAGTGGGAGAAGGAGGGCTTCTTAAAGAAAAACTAACAGGTCTGTGAGAGACGGAATTCTTACTGGTTGGTAGGTGATCAAATACTTATGTCATGCAATAAATGCAAATGAATTACTTAAAAATCATACAATGTGATTTTCGTGGATTTGT
>NC_036871.1:30185172-30195115 GCF_002910315.2 Salvelinus sp. IW2-2015 | reverse complement strand
CCAGACTCTGAAAAAAAAATCCATAAAATCACATTGATGATTTTAAGTAATTCATTTACATTTTATTGCATGACATAAGTATTTGATACATCAGAAAAGCAGAACTTAATATTTGGTACAGAAACCTTTGTTTGCAATTACAGAGATCATACGTTTCCTGTAGTTCTTGACCAGGTTTGACACACTGCAGCAGGGATTTTGGCCCACTCCTCCATACAGACCTTCTCCAGATCCTTCAGGTTCGGGGCTGTCGCTGGGCAATACAGACTTTCAGCTCCTCCAAGATTTTCTATTGGGTTCAGGTCTGGAGACTGGCCACTCCAGGACCTTGAGATGCTTCTTACGAGCACTCCTTAGTTGCCCTGGTGTGTGTTTCGGGTCGTTGTCATGGCTGGAAGACCCAGCACGACCCATCTTCATGCTCTTACTGAGGGAAGGAGGTGTTGCCAAGTCTCGCGATACATGGCCCCATCCTCCCCTCAATACGGTGCAGTCGTCCTGTCCCCTTTGCAGAAAAGCATCCCCAAAGAAATGATGTTTCACCTCATGCTTCACGGTTGGGATGGTGTTCTTGGGTTTGTACTCTTCCTTGTTGTACCAGTTCTGCCACCAACCACAGCGCGGACCTGGAGTGGCAGTTTAGAGCACCGCAACTAAGCTTCTTTTTATGTGTTTGAGGATTGCATTTCAGACCACGAGGTGAACCTTCTCACTGCATGTGCCTCGCTATGGCTTTGGGATCCATCACCAGTGATGGTCTATTATTTGCGCACACTTGCAGACGGGGCGAATGGGAACATCTTTCCTTTGGGCGCTTAACAGACACGGTCATTTTAGATTCCGTCTCTCACAGTTGAAGTGTACCTATGATAAAAATGACAGACCTCTACATGCTTTGTAAGTAGGAAAACCTGCAAAATCGGCAGTGTATCAAATACTTGTTCTCCCCACTGTATTTGTCCAAGTCAAGCACTGTGATTAGGACATTTAAAAAAAAAAAATGCAATGGAAAGTGAAAACAAGCATTTCTTAATGGACAAGWTCAGGTTGTCCCTCCCGGTGTCAGTCTGTTTTCTTCAGTTTGGTGCCTAATAAACCCAACCTTCTTTGATGTCGTAGGCTTGCCGTGACTTTCAGGATGATGGGATGTGTAAAGACTCGTGTCCCCGCCTCCTGCTCTATGACCGCAACCTTCACCAATTGGTCAACAACCCAGGCGGGAAGTACAACTTCGGGGCCACCTGCGTCAAGACTTGTCCTCGTAAGAAAACCCCCATGGRCCTCCGTGTCCCCTCCATGTCCCCCAATTACCTCCTCTATGAGGCTGCAGTATAGGATACATGATATAAGGATTGTTTAGAACATGGCTGCCCCATCCTGGTGCTGGAGGGCCGAAACACTTCTGGTTTTCATCCTCTCCTAATCATGGAGTAATTCAGACCTGGGACCAGGGGAGAACGACTCCCCTGTCTCWTTGAAGCCACAGAAGTTCAAAGCTGACTGTGGTACAGCAGGCATTGTTAGCAGAAAACAGGAACCCCATTATAGTGAATGGAAAATTGGCAATCTTCGTGGTCAATCTTCGTGTAAATAAATAAAATATTAGAAGACAATCATGGTACCAATAATTGCTTCTAATACACCAGATGTGTCTCTTTGAGCTTTACAATTACACACAAAATAAGTTATACGGATCATCATTTAGTTACTAATGGCAGCCTGCAGTACCCTGGTATGTCTTCAACTTGAGTTACTCAATGAGTGCAATTAACTACCAGGTAGAAACAAAKACKTGTTTTGGCCCTCCAGGACCAGGACTGGGAAGCCCTGGTTTATAAACTCTGTACACAGAGGGGGCTTCAACCGAGTCTACAGACAACACATACAGTACCAGTCAAWWGTTTGGACAAGGGTTTTTCTTTATTTTTACTATTTTCTACATTGTAGAATAATAGTGATGACATCAAAACTATGAAATAACACATTTGGAATCATGTAGTAACCAAAAAAGTGTTAAACAAATCAAAATATATTTTATATTTGTGATTCTTCAAAGTATCTACCCTTTGCCTTTGACAGCTTTGCACACTCTTGGCATTCTCTCAACCAGCTTCATGAATGCATTTCAATTAACAGGTGTGCCTTATTTAAATGTTAATTTGTGGAATTTCTGTCCTTCTTAATGCATTTGAGCCAATCAGTTGTGTTGTGACAAGGTAGGGGTGGTATACAGAAGATAGCCCTATTTGGTAAAAGTCCATATTATGGCAAGAACAGCTCAAATAAGCAAAGAAAAATGACAGTCCATRATTACTTTAAGAAATGAAGGTCAGTCAATCTGGAAAATTTCTAGAACTCTGAACGTTTCTTCAAGTGCAGTTGCAAAAAAACAGTGGTGGAAAAAGTACTCAATTGTCATACTTGAGTAAAAGTTAAGATACCTTAATAGAAAATGACTCAAGTAAAAGTGAAAGTCACCCAGTAAAATACTACTTGAGTAAAAGTCTAAAAGTATTTGGTTTTAAATATACTTAAGTATCAAAAGTAAATGTAGTTGCTAAAGATAATACTTACAGTTGAAGTCGGTAGTTTACATACACTTAGGTTGGAGTCATTAAAACTACGTTTTTCAACCACTCCACAATTTCTTGTTAACAAACTATGGTTTTGGCAAGTCGGTTAGGACATCTACTTTGTGCATGACACAAGTAATTTTCCAAACAATTGTTTACAGACAGATTATTTCACTTATAATTCACTGTATCACAATTCAGTGGGTCAGAGGTTTATATACACTAAGTTGACTGTGCCTTTAAACAGCTTGGAAAAGTCCAGAAAATGTCATGGCTTTAGAAGCTTCTGATAGGCTAATTGACATAATTTGAGTCAATTGGAGGTGTACCTGTGGATGTATTTCAAGGCCTACCTTCAAACTCAGTGCCTCTTTGCTTGACATCATGGGAAAATCAAAAAGAAATCAGCCAAGACCTCAGCGGGAAAAAATGGTAGACCTCCACAAGTCTGGTTCATCCTTGGGAGCATTTTCCAAATGCCTGAAGGTACCACGTTCATCTGCACAAACAATAGTAGCAAGTATAACACCATGGGACCACGCAGCGTCATACCGCTCAGGAAAGAGACGTGTTCTGTCTCCTAAAGAATAAAGTGTAAATCAATCCCAGAACAACAGCAAAGGACTTTGTGAAGATGCTGGAGGAAACAGGTACAAAATATCTATATCCACAGTAAAACGAGTACTATATCGACATAACCTGAAGGCCGCTCAGCAAGGAAGAAGCCACTGCTCCAAAACGCCATAAAAAAGCCAGACTACGGTTTGCAACTGCACATGGGGAAAAGATCGTACTTTTTGGAGAAATGTCTCTGGTCTGATAAACAAAAATAGAACTGTTTGCATCATGAGGAAGGAAAATTATGTGGATATATTGAAGCAACATCTAAGACATCAGTCATGAAGTTAAAGCTTGGTCGCAAATGGTCTTCCAAATGGACAATGACCCGAAGCATACTTCCATAGTTGTAGAAAATGGCTTCTGAAAAAGCGTGTGTGAGCAAGGAGGCCTACAAATCTGACTCAGTTACACAGCTCTGTCAGGAGGAATGGGCCAAAATTCACCAACATTGTGGGAAGCTTGTGGAAGGCAACCTGAAACGTTTGACCCAAGTAACAATTTTTAAAAGGCAATGCTACCAAATGCTAATTGAGTGTATGGTACACTTCTGACTACTGGGACGTGATAAAATAATAAAATCCGAAATAAATCATTCTCTCTACTGACATTTCCATTCTTAAAATAAAGTGGTGATCCTAACTTACCTAAGACAGGTAATTTTTTACTAGGATTAAATGTCAGGAATAGTGAAAAATGTAGGACTTCACTGTAAGTATAAAAAAGTAAAAGTACAATAATAAAAAAAATCCTTATTAAGGAATAGCCAGGATCACACTCAGACATCAGCATTTAAAAACAAAGCATTTGGTTTAGTGAGTCCGCCAGATCAGAGGCAGTAGGGATGACCAGGGATGTTCTCTTGATAAGTGTGGCAATTGGACATTTTCTGTCCTGCTAAGCATTCAAAATGTAACAAGTACTTTGTGTCAGGGAAAGAAAAAATAATATATATATATTTTTTACTATGGAGTAAAAAGTACATAATTTTCTTTAGGAATGTAGTGAAGTAAAAGTAGTCAAAATATAAATAGGTCAGATACCCAAAAAACAAATAAAAATACTTTAAAGTACTACTTTAGTAAAGTACTTTACACCACTGGCAAAACCATCAAGCGCTATGATGAAACTGGCTCTCATGAGAACCCCACAGGAAAGGAAGACCAGAATTCATTAGAGTTACCCGCCTCAGAAATTGCAGCCAAATAAATGCTTCAGAGTTCAAGTAACAGACACATCTCAACATCAACTGTTCAGAGGAGACTGCGTTAATCAGGCTTCATGGTTGAATTTGTTGCAAAGAACACAATAAAGGACAGCAATAAGAAAAAGAGACTTGGTGGACATTAGACTGGTGGAAATCTGTCCTTTGGTCTGATGAGTCCAAATTTGAGATTTTTGCTTCCAACCGCAGTGTTTTTGTGAGACGCAGAGTAGGAGAACGGATGATCTCTGCATGTGTGGTTCCCACCGTGAAGCATGGAGGGGGATGTGTGATGGTGTGGGGGTGCTTTGCTGGTGACACTGTCAATGATTTATTTAGAATTCAAGGCACACTTAACCAGCATGGCTACCACAGCATTCTGCAGCGATACGCCATCCCATCTGGTTTGCGCTTAGTGGCACTATCATTTGTTTTTCAACAGGACAATGACCCAACATACCTCCAGGCTGTGTAAGGGCTATGTTACCAAGAAGGAGAGTGATGGAGTGCTGCATCAGATGACCTGGCCTCCACAATCACCTGACCTCAACCCAATTGAGATGGTTTGGGATGAGTTGGACTGCAGAGTGAAGGAAAAGCAGCCAACAAGTGCTCAGCATGTGGGAACTCCTTCAAGACTGTTGGAAAAGCAGTTCAGATGAAGCTGGCTGAGAGAATGCCAAGAGTGTGCAAAGCTGTCATCAAGGCAATGGTTGGCTACTTTTAAGAATCTAAAAACTAAAATATATTTAAATTTATTTAACACTTTAACACTGTTATTTCATAGTTTTGATGTCTTCACTATTATTCTACAATGTAGAAAATAATAAAAATAAAGAAAAACCCTTGAATGAGTAGGTGTGTCCAAACTTTTGACTGGTACTGTATGAGTCTCAGTGATGTGAAACGTTCAGATGTGGTATTTTGAACAAGGGGCCACATGGTCCCTCTAGCCTGGTGTTAGTGTCAGTCAGTCTGTGTCAMACTGAGTTTAATCATAAACTGCATAAGCYAGGAAAGAAAAGGATGTAGTTTTAGGGTGTGCTAATGCAGCAGCCTCCACTTTCTGTTAGAATCAGCACTCAAACTCTGGCATGCATAAAATACTGTCCTGTATTGCATTATATAGGTTTATTATATATTCTCTTAGTTTTATTCCTTTGAAGGAATCAACCTCTTGGTAGATTTTTTAAATATCGTTTTTAATTTGACTTGATTTTAGAACCATATGTATATGATTAATGAGTGCTGATTGTGTACTCTTAGAATATAATCKTATTTGATGTTTTTCTCCCCTCAGATAACTATGTGGTGACGGACCATGGAGCGTGCGTTCGGACGTGCAGTGGTGACACATACGAGGTGGACGAGGGAGGGGTCAGGAAGTGCAAGAAGTGTGATGGACTGTGCCCCAAAGGTAGTTGATACTGCTACAGCTCCTACTATACATTCTGATGGCAGGGATTATAGCGTTCACGATGATACTGCATGAATGTGCCTCTCTGTAACATGTAAAGTTCACCCCAGTGTTATTCCCCAAAGATGCACTGCAGGGTTGTGTTCAATACCATTTTATTTTCCAATAGAGGATTTTCCGATTTTTTAAAATTTTACTTATTGAATAAAAATGTATTTTAATCTGATATACTGCACTAATCTTCTGTTTTTTTGGGGCTTGTGATTTCTCAAACWAACTTTTCTGTGTGGCAAGAAATTAGTAGCCACGTTTGTTTTTATTAATATGTTACTAATTTTCACAGTTTGCAATGGACTTGGAATGGGAAAACTTGCCAATATTCTGTCAATTAATGCCACCAACATTGACACATTTAAAAACTGTACCAAAATCAATGGGAACATTGCTATTATCTACACATCTATCCATGGGTAAGTAGTGAGCAAATTAAGGTTTTTTGAAATTGTAGAAACATCATAGATCATTTCTAACCTTTGTATTGTGCAATTCACGAATATGACAGATACATGGCACAGTTGTTATTGCTATTCACAGGGACACGTTCACCAAAGCACCTAAGATGGATCCGGCCAAGCTAGAAGTTTTCAAGACTGTCAGAGAAATTACCGGTAAGAATAGAGCCATGGCAGTTCAAATCAGACAAAAGTGCACTTTTCATGATTATTACAAAAACATCTATTCATCTTCCAGGGTACTTGCTGATTCAGAACTGGCCTGAGAACATGACGTCTCTCAGTCCATTTGAGAACCTGGAGATCATCCGTGGTCGGACCAAGCGGTAAGATTACTGTCCCTGGCCTCTCTCTAAACCTCAGCCTCTACTACAGGGTGCCACTGACAGTGAATGAGAGGATGTGACTCATTCAATATCCCTTTAACTCCTCTCTCTCCCTCTCCCCATTTCCTCTCCCCTCTCTCTGTTCTCAGTGTTCTGTTGAGCTTGGCCATAACCCAGTTAACCATCACCCACCTGGGGCTGCGTAACCTGAAGGAGATTAGTGACGGAGACGTGGTCATTGCAAAAAACCCCAACCTCTGCTACACCAAGAATCACCACTGGAAGCAGTTGTTCAAGTCCAACTCTCAGACCGCCAGGCTGGAGAACAACGCCGACGCAGCCYACTGCGGTAAATCATTCAGTCATTTTTTTATGATTAACATTTTTATAGATTTTTGTGGTCACATAACAGAAAAAAAGGGAACACTAACAAACAGGAGATACACAACAAACACCAGGAGTCAACACCATAATATCAGCTCAAGCRCATGACAAATTAGCGATAACATGTTCGGTGCTTACTAAACGAAAGGTTACACTGGGATATGAGTGGCWCCGAGATAATATTTACCCTCTATTGTTGTGGTCATAAAACTGTGATAGATACAGAATGCAATGATGATGGAGTGTTATTGTGGGAGAAAGGAAATTAACGCTAGCCTGTTGCTTGTGCAGGGTTGTGTGAAAAGAGAAAAGGGTTAAAACTATTATTTTGTATTGATATCAAATTTTATTTGTCAAATGCTCCGAATACAACAGGTGAAATGCTTACTTACAAGCCCTTCACCAACAATGCAGTTCAAGAAATAGAGTTAAGAAAATATTTACTAAATAAAATAAAGTAATTTAAAAAAATAAATAAAAGTAGCACAATAAAATAACAATACCAAGGCTATATACAGGGGGTACTGGTACCGAGTCAATGTGCTGGGGTAAAGGTTAGTCGAGGTAGGGAGTAACTATGCATACTGTAGATAATAAACAGCACGTAGCAGCAGTGTAAAATCAAAGGGGGGGTCAATGTAAATAGTCCAGGTGGCCATTTAATTAATTGTTCAGCAGTTTTATGGCTTGCGGGTAGAAGCTGTTAAGGAGCCTTTTGGACCTAGACTTGGCACTCCGGTACCACTTGACGTGCGGTAGAAGAGAACAGTCTATGACTTGGGTGACTGGAGTCTTTGACAGTTTTTTGGGCCTATCTATAGTATGTGTCTGTATGTGTGTTTGCAGGGATGCAGAACAACACTTGTGACAGGATGTGTACCAGATATGGCTGCTGGGGCCCTGGACCCACCATGTGTTTCGCCTGTCAGGACTACAGCCGAGCAGGAAGCTGTGTCGACTCCTGCAACCTACTGGAGGGGTGAGAGGAGCCCCTTTCTGTTCCCCATTGTAACCTACTGGAGGGGTGAGATAAAGGAGCCATTGTAACCTACTGGAGGGGTGAGATAAAGGAGCCATTGTAACCTACTGAAGGGGTGAGATAAAGGAGCCATTGTAACCTACTGGAGGGGTGAGATAAGGAGCCATTGTAACCTACTAGAGGGATGAGAGAGGAGCCATTGTAACCTACTGGAGGGGTGAGAGAGGAGCCACTGTAACCTACTGGAGGGGTGAGAGAGGAGCCACTGTAACCTACTGCTGAGGGGTGAGGAGAGGAGCCATTGTAACTACTGGAGGGTGAGAATAAGGAGCCACTGTAACCTACTGGAGGGTGAGAAAGGAGCCATTTGTACCCTACTGGAGGGGTGAAGAAGGAGCCATTGTAACCTACTGGAGGGGTGAGAGAAGGAGCCATTGTAACCTACTGGAGGGGTGAGAGAGGAGCCATTGTAACCTACTGGAGGGGTGAGAGAGGACCACTGTAACTTATGGAGGGGTGAGAGAGGAGCCACTGTAACTACTGGAGGGGTGAGAGAGGAGCCACTGTAACCTACTGGAGGGTGAGAGAGAGCCATTGTACCTACTGGAGGGTGAGAGAGGAGCCATTGTAACCTACTGGAGGGGTGAGAGAGGAGCCATTGTAACCTACTGGAGGGGTGAGAGAGGAGCCACTGTAACCGACTGGAGGGGTGAGATGGAGCCATTGTAAGCTACTGGAGGGTGAGAGAGGAGCATTGTAACCTACTGGAGGGGTGAGATAAGAGCCATTGTAACCTACTGGAGGGGTGAGATAAGACCATTGTAACCTACTGGAGGGTGAGATAAGGAGCCATTGTAACCTACTGGAGGGTGAGAGAGTTGTAACCCTACTGGAGGGGTGAGATGGAGCACTGTAACCTACTGGAGGGTGAGATAAGAGCCATTGTAACCTACTGGAGGGGTGGAGAAGAGGAGCCATTGTAACCTACTGGAGGGGTGAGAGAGGAGCCATTGTAACTACTGGAGGGGTGAGAGAGGAGCCATTGTAACCTACTGGAGGGGTGAGATAAGGAGCCATGTAACCTACTGGAGGGGTGAGATAAGAGCCATTGTAACCTACTGGAGGGTGGAGAGGAGCCATTGTAACTACTGGGGGGTGAGAGAGGAGCCATTGTAACCTACTGGAGGGTGAGAGAGGAGCCACTGTAACCTACTGAGGGGTGAGAGAGGAGCCATTGTAACCTACTGGAGGGGTGAGAGAGGAGCCATTGTAACCTACTGGAGGGGTGAGAGAGGAGCCATTGTAACTACTGGAGGGGTGAGAGAAGAGCCATTGTAACCTACTGGAGGGGTGAGATAAGGAGCCATTGTAACCTACTGGAGGGGTGAGAGAGGAGCCATGTAACCTACTGGAGGGGTGAGAGATAAGAAGCCATTGTAACCTACTGGAGGGGTGAGATAGGAGCCATTGTAACCTACTGGAGGGGTGAGAGAGGAGCCATTGTAACCTACTGGAGGGGTGAGAGAGGAGCCATTGTAACCTACTGGAGGGGTGAGAGAGGAGCCATGTAACCTACTGGAGGGGTGAGAGAGGAGCCATTGTAACCTACTGGAGGGGTGAGAGAGGAGCCATTGAAACCTACTGGAGGGGTGAGAGAGGAGCCATTGTAACCTACTGGAGGGTGAGAGAGGAGCCATTGTAACCTACTGGAGGGGTGAGAGGAGGAGCCATTGTAAGTCACGGACTGGAGAGGTGAATGAGAGCCAGAATGTCATAACTGTACCTGATGGAGGGGTGAGAGAGAGCCATTGTAACTACTGGAAGGGGCGAGAGAGGAGCCATTGTAACCTACTGGAGGGGTGAGAGAGGACCATCTGTAACCTACTGATGAGAGAGGAAGGGGTGAAGAGGAGACACCATGTAACCTTAC
>NC_036871.1:30086777-30181705 GCF_002910315.2 Salvelinus sp. IW2-2015 | reverse complement strand
GAGAGAGAGCCACTGTAACCGGACTGGGAGGTAGAGTAGAAGCATTGTAAGCACTGGAGGGTGAGAGAGGAGCCATTGAACCTACTGGAGGGGTGAGATAAGGAGCCATTGTAAGCTACGGAGGGGTGGAGAGAGGAGCCATTGTAACCTACTGGGGGTGAGATAGAGAGCCCATTGTTTGAAACCTACTGGAGGGGTGAGATAAGAGCCATTGTAACCTACTGGAGGGGGAGATAAGGAGCCATTGTAACCTACTGGAGGAGGGTGAGAAAGAGCCAATTGTAACCTACTGGAGGGGTGAGATAAGAGCCCTTGTAACTACTGGAGGGTGAGATAAGGAGCCATTGTAACTACTGGAGGGTGAGAGAGGAGCCATTGTAACCTACTGGAGGGGTGAGATAAGGAGCCATTGTAACTACTGGAGGGTGAGAGAGAGCCATTGTAACCTACTGGAGGGGTGAGTAAAGAGCCATTGTAACCTACTGGAGGGGTGAGATAAGAGCCATGTAACCTCTGGAGGGTAGATAAGGAGCCATTGTAACCTACTGGAGGGTGAGATAAGAGCCATTGTAACCTACTGGGGGGAGGATAAGAGCCATTGTAACCTACTGGAGGGGTGAGAAGGAGCCATTGTAACCTACTGGAGGGAGTAAGACCATGACTACTGGAGGGTGAGATAAGGAGCCACTGTAAAACTACTGGAGGGGTGAGATAAGAGCCATTGTAACCTACTGAGGGGTGAGAGAGGAGCCATGTAACCTACTGGAGGGGTGAAGATAAGAGCCATTGTAACCTACTGGAGGGTGAGATAAGGAGCCATTGTAACCTACTGGAGGGGTGAGATAAGAGCCATTGTAACCTACTGGAGGGGTGAGATAAGGAGCCACATGTAACCTACTGGAGGGTGAGATGAAGAGCCATTGTAACCTACTGGAGGGGTGAAGAGAGCCATTGTAACCTACTGGAGGGGTGAGAGAGGACATTGTAACCTACTGGAGGGGTGAGAGAGAGCCATTGTAACCTACTGAGGGGTGAGATAAGAGCCACTGTAACCTATCGGAGGGTGAGATAAGAGCCATTGTAACCTACTGGAGGGTGAGAGAGGAGCCATTGTAACCTACTGGAGGGGGTGAGAGAGGAGCCACTGTAACCTACTAGGAGGGTGAGATAAGGAGCCATGTAACCTACTGGAGGGGTGAGAGAGGAGCCATGTAACCTACTGGAGGGGTGAGAGAAGAGCCATTGTAACCTACTGGAGGGGTGAGAGAGAGCCATTGTAACCACTGGAGGGTGAGATAAGGCCATTGTAACCTACTGGGGGGAGAGAGGAGCCATGTAACCTACTGGAGGGGTGAGAGGAGCCATTGTAACCTACTGGAGGGGTGAGATAAGGAGCCTTGTAAACTACTGAGAGGTGAGAGAGAGCCACGAACCTACTGGAGGTGATGAGAGGAGCCATTGTAACCTACTGGAGGTGAGAGAGGACCATTGTAACCTACGGGGTGAGAGAGGAGCCATTGTAACCTACTGGAGGGGTGAGAGAGGAGCCATTGTAACCTACTGGAGGGTGAGAGAGGAGCCATGTAACCTACTGGAGGTGAGAGAGAGCCATTGTAACTACTGGAGGGGTGAGAGAGGAGCCATTGTAACCTACTGGAGGGTGAGAGAGGAGCCACTGTAACCTACTGGAGGGGTGAGAGAGGAGCCATTGTAACCTACTGGAGGGGTGAAGAGGAGCCATGTAACCTACTGAGGGGTGAGAGAGGAGCCATTGTAACCTACTGGAGGGTGAGAGAAGCCATTGTAACCTACTGGAGGGGTGAGAAAGGAGCCATTGTAACCTACTGGAGGGGTGAGAGAGGAGCCACTGTAACCTACTAGGGGTGAGAAGAGCCATTGTAACCTACTGGAGGGGTGAGAGAGGAGCCATTGTAACCTACTGGAGGGGTGAGAGAAGGAGCCATTGTAACCTACTGGAGGGGTGAGAGAGGAGCCATTGTAACCTACTGGAGGTGAGAGAGGAGCCATTGTAACCTACTGAGGGGTGAGAGAGGAGCCATTGTAACCTACTGGAGGGTAGAGAGGAGCATTGTAAACCTTACTGGAGGAGTGGTGAGAGAGGAGCCATTGTAACCTACTGGAGGGGTGAGAGAGGAGCCATTGTAACCTACTGGAGGGGTGAGAGAGGAGCCATTGTAACCTACTGAAGGGGTGAGAGAGGAGCCATTGTAACCTACTGGGGGGGTGAGAGAGGAGCCATTGTAACCTGATTCTGTAGCTGAAGCAGGGAAGAAGAGTGAAAGTAACTTGTACACTTGGCAAAAAAACGTATATTTTGCAAGAAACGATGTTGCATGGAATTGAACAGTAAAAACAGATGGAGTATATCTAAGGAAGGTAGTAAGACAGTACTATACAGTACAGTAGAATTGTTCACTTTTGGTAATGAACTCAATTCATGAGAAGAAAGTTCTCTCAGCTGGAATGGAATCACTTAACTCATAGCTGTTTAACTTTGGGAGTCCTCCTCTGTCAAACATTGAGCATCAACCTTGCTTACAATATAACTACTGCTATGAGGAACGGGATCAAGTATTTCACTGCAAATGCAACCATCTGAAATTAAATGTTCAAGCAATAGAAATTTAGCCTGGTCCCTATCTTACCAACTCCTATGGGACAATGACTAGAGGAGTTGGCAAGATGGCACAAACAGATATGGGACCAGACTAGTGGAAATAAGCTTCATGCTAACATGTGTCCTAATTGTTGCAGGGAGCCACGTGAGACTGAAGTGAATAAGACGTGTGTGGAYTGTCACCTTGAGTGTCAGCTCCTCAACGGSACCCAGACCTGCTCTGGACCAGTATGTGTGTCTCTTATATATGCTATGTCCTAAGTACAGTATGTGTCTCTATAATATACACTACCGTTCAAAAGTTTGGGGGTCACAAAGAAATGTCCTTGTTTTTGAAAGAAAAGCACATTTTTTTGTCCATTAAAATAACATCGAATTGATCAGAAATACAGTGTAGACATTGTTAATGTTGTAAATGACTATTGTAGCTGGAAACGGCAGATTTTTTATGGAATATCTACATAGGCGTACAGAGGCCCATTATCAGCAACCATCACTCCTGTGTTCCAATGGCACGTTGTGATAGCTAATCCAAGTTTATCATTTTAAAAGGCTAATTGATCATTCGAAAACCCTTTTGCAATTGTTAGCACAGCTGAAAACGGTTGTGCTGATTAAAGAAGCAATAAAAACTGGCCTTTTTTAGACTAGTTGAATACTGGAGCATCAGCATTTGTGGGTTCGATTACAGGCTCAAAATGGCCAGAAACAAAGTACTTTCGTCTGAAACTCATCAGTCTATTCTCGTTCTGAGAAATTAAGGCTATTCCATGCGAGAAATTGCCAAGAAACTGAAGATCTCGTACAACGCTGTGTACTACTCCCTTCGCAGAACAACGCAAACTGGCTCTAACCAGAATAGAAAGWGGAGTGGGAGGCCCCGGTSCACAACTGAGCAAGAGGACAAGTACATTAGTGTCTAGTTTGAGAAACAGATGCCTCACAAGTCCTTAACTGGCAGCTTCATTAAATAGTACCCGCAAAACACCAGTCTCAACGTCAACTGGGAAGAGGCGACTCCGGGAGACTTCTAGGCGACTTCTAGGCAGAGTTGCAAAGAAAAAGCCATATCTCAGACTGGCCAATAAAAATAAAATATTAAGATGGGCAAAAGAACACACACTGGACAGAGGAACTCTGCCTAGAAGGCCAGCATCCCAGAGTCACCTCTTCACTGTTGACGTTGAGACGGGTGTTTTGTGGGTACTATTTAATGAAGCTGCGAGTTGAGGACTTGAGGCCGTTTCTAAGTGAGCCCAAACTTCTGAACTGTAGTGTACTATGTAGTAGTATGTGTCACTATAATATACTATGTAGCAGTATGTGTCACTATAATATACTATGTAGCAGTATGTGTCACTATAATATACTATGTAGTAGTATGTGTCACTATAATATACTATGAAGTAGTGTCCCACTGGGCACAGATGTCTTTTCAACGTCTAGTTTTGATTTACATTTGGTTGAGTTGTTAACAGGAAATCAACATGAACAAAAAATGTCAACATGTCATTGGATTTAGTTTTTTTTTATTCCCTTACGTTGATGACTTTTCGTCAACATCATCACACAGAATTTTGTTGTTGAAATGAGGTGGAAACAATGTTGATTCAACCAGTTTCTGCCCAGTGGGAGGTCTCTCYCCCTATAATATAATATGTAGCAGTATGTGTCTCTCTCCATGCTATGTCCCAGAACAATAGGCACAATGTATTTCTCTGGCATTCTATTGCAGAGTCATTTGCTTASCCTTTAGATTGACAGCCTTTCAGACCAGGATCAGTACATCTGTAAACATATTAGCTTGTGAGCACCCCGGGACACAGTTGTCGCCATCTTTGAAGTTGGCACACTGGGTACACTGCTTGTGTCTGTTAATTATTCTACGTCTCAGCACAGTAGGGCTGTTTCCTTACAATGTTTCTTTAGATGTGTATGTAATACATTGTCTTGCTATCCTCCTCTCTTTCAGGGTCATGAGCAGTGTACCCGGTGTGCCAACTTCAAAGATGGAGACAACTGTGTCCCMTGGTGCCCTAGAGGGGTGGCTGGGGGCAAGAACACCTTCATCTGGAAATACGCAGATAAGATGAAGGTGTGCCAGCTGTGCCACCAGAACTGTACCGAGGGGTAAGTAAGGGCATCTGTCACAACCACATAAATACATGAATAATTCACAAATACACAAATGGCGCCGGAGAAGAAGGCYGACGTTTTACGTGACCCCAGCCGATTGTTTTTTTTGTTTGTTTATTTGCGTTGTTTGTAACTTATTTTTTAACTTATTTTGTACATAATGTTGCCGCTACCGTCTCTTATGACCAAAAATAACTTCTAGACATCAGGACTGCGATTACTCACCACGAACTAGCAGAATCCTTTTTTTCCTTTCAATACTCTGACGAGCCCGACACGAAGGATATACTGCTTCCTCGGGAAAAGGCCCCGATCGCCTTGATCTGCGTGAGGAGGAGGCAGAGAAAGAGGGGCCGGGCCGAAGGGCGGGCTGCCTTGAGAATTCGTAGGCGATCGAATAAACCCCCACTTCCCTCCATTCTGCTAGCAAACGTGCAATCCTTGGAGAATAAAATCGACGAGATACGCAGAAGATTAAACTACTGTAACATCAAGCTACTGTAACATCTAATGCTTCACGGAGTCGTGGCTGAACGGCGACAATAACGACATTCAGCTGGCTGGTTATACGCTGTACTGGCAGGATAGAACAGCAGCGTCTGGTAAGACAAGGGGTGGCGGACTATGTATTTTTGTAAATAACAGCTGGTGCACGATATCTAAGGAAGTCTCGAGCTATTGCTCGCCTTAGGTAGAGTATCTCATGACAAGCTGTAGACCACACTACCTACTGAGAGAGTTTATCTGTATTCTTCGTAGCTGTTTACATACCACCACAGACTGAGGCTGGCACTAAGACAGAATTGAATGAGCTGTATTCCGCCATAAGCAAATATGAAAACTCTCACCCAGAGAGTTTAGGCACTCCTAGTAGCAGGGGACTTTAATGCAGGGAAACAATTACTTTTCACCAAATTTCTATCAGCATGTTAAATGTGCAACCAGAGGGGGAAAAAACCCTGGACCACCTTTACTCCACACACAGAGACGCATAAAAAGCCCCCGCCTGCCCTCAATTTGGCAAATCTGATCATAATTCTATCCTCCTGATTCCTGCTTAAAAGCTCAAATTAAAGCAGGAAGCACCAGTGACTAATCAATAAAAAAGTGGTCAGATGAAGRAGATGCTAAGCTACAGGACTGTTTTACTAGCACAGACTAGAATATGTTCCGGGATTCCTCCGATGGCATTGAGGAGAACACCACATCAGTCYTTGGCTTTATCAATAAGTGCATCGATAACGTCGTCCCCACAGTGACCGTACGTACATACCCCAACCAGAAGTCATGGATTACAGGCAGCATCCGCACTGAGCTAAAGGATAGAGCTGCCGCTTTCAACGAGCGGGACTCTAACCCGGAAGCTTATAAGAAATCCCGCTATGCCCTCCGACGAACCATCAAACAGGCAAAGTGTCAATACAGGACCAAGATTCAAATCGTACTACACCGGCTCTGACGCTCGTCAGATGTGGCAGGGCTGGCAAACCATTACAGACTACAAAGGGAAGCACAGCCGAGAGCTGCCCAGTGACACGAACCTACCAGATGAGCTAAACTACTTCTATGCTCGCTTCGAGGCAAGTAACACTGAAACATGCATAAGAGCACCAGCTGTTCCGGAAGACTGTGTGATCACGCTCTCCGCAAGCCGATGTGAGTAAYACCTTTAAACAGGTCAACATTCACAAGGCCGCAGGGCCAGACGGATTACCAGGACGTGTACTGCGAGCATGCGCAGACCAACTGGAAAGTGTCTTCACTGACATTTTCAACCTCTCCCTGTTCGAGTTTGTAATACCAACAGGTTTTTTTTTTTTTTTTTTTTGGACCACTGCGCCACCCGGGAGGCCAATACCAACAGGTTTTAAGCAGACCACCATAGTGCCTGTTCCCAAGAACACTATGGTAACCTGCCTAAATGACAACCGACCCGTAGCACTCACGTCTGTAGCCATGAAGTGCTTTGAAAGGCTGGTCATGGCTCACATCAACACCATCATCCCAGAAACCCTAGACCCACTCCAATTTGCATACCGCCASAATGATGCAATCTCTATTGCACTCCACACTGCCCTTTCCCACCTGGACAAAAATAACACCTATGTGAGAATGCTATTCATTGACTACAGCTTCAACACTAAGGTGCCCTCTAAGCTCATCACTAAGCTAAGGACCCTGGCACTAAACACCTCCCTCTGCAACTGGATCCTGACGGGCCACCCCCAGGTGGTAAGGGTAGGTAACAACACATCCGTCACGCTGATCCTCAACACAGGGGCCCCTCAGGGGTGCGTGCTAAGTCCCCTCCTGTACTCTCTGTTCACTCATGACTGCACGGCCAGGCATGACTCCAACACCATCATTAAGTTTGCAGATGACAGCAGTGGGTGGCCTGATCACCGACAACGACGAGACAGCCTATAGGGAGGAGGTCAGAGACCTGGCCGTGTGGTGCCAGGACAACAATCTCTCCGTCAACGTGATCAAGACAAAGGAGATGATTGTGGACTACAGGAAAAAGATGACCGAGCACGCCGCCATTCTCATCGACGGGGCTGCAGTGGAGCAGGTTGAGAGCTTCACATCACCAACAAACTAACATGGTCCAAGCACACCAAGACAGTCGTGAAGAGGGCACAACAACACCTATTCCCCCTCAGGAGACTGAAAAGATTTAGCATAGGTCCTTAGATCCTCAAAAGGTTCTACAGCTCCACCACCGAGAGCGTCCTGACTGGTTGCATCACCGCCTGGTATGGCAACTGTTCGGCCTCCGACCGCAAGGCACTACAGAGGGTAGTGCGAATGGCCCAGTACATCACTGGGCCCAAGCTTCCTGCCCTCTAGGACCTCTATACCAGGCGATGTCAGAGGAAGGCCCTAAAAATGTTCAAAGACTCCAGTCACCCTCGTCATAGACTGTTCTCTCGGTTACTGCATGGCAAGCGGTACCGGCGCCAAGTCTAGGTCCAAGAGGCTTCTAAACAGCTTCTACCCCCAAGCCATAAGACTCCTGAACATCTAGTCAAATGGCTACCCAGACTATGTGCATTGCCCCCTCTCTCCCCCTCTTTACACCACTGCTACTCTGTTGTCATCTATGCATAGTCKRTTTAATAACTCTACCTACATGTACATARTACCTCAAATAACTGGTGSCCCCGCWCATTGACTCTGTATCGGTCCCCCCCTGTATATAGTCTCCCTATTGTTATTTTACTGCTTCTCTTTAATTACTTGTTACTTTTATCTCTTATTCTTATCTTTATTTTTTTGAAACTGCATTGTTGGTTAGGGGTTCGTAAGTAAGCATTTCACTAAGGTCTACACCTGTTGTATTCGGCGCATGTGACTAATAKAATTTGATTTGATTTGAATAAAAAACAATAAAAGTTCAAATATATATGTGCTAATATGTTTACAGATGTACTGGTCCTGGTCTGAAAGGCTGTCAYTCTAAAGGGTAAGCAAGTGACTCTAGTCATGAATAGTAACTTACAAACATACTGTTCAAATTCAACAAACTTAAACACTAAGCTCACTAAGCTAATGAACATTTGATTATTTGTGTAAGTATTTTCTCTGCATTGATTGGTTACCATCTGTTCCCCTTTCAGTAACTCTGGCCTGTCAGTGATTGCAGCTGGTGTGGTGGGCGGGATGCTGGCCTTTCTCATCATGGGCCTGTCCGTCTTCGTGTTGCTACGACGACGCCACATCAAGAAGAAGAGGACCCTGCGAAGACTCCTCCAGGAGAGAGAGGTGAGAGGCAGAAACTGAACTGCTGAGCCTCAAGGGCTTTCTAGGGCTGGAATTCAATCACCTTAGTGCATCAATGTGAACKAAGTAAACCATCTTATCTGCATCTACAGTTAGTTGAACCGCTGACCCCCAGTGGTGAGGCGCCCAACCAGGCTCTGCTCCGTATCCTGAAGGAGACCGAGTTTAAGAAGATCAAAGTTTTGGGATCAGGGGCCTTCGGCACTGTCTACAAGGTAAATACAAARGCTCACAATATCTAGATTTAATTCTGGAAACTCCAGTTTCATGGATTGTGCTGTGGTACTGTACTTAAGGAGCTTATGGGAATGTGTGTTCAGACTGAATATAAACCAACACTTTTAGACACATCTACATCTGTTTTCAATGAACAGCCAGATATTTAATGCACCACATCAATCCACTCTCACCCTCCTGTCTCCTTATTAGTTATTTTTACCATTCCCACATTCTACTAACGACAAAAGATTGAAAGAAATTATCAAAGTACACACACTGACACAGATTTCTCCTGTTATCATGTTAAATAAACTTACTGTCTGTCCTATCCAGGGTCTGTGGGTCCCTGAAGGAGAGGATGTGAAGATCTCTGTGGCCATCAAGGTTTTAAGAGAGGCCACATCACCTAAAGCCAACAAGGAGATCTTGGACGTGAGTTATATCACTCTATATCACTTTACTCTAAGATGTTTGTTCATGGGAGTTAGAAACTGTTATCCTCCAAATATAAAGAGTCTATATCTAATTTACAGTAGAATCTGTATGGTATTATACAGTCTAAGTTAGTGCTGTTAGGCACACTCTGGTCATCCATACTATGCACTTTCAAAAATATATATGTTTTGACATGAGTATTTTGACCTAATTTAGCGGCATAATACACTCAGTATTATTGCATGTTACTGGCCAATTCAGGTGTCACGTTTCCTCTAATAGTCTAATTCCAAGCACATGCTCTTCCATTTAGGTAGAAGCTGAAATAATGACAACATTTAGCTTGAAAATGGAGTCAGGTTTCTAGTCAGGGACCTCGATGGGGGCGTAGGAAATGGGATTAACTCATTGAGAAGCTTTGGTTCAGGGTTGGGCGTGGGAGGAGGATACTAATTCAAGGTTAAGGTGTTCTGGAAATGAATTTAGAATCTCTTCCAGTAACCGCAGTTAAAAACACAGTCCAGACCTGGGTTCAAATAGTATTGGAAATCTTTCTAATACTTTAGCTGGGCTTGATTTAGCTTTCCTGGCATTGTTGAYCCAATAGAATAGTCCCAAAAGCACAAACTCCACCCACCTGGCACTCCAGGCAGGCTCAAGTATTTGAAAGATTTAAAATGCTATTTGAACCCCGGTCTGACACAGTCGTGAAAATTCAGTGTCAGACTTCATGGACAGCTGAGGTTTTGCAGTGATGTTGCTCTTGACCTCTTGTAATGAGGTCAAGAGCTCTCTTAAAAGTATTCACTAAGTTGACGTATTTTTCTGACCAGTATCGTTGTCTTCAAGCTGTCAGTTGTTATGAAATGTTCATGTTGTGTGGGTTTTATGAACTCACAGTAGAATGATGCCACCATCCCTAGCCCTAAATGCTGTATACTGTACTGTTTGTGTGTTTTGTAGAACGCCTACAATGTGATAACTAGTGTGGAGCAGAGTAGTGATGTCCTCCTTCTTGGCCTGTAGTAAATGTTGGTACTGTATCTATCTGACTGTAGGAGGCCTATGTGATGGCCAGTGTGGACCACCCCCATGTTTGTCGTCTACTGGGCATCTGCCTGACCTCCACAGTCCAGCTGGTCACCCAGCTCATGCCCTATGGCTGTCTGCTGGACTATGTCAAGGAGAACAAGGACAACATCGGATCCCAGTACCTTCTCAACTGGTGTGTACAGATAGCCAAGGTAAGACTAAGCTGCATTTAAACAGTCATCGACCGGAAAGTGTTTTTTTAAATTGCAGTGATTTTCCAATACTTCATCATCCTCCTTTTCAAACTGCTCCAACACTAATGGAACTTGACAGCTCCCACTACTAAGGACACATCCAACTTACTGATGAATGGCACCCAGACTATTATGAGGCCCTGAGTTTTCCTGAACCTAATTTCTGACTACCCATGAGTCAGTGTATGGTATTTAATCAAACAGGAGTCAGTGGAACGTCTGGTATAACCATGTATGGCAATYTATAGACTCCTAATAGACCCCTACAGTTCAACCCTTATTTGACGTCTTGTTGACCTCTTTAAAACCTAATCAAACAATGAGTCATGAAAAATGTGAATACTGTTAGAATGCTTCCTTAATTTTCAGTAGTAATCGAGCAGGACCCATGTATGGCCGTAGACGTACCAGATCATTTGACCTTTCACCTGTGGTTGATCCCAGGGGATGAGCTACCTGGAGGAGCATCACCTGGTGCATCGTGACCTGGCAGCGAGGAACGTCCTGGTGAAGACCCCTCAGCATGTCAAGATCACTGACTTCGGTCTGGCCAAACTCCTCAACTCTGACGAGAAGGAGTACCATGCAGACGGAGGAAAGGTCTGCTCAATCTCCTCATGTCATTTGATTTTAATTGAATTACTGTGTAGTAATGTAACAGAACACATTTTTTGGAGTMTAAATATAATATTATAATCCCCTTTTACTTTGATTGTATGATAGTGATAATGTATGTTGTTGTTACTATTTCCATCCCTTACCCAACCTGTTATAGTCTATCGATAACACAATACTTTACCTACATACTTAATGTTGTATTAGCTACCTTAGGTTGGTCTTGCACAGTGAGCCCTATGTCATGAGAACCCTTTCTCTGCAGGTACCAATCAAATGGATGGCACTGGAGTCCATCCTCTACCGGACATATACACATCAAAGTGACGTGTGGAGCTATGGTAAGTCAGGAGAACATGCATCCTGTGGAGCTATGGTAAGTCAGGAGAACATGCATCCTGTGGAGCTATGGTATGCTCCGGAGAACATGCTCCTGTGGAGCTATGGTAAGTCAGGAGAACATGCATCCTGTGGAGCTATGGTAAGTCAGGAGAACATACATCCTGTGGAGCTATGGTAAGTCAGGAGACAATACATCCTGTGGAGCTATGGTAAGTCAGGAGAACATGCATCCTGTGGAGCTATGGTAAGTCAGGAGAACATGCATCCTGTGGAGCTATGGTAAGTCAGGAGAACATGCATCCTGTGGAGATATGGTAGTCAGGAGAACATGCATCCTGTGGAGCTATGGTAGTCAGGAGAACATGCATCCTGTGGAGCTATGGTAAGTCAGGAGAACATGCATCCTGTGGAGATATGGTAAGTCAGGAGAACATGCATCCTGTGGAGCTATGGTAAGTCAGGAGAACATGCATCCTGTGGAGATATGGTAAGGTCAGGAGAACATGCATCCTGTGGAGCTATGGTAAAGTCAGGAGAAATGCATCCTGTGGAGCTATGGTAAGTCCAGGAGAACATGCATCTGTGGAGCTATGGTAAGTCAGGAGAACATAGCATCCTGTGGAGCTATGGTAAGGTAAGTCAGGAGAACATGCATCCTGTGGAGCTATGGTAAGTCAGGAGAACATGCATCCTGTGGAGCTATGGTAAGTCAGGAGAACATGCATATACACTATTTAATAGGATTAATGCCCTGATACCTTTACATTCTGCCAAAACACATGCCAATGCTGCATCGTGTCAGAATTAACTACATTGCTTGTGTAACTCCAGATACATAAATATTGATTCTGGATAATGTACTTACGCAAATCTGTTAGAGTCAGGTCCAAATAGGGATATTGGTTTGCTAGAGTCTGGGAGATGAGAGAAACGGGTAACTGGTATCAGTGATATGGACCGCAGGTCCCAGAGGCCCAAGGGCTTGTCAAAAAAACTTTGAAACCTCAACTTTCTCAAGTCAATAACACACACACCACCCCCGGTTTGGACACACGCAAGCATGCACACATACACACGCACACAGACACACATGCTCAGCGAGCCAGTCTCCAGATCCTGTCCTCTGAGGTTGGATTGTGTCTTCCGCTCTACAAGGCAAAGACATCAGTAGCAGCAGCCAGCCCTCCTCCTCCCTTCTTTCCATCCTCTTCTCCTTTTCCTCATCCTCCTTTTCCCTTTCAAACTGCTCCAACACCAACGGAACATGACAACTCCCACTCCTAAGGACACATCCAACTTACTGATGTTGACTGTGGAATGTTTTGAAAACTAACTTAGGCAGATATCAACACAATGCTATCTGCTTTTCTGGAATGAAAACAGTCATCTTCCCTAGTGATTGAACTTTATCTGAGATTGTGCCACTATCATTAAGTGTGACAGTAATGAAAGTTTTTTACTGAGATTATGTCATTGATTGTGACTCTGTTTCACTGTACCTCTGTTTAGGTGTGACCGCGTGGGAGCTGATGACGTTTGGGACCAAGCCCTATGACGGCATCCCAGCCAGTGAGGTAGCAGGGGTGCTGGAGAAAGGGGAGCGGCTGCCCCAGCCTCCCATCTGTACCATAGACGTCTACATGATCATGGTCAAATGTTGGATGATCGACGCAGACAGCAGGCCTCGTTTCCGGGAGCTGATAGTTGAGTTTTCCAAGATGGCGCGGGATCCCCCACGTTACCTTGTCATCCAGGTAAGCATTTTAACCCCTTGTCAGGAATAACTGTAGAGTCACACAACACAAATCTATTAGACTCCCCAGCCACTGTAAAGATAGTGAACAACTACCTAGCTACTCTATTATTCTTTCTGCCTGTTTTTTTCTTACTGATGGTGAGTTGTGTGTGTCTCTGCCAGGGTGACGACCGGATGCACCTCCCCAGCCCCACCGACACCAAGTTCTACCGCAGTCTGATCAGTGGAGAGGACATGGAAGATGCTGTGGACGCAGAAGAGTACCTAGTGCCTCAGCACGGCTTCTTCAGTAGCTCCAGTACCTCCCGCACCCAGCTCCTACACTCTACGGTACAATACTAGTAATACATACCTCAGCACCTTCAGCACCCAGCTCCTACACTCTACGGTACAATACTAGTAATATATACCTCAGCACCTTCAGCACCCAGCTCCTACACTCTACGGTACAATACTAGTAATATATACCTCAGCACCATCAGCACCCAGCTCCTACACTCTACGGTACAATACTAGTAATATATACCTCAGCACCTTCAGCACCCAGCTCCTACATTATATGGTACAATACTAGTAATATATACCTCAGCATCTTCAGCACCCAGCTTCTACATTATATGGTACAATAATAGTAATATATACCTCAGCACCTTCAGCACCCAGCTCCTACATTATATGGTACAATACTAGTAATATATACCTCAGCACCTTCAGCACCCAGCTTCTACATTATACGGTACAATAATAGTAATATATGCCTCAGCACCTTCAGCACCCAGCTCCTACATTATACGGTACAATAATAGTAATATATGCCTCAGCACCCAGCTCCTACATTATATGGTACAATAATAGTAATATATGCCTCAGCACCCAGCTCCTACATTATATGGTACAATAACATATCAACTTGGCTAGCCATCATCTACTGTTATGTGGCAGTCACTTATAACCTAGAGAGGCGATTTCCCAGACTCTAAAATGCATGTTCAATGGGGATGTCCAGGAGTTCATCTAAATCTGGTAAACCTGTCAAAAGAAAAGGTTTCCACCAGCCCCTGGCTCTGTCTCTGCTCTAATTTCTAACACAGAGAATAGTTTTTTTAGTGTCTTACAGGAACTGGATAATATGACATCCMTGCACTGACTCAAAGAAAAGTGATTCCATTATGTCTCACTTCATGCTCACAGCTCTTCTGTTGTTTTATAAAGAAGGGTCTGCAGAATGTTGTTATCCACCTCCAAAATGGACGTAATTTGGCAATTTAGACTACTGGAGGCAATTTAGGTTTCCCTACTACACCCAGGATTAGAACCAACAACCTTGTGGTGAATTGTTTCTGCAAAGGCTAGAACATTKTCTTTATTTATGTATTTATCCTGTATTTAACAAGATGAAACCAGGTCAGGTCATGTTGATACTGAGTCTCCCAGTTCAAGTTCATATTTAGCCCCTTTTGACATTGTGGTGAAATTGAATCATGGTGTACATAGGCTGGGGATGAAACGGAGTAAATTACATTTACGTGGGCATTCATACCGGGTCATACCTGGCTTGAACCAGACTGCCCTCAATCACCCAATTCCTATTAAATTGTCATCAGGTGTAGTCTTCTTCTTCCCCCATACTATTTCTGTTCTCACCCCTACTCCCCCCTCACCCCTGCTTCCTCCCAGGTGCACCTTGATTAATGGTATTTAAGATGAGAAGTCATCTCTCTCTCTCTCTCCTTCTCTGTCTGTCTTACGACTCATCTCCAAGTGCAGTGTTGGCCGTATATCTAAGCTGTATGCCTGCTACTGAAAGCCGGCTGGTTACTCCATAAGCTTTCAACTTTGATTACCTTTGCAGGCAGCACTACTTGTTAAATATTTTTCTGGCAGAATACAAGTGCAGGAACCTGATTCTATAAATACAGCATTTGGTTCACTATACAGCAATTTTGACAGATGTCGCCTGTAACTTATTCCTATTTCCTTTTATTCAGTCTGTCGAAAATATTTACATTTGTCTGAGCTGTTTTGTCACTCTTTTATTTATTCCTTGTTTTCTTTTATTTGAACATCTTCTTCATACACATTAATGAAATGAAAAGGTTTGACCTTTCGAAACATTACTGTGAAGAACTACCAAGCGCTTATAAGAAGTAAGCCTACAGTAATGAGTGTGTTTTTGTGGTATTTTACCATGTGTGTTGAGATGTAAAAGGAAGTGTTAACCTGAGTGTGAATCTGTGTTTCAGAGCCAGAACAGCACGTTGAACAGCAGCATTGGAATGTGCCACAGCAGAAATGGGGTCAGTAACCATCACAAATGCACATTTAGGTGTATTGAAAAGGAAACTTTGCAGTATTGCCTTGAGTCTTTCACCATACAAAACAACTGATCTCTAATTCATCGGATACTTGCAGTTAAGGTGTGGGTTTGGGCCAACAACATTTGTATTTTAACTAGAACGAGTTCCCAGTCAGAGAAGGAAGCATGGTTCTCCGGTACATTGCTGACCCCACAGACAGGTTCTTGGACCACGCCTTCCAGCCATCTCCAGGCAAGTATCCTCATTGACCTCCCAAAGGGTCTTAACCCCAGAACATGGCTAATTCATTAGATATAGTGATACATGACTGTTTTATTTTGAAAGGAAGGTGTATCATTTTGAAAGGAAGAGTGACCTCTGCTGGGCAATAGCTGTAGTTCATATGCCAAGTAGAGCACCTCTGTCAAATCACCTGTCATTGCTTACAAAACTACAATTGAACGTTTCATTCACTGTATGTCCACTTAGTACACAGAGGGCTTGTTTTCCTGCTGTAGTAAGTAACTCCTGTAATTTTGCCCCACAGACTACATTAACCAGAACGGAGTTTCGGACACGATGAACCCTGTATACCAGCACCCTGGTCCCCCTCGCACCCTCCTCCCCACCATATCCTCAGACGACACAGAGGCAGAGTACCTGAACTGCTATAAGAACGGGGCAGTGGGGCCTGAGTACCTCAACACCCTCCAGCCCTCCCTCCTCTCCCCCACCACCTCCAATGGCATCTCCAATGGCCTCAACCCCACTGCTAACGGCCATTCCCCCATATCCAATGGTCTCCTCTCCCCCACCTCCAATGGCCTCTCCCCCATTTCCAATGGTGTTCTCCACCGCGTCCAGAAAAACCAGCCCCAAAACAGTATAGATAACCCAGACTACCAGCAGGACTTCACCCCCTCCATCAAGACCCACATCCCAGCCGCAGAGAACGCAGAGTATGTGGCCCCAAACTGAGTCCTGTTACCCCTCTACTCCCACTGTGGAGGGAACAAGACACCAGGGAATAAGGCTCTCTATCCTACCGAGAGAAGACATGAGGTCTTTGTTTAGGAGGGGTAGCGGTACCATGGATTGTATTGTACTTTGCATTGTATTTATCCCTGCCTAAAGAAGCCAGAAGTGAGATAAGTGCAGCTTTCCATTTTGTTTCACCAGTTGTAGTATTGTATAGTACTATGAAATTCCGCATTCCAAAACCTCTTCCATTTCAAACTGTGTCTGAACAGATAGAGATGTGAATCATGTGATAGGAATTAGGCTCTGGGTCTGGGTGTATTCCACTCCATTGTGTTCAAAAGACCAAGAGAAAACCTTAGGGGCTACAGTATCTTATAGGCCTATCAGAAACCCATAAGAGTTGTCATGTTGCACAATGAAAAGTTGTGATCAGAATGTATAAGTGGAGAAACACTATTACTAGACAATAGTGTATCCTTCAATCCTTGATGTCAGATGCTCCAGAAATACTATTATATGTGACAGCTCACCCTTTTCTTGCCAACACAAACAGTACTTAAAGATGTCACTCATACTGGATTGGTGTATTGAGTATATAGTATTATTGGGTATTTACCTTCCACGGCTTAAGGGCTTGAAACTGTTAGAACAACAGTTAGATGTCTCGGCTCTTCTATGTGTGGAACCTGCAGTTTGAGACCCACTGGAGTCAAATGTTGCTGAACGTTGGTGTCAGAAGTGGGAAGGAGGAGGCTCTCATCACTGATGGTGGCTGGTCCATGGAGTTCATTGATGGAGGAACTTCTGAATCATGACGGCACTCTTTCTGAAGGAGGGTTTCATGAGGACACAACAATGTCAAATGTTGCTATTGATGACTCTGCTGAAGGCTCTATAGCAGGGGTATTCAAATCGTACACTATGAGGTCAGGAACCTGCTGGTTTTCTGTTCTACCTGATAATTCATTGCATCCACCTGGTGTCCCTGGTCTAAATCGGTCTCTGATTAGAGGAAAATTGCAGTGAAACTGGCTTGGAGGTTCAGATTTTWATTTGAGGGCTCTATAGCCTTTATTATATGGCCAGATGGGTCAATATTAGTATATCTCTGTGTTGTTGCTTATTGTCTTGAACAGTTAGGTCTTTAGTTCTGACACTACATCTSTAAATCTTCTAACCGTTTTGAAGGAATATATGAAATAGTTACTTGACATTTGAGAGCCTGCTGTTTGACAGAGGTACATATACAGATCATTTGTATTTTACTAGGACAAATCCTTATTTACAATGACAGCCTACCCCGGCCAAACCCTAACAGCACTGGGCCAATTGTGCTCCACCCTATGGGACTCCCGATCACAGCCGGTTGTGATACAGCCTGGAATTGAATCAGGTCTGTAGTGACGCCTCTAACATTGAGATGCAGTGCCTTAGACCGCTGCGCCACTCCGGAGCCCCAAGATAAGTGTGAGATTATACTGTGTACAATATACTCAATATGGTCACCTATAAATTATCCTATCAACATTCCTCATCTAAATGGTCTTGTCCCTTTATATATAAATATACACCTATTCATGAACAAATTATTTCATTTCAAAGTGAAAATGAATAAAACATTGTTTTCTTTAAAGACATTTACACTGTTCAACTGCAAATCTGAGTGTGTTTTTCAACTTGTTTTATTAAACTGAACATACAAGATTATTAAAGGATCTCTTGTTAAAATACAATGTTTTGTGTGTGATTTTTTTTTTTTTTTAACATTTCACAATATTGCTAGTGCTCGTACTTTCCAATCCGGTAGGTTGCAGCAGTGTGCCAAATGGTTGTTCTTCAGTCACCAATGTCGTAATGAAGAAGACTTGAGCATAACAGGAAACGCCGAAGTTTTTGGGGGGGTTCATATAGCTAGTTATAACGTCAGTTGTTACTGTAGTTGGAATGCCAGTGGAGTATTTGTGACAGTAAGAGGGATGGGGCTCTTATCAGAAATAAACTATTTATTTTTCCTCTTCATAATTTTGACAGAGGGACATTATAAATGGGTAAGTCCACCTACCTATTAAATAGCTTTCTATAGACTTATTTTGCTAGCTAGCTAATCTCTTGTTGCGTATAGTTAGCAAGCTGCTGGTTGCTTGCAGTAACGTTAACCGTTCGCTAACTTGTTTTGTTGATTTAATCATCAGAAACGCTAACGCTATTACGGCATACCCCTACTAACTTGCTAAAGTGTGTCAAACGAGCTAAATCCGTTTCAAAAAGCTAGCAAGTTTGCTTACCCAAATCAAGTCCTGTTCATGCTTACAAGGTGGTGTGTTCGTTTAACGTAAAGTATCTTGCTAAAGTAACTAGATAGCGTTAGTTGGCATCAATAAACTAGAATCAGCTGCCAGGTACAAATTGTACTAGTACCTAGTTTTGACCATCATCAACTGGATTCAACCGCTGTACGATTTCTTATTGAGCGGATGGTCAGGGGACCGGAACATGATTACAAATAATTTGTAGACTGCAAGACCAAACAGATTTGACAAAAACATAATTTCAAACCGTGCTTATATTTGTATACGATCACACATCTATTTGGCAATACTTTGGAACTGATTTCCAAAATGAAAGTCACTTGGAGCTGATTTGCTGGTGTTTTTATAGTCTAATGTCCAACAATAAAATAAAAAAATAACAAAACCAAATTCGTCCGGCTTCGGGCCGCCAGTTGGAGAAGCCTGGTTTAGGAGATTGAAAGCTAAAATAAATATGGCTCTACGAGCTAGCTAGTAAGCAAACGGCCCAGACATGACGAAATAGTTTGCGTCACTGTCACGCGAGTGTCATGTAGCTCGAAAGTCATTCATCAAATGCAGCTAACGTTAGCTATTCAGCAAGGTAAAGTAAATAACCACATTTGTTTATCTCAAATCAAATATTTGCGTGACATGGGCTTACATGCAAATTACTGTACTCTGATTCAAGTGAGAGCGAGACCTCTTCAAAGCCACTGATGTGCGTCCTCCTGCTCCAATATAATACACATTTAGCTAAAAATACATGAATCCAACAAACGACCCAAAGCAACTCATGTTTTGATCAGATTTTCTCTCGTGGAATGGAATTCAATAGCCCATTGTTAAAGTTGACAAGTGCTATCTTTGTACTCGCGCAGTCATTTGCATTCCTAAAATAAGTTGATCAGTCCTCCTCATTCATACAGTCAAATCATTTCCAATACACTTCACGACAACACGCAGCAAAAGGGCAATGATCTTTAAGATACAGTATGGCTATATGGAGTAACAATACACAAATGTTGGATACTGAAAACGACTGTAATGGGAGACCTGTATCATCAAGGAAGTAACTGGAGTTGCTCTTCGGGATTCCCCTGCTTGAACCAGACATGTATTTATATTTTGGGGATTTGTGTATTGTTTTGTATGGCTAGGTATTACTGCACTGTTGGAGCTAGAGACACAAGTACTTCGCTGCACCTGCGATAACATCTGCAACTGTGTACACTACCAATAAAATACATTTGACATTACTTAGCCTATTAGATGTGCCATCCTCCTCCTAGGCAGCTGATTCAATGGTTTGGTGGTGCATGGCGAGTGCCTTTTGAACTTGCCCCACAAACACAATATCTCTGTCAGACTCCGAACAGACAGAGGCTTAAGCCTTGTTCACATTGGCAGTTTGAAGTGACTCAAATAAAAATCTAAATCCTATCCGATTAGAATCTGTTATTTTTCCTGCAGTCTGGACAGCCAGCCAAAAAGCACAATGGAATCAGATATTTCAAATCACTTTCATAGGGGGTTTGAAATCAGATATAATTCTGGTTCTTGGCCATGTGACTTGTCTCAAATGTTATTGGTCACATACACATGGTTAGCAGATGTTAATGCGAGTGTAGCAAAATTATTGTGCTTCTAGTTCTAACAGTCCAGTAATATCTAACAATTTCCCAACAACTACCTGATACACACAAATCTAAAGGGGTGAATGAGAATATGTACATATAACTATATGGATGAGCGATGGCCGAGCGGCATAGAGGTGCAATAGATGGCATAAAATACAGTTGAAGTCGGAAGTTTACATACACTTTAGCCAAATACATTTAAACTCAGTTTTTCACAATTCCTAACATTTAATCCTAGTAAAAATTCCCTGTCTTAGGTCAGGTAGGATCACCACTTTATTTTAAGAATGTGAAATGTCAGAATAATAGTAGAAGGATATATTTCAGCTTTTATTTCTTTCATCACATTCCCAGTGGGTCAGAAGTTTACATACACTCAATTAGTATTTGGTAGCATTGCCTTTGAATTGTTTAACTTGGGTCAAACGTTTCGGGTAGCCTTCCACAAGCTTCCACAATAAGTTGGGTGAATTTTGGCCCATTCCTCCTGACAGAGCTGGTGTAACTGAGTCAGATTTGTAGGCCTCCTTGCTTGCACACGCTTTTTCAGTTCTGCCCACAAATGTTCTATAGGATTGAGGTCAGGACTTTGTGATGACCACTCCAATACCTTGACTTTGTTGTCCTAAAATAATTTTGCCACAACTTTGGAAGTATGCTTGGGGTCATTGTCCATTTGGAACACCCATTTGCGACCAAGCTTTAACTTCCTGACTGATGTCTTGAGACGTTGCTTCAATATATCCACATAATTTTCCTGCCTCATGATGCCATCTATTTTGTGAAGTGCACCAGTCCCTCCTGCAGCAAGGCACCCCCACAACATGATGCTGCCACCCCTGTGCTTCACGGTTGGGATGGTGTTCTTCGGCTTGCAAGCCTCCCCCTTTTTCCTCCAAACAGAACGATGGTCATTATGGCCAAACAGTTCTATTTTTGTTTCATCAGACCAGAGGTAATTTCTCCAAAAAGTATGATATTTGTCCCCATCTGCAGTTGCAAACCGAAGTCTGGCTTTTCTATGGCAGTTTTGGGGCGGTGGCTTCGGCCTTTCAGGTTATGTCGATATAGGACTTGTTTTACTGTGGATATAGATATTTTTGTACCGGTTTCCTCCAGCATCTTCACAAGGTCCTTTGCTGTTCTGGGATTGATTTGCACTTTTCGCACCAAAGTACGTTCATCTCTAGGAGACAGAACGCGTCTCCGTCCTGAGCGGAATGATGGCTGCGTGGTCCCATGGTGTTTATACTTGCATACTATTGTTTGTACAGATGAATGTTGTACCTTCAGGCGTTTGGAAATTGCTCCCAAGGATGAACCAGACCTGTGGAGGTCTACAATTTTTTTTCTGAGGTCTTGGCTGATTTCTTTTGATTTTCCCCATGATGTCAAGTAAAGAGGCACWGAGTTTGAAGGTAGGCCTTGAAATACATCCACAGGTACACTTCCAATTGACTCAAATGATGTCAATTAGCCTGTCAGAAGCTTCTAAAGCCATGACATCATTTCCTGGAATTTTCCAAGCTGTTTAAAGGCACAGTCAACTTAGTCTATGTAAACTTCTGACCCACTGGAGTTGTGATACAGTGAAATAATCTGTCTGTAAGCAATTGTTGGAAAAATTACTTGTGTCATGCACAAAGTAGATGTCTTAACCGACTTGCCAAAACTATAGTTTGTTAACAAGAAATTTGTGGAGTGGTTGAAAAACGAGTTTTAATGACTCCAACCTAAGTGTACTTCCAAATTAGATCGAGATTAACATTTCACGCTGGCCAGCCAGCTAACTGGCTAAAAAGCTAATCTCAATCTAATTTGGAGGTCTTAGATATGTCGTTACTGCTTCCAGTCTTTGCCTGCCCTTGAACGGTCTAGGTATTTAGAAAAGTTGGTTGTTGTTGGCTTGCCTAAATGTCCTTTCAACTTGCCGGAGACCTGCTGGGGAGACAACCCTGCCCAATGGCCCAAAGTACCCTATGGTGACATATACACCTACTTGGTGGAATCTCCAGGTTTGCATAAATATCCACATAAAGAAGAATACTATAGCTGTTATTTGGATAGATACAGCTCACTAGTCCATCTTTACTACACGGTAACTAGTAAGCATTATGCAATACACATAGCTCGTTAGATACAAATAAGAGTTGGCGACTTACTAGTGATACAGTGCTTTGAACACAAATACAGTGCATTTGGAAAATATCCAGACCCCTTGACTTTTTCCACATTTTGTTACGTTACAGCCTTATTCTAAAATTGATTAAATTAATGTTTATCAATAAACACACCCTATAATGACAATGCGAAAACAGATACCTTATTTACATAAGTATTCAGACCCTTTGTTATGAGACTCGAAATTGAGCTCAGGCGCATCCCGTTTCCATTGATCATCCTTGAGATGTTTCTACAACTTGATTGGAGACCACCTGTGGTAAATTCAAATGATTGGACATTATTTGGAAAGGCACACACCTGTCTATATAAGGTCCCACCGTTGACAGTGCATGTCAGAGCAAAAACCAAGCCATGAGGTTGAAGGAATTGTCCGTAGAGCTCCGAGACAGGATTTTGTCGAGGCACAGATCTGGGGAAGGGTACCAAAGCATTTATGCAGCATTGAAGGTCCCCAAGAACACCGTGGCCTTCATCATTCTTAAATGGAAAATGTTTGGAACCATCAACACTCTTCATAGAACTGGCCGCCCGGCCAAACTGAGCAATCAGGGAGGTGACCAAGAACCCGATGGTTACTCTGACAGAGCTCCAGAGTTCCTCTGTGAAGATGTTTGTTTCCTGGAAGATTCTCCCATCTCTGCAGCACTCCACCAATCAGGCCTTTATGGTAGCGTGGCCAGATAGAAGCCACTCCTCAGTAAAAAGGTGCATGACAGCCCGCTTGGAGTTTGCAAAAGGCATCCAAAGACTCTCAGACCATGACAAACAAGATTCTCTTGTCTGATGAAACCAAGATTGAACTCTTTGACCTGAATGCCAAGCGTCACATCTGGAGMAAACATGGCACCATRCATACGGTGAAGCATGGTGGTGGCAGCATCATGCTGTGGGGAGGTTTTTCAGTGGCAAGGACTGGGAGACTAGTCAGGATCTAGGGAAAGATGAACAGAACAAAGTACAGAGATCCTTGATGAAAAACTTGCTCCAGAGCGCTCAGCTCAGACTGGGGCAACGGTTCACCTTCCAGCAGGACAACGACCCTAAGCACACAGCCAAGACAACGCAGGAGTGGCTTTGGGACAAGTCTCTGAATGTCCTTGAGTGGCCCGGACTTGAACCCGATCGAACATCTCTGGAGAGACCTGAATATAGCTGTGCAACCTGACAGAGCTTGAGATGATCTGCAGAGTAGAATGGGAGAAACTCCCCAAATACAGGTCTCCCAAGCTTGTAGCGTCATAGCCAAGAAGACTTGAGGCTGTAAATGCTACCAAAAGTGCTTCAACAAAGTACTGAGTACAGGGTCTGAATACTTTATGTAAATTGTCTTTTTAATTATAAAAAAAATACATTTAATACATGTTAGAATAAAGCTGTAATGTAACAAAGTGGAAAAAGTCAAGGGGTCTGAATACTTTCCGAATGCACTGTAGCTAAATGTATCGCGTAACTGGAGGCCACAGCTTTCCATCACTGCGGCGTAACAGCCTGAACCCATGAGGTTCGTCTAACCTGGTCCTTGGGCAGTTGATTAAACTATTGTTCATACAAAAATGGTACGCAACAGTATTTGTATACTGTATTATTATGCCGATTCTGTTGCAAAGCGTTTCTTAAGCTGAAGCAAATGGAACGAAACGGGGAAGGACCTACCTGATTTTGCAATAGCAACTTTCGTTTTGCTGTGTTTGCTTCTGTTTTGTTCTGAAATGGTAAACGGTTTCRGTAATGAATACACCCCGGCTTTTCGGCTCTGGCTGATAACTGTTATGTACTTTCCATGCGACACTCTGATCATCCTGTTTGGGATTAAGACGACATGGAAGAATGTTAAAAATGACCAATATGTACATTTTGTGATAATAATAACAATAGTAATAATAATAATTTAACCTGCTGTTCTCTTTTTTTWTTTTTATGAGTAAAGTATGCAATTTAACATGGTTGTAATGGGAGTACCCTACGGCTGTACCCTACTCGGAGGCGTGTTCACGTTAAGACACGCCTCGCTGTATCTATCTATGGCTACATTAGTTGTCATATTAACGGGTGTGTATGCAGTGGCGTAGGCTCAGCAGTGTGAACTAGGCTTTAGACTAGGCGGAGCACAGCCAAGGTCTGGTCACAGAAAAGGCACAAAATAAGTGGATTAAAGTCTTCAAACACACCCCTCCTTTAAATGCCAGTGTAATAACTCATAAGAGACATGTTGGAAGTAATTTAACAGTAGCAACACATAATTAGTGAGTTCAGTCTAGTCGTAGAGTGCATCTTACTGTGATTTACTTGAAACCCCTGACCGTGACAATAAGGGAAACAACCAAGTCTGTCGAGTGACCTATGCAAAAAAAAACAGGGCATTATCAGTCAGTACAACTGAGAGAAACTTGTTAGGATGTCAACCATGGAAAGAGTAGATTAAAAGTGGAACGCGGAAGACCACAGCACATGTGATTTGCGGAAGTGAAGGTTTTATTTTAGAATCTGAAACACAGGGCTAATATTACACTCAGACGTGGTATAGAGAAAATAGTGAAAATAACCCCAAGGTGCACAAGATGTCAGCTCACTTCTGCTTTAATTTAGCAAGAATATAATTTGGGTAAATCATTTGAATTCTATCACTTTTTGACAGCAACGTTTTTGATTCGAACGAAACCTTCCATACATATTTGTCCATAGTAGAAGTGCTCAGAATGTGACTTTTTGGACCTGAATGCCAAAACATTCAAGAGATAAAGYTGCTCAAAGGTGACTCCTTTTGCATACCCCACCATACCATGAGACATCCATGTCTTCATCACTGGAAAAGATAAAGGGTTGAAATTGATATCATTTAAAAGCTTACAAACAGGGTTGTCAAACTATTTGATAGTTTATTGAATTTAAAAATAAAATAAAATGGATGCCCTTTTTTACTTTTAACGTAAATTCTAAAAACGTGTACAGTGCATTCGGAAAGTATTCAGACCCCTTGACTTTTTCCGCATTTTGTTACGTTAGACTTATTCTAAAATTTATAAAAATCCCTTTTTCCCCCTCAGTCTACACATAATACCCCTTAATGACAAAGGAAAAACTGTTTATTTTTTGCAAACGTATCAAACATAAAACTGAAATATCATTTACATAAGCATTCAGACTCTTTACTCAGTACTTTGTTGAAGCACCTCTGGCAGTGATTACAGCCTCAAGTCTTCTTGCGTATGACACTACAGGCTTGGCACACCTGTATTTGGGGAGTTTCTCCCATTGTTCTCTGCAGATCCTCTCAAGCTCTGTCAGGTTGGATGGGGAGCATTGCTGCACAGCTATTTTCAGGTCTCTCCAGAGATGTTCGATCGGGTTCAAGTCCGGGCTCTGGCTGGGCCCCTCAAGGACATTCAGAGACTTGTCCCGAAGCCACTCCTGCGTTGTCTTGGCTCTGTGCTTAGGGCCATTGTTCTGTTGGAAGGTGAACCTTTGCCCCAGTCTGAGGTCCTGAGTCTGGCCACTCTACCATAAAGGCCTGATTGGTGGAGTGCTGCAGAGACGGTTGTCCTTCTGTAAGGTTCTCTCATCTCCATTTCTAAAAAACTTCTTTTTTTTTTCTTTTTTTTACATTTTAGAATAAGGCTGTTATGTAACAAAATGTGGAAAAAGGGGTCTGAATACTTTCCCAAAGGCACTGTATACTTAAAATTAATTTTAGCATTTTTTGTGCATATATCCCGTTTTACGCCATCTGAGTTTGTTGTGCCCGCCATCGGTTGAGACACAACATGCTCTTGAATACAGGGTGAGTGTCATTTCAATCATACAAATAGAATTCATGGATTCAAAGATGGTTGCCGGTCCACACACCGTCAAATTACATAGGTTTTCCTATGGAAGATTGACAGTATAATTTAAAACATATTCCCATTCAAGTCAACATTCTCTGATGTCTGGAGCTCCAACCATCTGTGTGGTACCATTTGAAAGTTGAAATTAAAAATGCATTCCCATTTTAGTTCATTTATCAGCCAAAACGTGACACCCTGTATTCAAGAGCATGTTGTCTCAACCAATGGCGGTCACAACACAAAAACCTCAGATATAAAATAGGGTCTAAACTACAACATATGAAAATAATCTGAGTTACCACATTTTTTGATAATTGATATTTAAAAAGGTTAAAAAATGAAATAATGTCTTACATTTTTWTTTTTTTTATCTAGAAATGAAATAGTTTGACAACCCTGTTTGTAAGCTTTTAAATMATATCAATTTCAACCCTTTATCTTTTCCAGTGATGAAGACATGGATGTCTCATGGTATGGTGGGGTATGCAAAAGGAGTCACCTTTGAGCATCTTTATCTCTTGAATGTTTTGGCATTCAGGTCCAAAAAGTCACATTCTGAGCACTTCTACTATGGACAAATATGTATGGAAGGTTTCGTTCGAATCAAAAACGTTGCTGTCAAAAAGTGATAGTCAAATGATTTACCCAAATTATATTCTTGCTAAATTAAAGCAGAAGTGAGCTGACATCTTGTGCACCTRGGGGTTATTTTCACTATTTTCTCTATACCACGTCTGAGTGTAACATTAGCCTACTATGCGCCTCGAAAGGACCCGTCTTTTGGCATTCAGGTCCAGAAAGTCACTTTCTGACTTCTTCCATTGACCAACATGAATGGAAAGTTTTGTTTAAATGAAATCCTGTCAAAAAGTGATTGAATTCAAATGGATTTACCCATTTGTTGTCTTTAGCATTCAAACACAGTGCCTACGTGCCTTTTTGACTTTTACACAGTAGCAACTAATCTCACCAATTGAAATGAACAGAAGGAAACTCGACTAACACTTTCTTGAGGGCCTTCAATGACCGCAACAAAAGCATTGTAAAATGTGCATCCATGTTGCAGCATATGTAGCCTACAGAACAGCAAATTTAAGTTCTGATAAGTAGCCTACCTATCTTCTCTCAGGTTCAAGCCCAGCACTGTGTGTGGTACGGTGAGTGTGGTGTGTCCGACAAGGTCCCGGGGAAGAWGTACAACTGCAACTATACAGGACCTCCCATCCCACTTCCAGTAGATGGCCATGAGCTGCTCACGGTAAGGTTGACCATGGACGCTTTCTTTGAACTGGTTCTCAAGATGCCTTCTGAAATGACAGTTGACTTACATTGAAATGTGTTCTGTCTCACATGTTTTACTTTCGCAAAACCAAGTTGGGTCATGGAAATTATACCGTGTGTGTATCTGTTTGTGTGTAGGAGCTGTGTCCAGGTTATGACTATGGGAACCAGAGTCTGTGCTGTGATGTCCAGCAGCTCCAGACTCTGAAAGGGAGCCTTCAGTTGCCCCTACAGTTCCTCTCTCGGTACGTACCATGGTGGCTTTGCAAAAGGGACTTTGACGTTACGTGTGCCATACTTGGACAGACCCCCGTTATATATAGCTATAGTTTAGCAAGATGCCTTGGCAGTAAGTTAGCTTTGTTTGCATCTTATCATTGTCAGCTGTTTCCTTCTAAAGGTCTCTTTATATGATGATGATGATGATAATAATAATACGCTTCTTTATCCTGACTCTCTGTGTTCTCCATCTCCAGATGCCCAGCCTGTTTCTTCAACCTGATGAACCTGTTCTGTGAGCTAACCTGCAGCCCCCTCCAGAGTCTCTTTATGAATGGAACCCAGTTCACTAATGACACAGCTGACAACAAGACCAATGTGGTGGAAGTCCAGTACTACATTGGACAGACATTTGCCAATGGTGAGGGGGCACATTTCCTGGTCCCAACTCTGTTTGTGCTGTCAGAGCCAACTCCTATGGTCATTATCCAGCTAGTGGGCACAGTCTTTATATCACAGTTTGAGACACACTATATATACAAAAGTATATGTGGACACCCCTTCAAATTAGTGGATTTGGCTTTTTCAGCCACTCCCGTTGCTTACAGGTGTATAAAGTCGAGCACACAGCCATGTAATCTCCATAGAGAAACATTGYCAGTAGAATGGCCTTACTGAAGAGCTCAGTGACTTTCAACATGGCACCGTCATAGAATGCCACCTTTCCAACAAGTCAGTTCGTCAAATGTATGCCCTGGTAGAGCTGCGCCGGTCAACTGTAAGTGCTGTTATTGTGAAGTGGAAACGTCTAGGAGCTGCAACGGCTCAGCTGCTAAGTGGTAGGCCACACAAGCTCACAGAWCGGGGGCGTCGGGTGCTGAACATGTCAAAATCGTCTGTCCTCAGTTGCAACACTCACCACCGAGTTCCAAACTGCCTCTGGTAGCAACGTCCGCACAATAACTTTGTCGGGAGATTCATGAAATGGGTTTCAATGGCAGAGCAGTGCACAAGCCTAAGATCAAGAATTTTGCTACACCTTCAATAACATATGCTAAATATGTGTATTTGACCAATAACATTTTATTTAAGATCACCATGCGCAATGCCAAGCGTCAGCTGGAGTGGTGTAAAGCTCGCCTCCATTGGACTCTGGAGCAGTGGAAACGCGTTCTCTGGAGTGATGAATCACACTTCACCATCTGGCAGTCTGACGGATGAATCTGGGTTTGGTGAATGCCAGGAGAACGCTACCTGCCCCAATGCATAGTGCCAACTGTAAAGTTTGGTGGAGGAGGAATAATGGTCTGGGGCAGTTTTTCATGGTTCGGGCTAGGCCCCTTAGTTTCAGTGACGGGAAATCTTAATCCTACAGCATACAATTACATTCTAGACGATTCTGTGCTTCCAACTTTGTGGCAACAGTTTGGGGAAGGCCCTTTCCTGTTTCAGCATGACAATGCCCCACTGCACAAATCAAGGTCCACACAGAAATGGTTTATTGAGATCGGTGTGGAAGAACTTGACTGGCTTGCACAGAGCCCTGCCCTCAACCCCATTGAACACCTTTTGGATGAATTGGAAGGCCGACTGCGAGCCAGGCCTAATCGGCCAACATCAGTGCCCGACCTCACTAATGCGCTTGTGGCTGAATGGAAGTAAGTTCCCGCAGCAATATTCCAACATCTAGTGGAAAGCCAGAAGAGTGGAGGCTATTATAGAAGCAAATGGGGAACCAACTCCATATTTTAATGCCCATTATTTTAGAATGAGATGCTCGACGAGCAGGTGTCTACATACTTTTGGGCTTGTAGTATATGCTGACCGAGTAGCAGTGCCAGTGAACATCTTGATAAGTAGATTTCTACAAACTAATTAATTTCCTTGTATTATGCAATTAGTTGGGTAACTAAGGGTCAGATTAACACCCCTGTGTTGTGCTGCATTTGTCAAAATGCAGTTGAAGGTCACAGCTTGAAGAGTCGAAAAACGCAATCACTTCCCTTGGCTAGCATAACTATTGTTGACCTAATGCTACAGATGTTGGTCTGTGCCAAGGTGTTTAATATAATTCTGGTCCTCTTTCTTGGCAGCCATGTACAATGCTTGTCAGGATGTCCAGGCTCCCTCCAGTAATGTGAAGGCCTTGTCACTGCTCTGTGGGAAAGATGCCAGTGACTGCAACGCCACCAACTGGATTGAGTACATGTTCGACATCAACAACGGACAGAGTCCCTTCACCATCATCCCTATTTTCTCAGGTGAAATTATGTTAAATGGACAAACACAGAATATTTGCACTTTGTACATGCAAGGTTTGGATGTCCCAACAAGGGTAATCAGATATGTCATTTCACTGTTTGAAAAMGTCACTGGTCTCTGTGAAATTACACTTAACAAAAATATAAACGCAACATGCAACAATTTCATTGGTTTTACTGAGTTACAGTTCATATGAGGAAATCAGTCAATTGAAATAAATGAATTAGGCSCTAATCTATGGATTTCACATGACTGGGAATACAGGTACCTTAAAAAAAAAATGGGCCRCACAATGGGCCTCWGGATCTCGTTAGGGTATTTTTGTGCATTCAAAATGCTATTGGGTTCGTTGTCCGTAGCTTATGCCTGCCCATACCATAACCCCATGGACTCACAACGTTGACATCAGCAAACTGCTCYCCCCATACACATGGTCTGCGGTTGTGAGGCCGGTTAGACGTACTGCCAAACTTTCTTAAAKGACATTGGAGGCGACTTATGGTAGAGAAATGAACATCAAATTATCTGGCAACAGCTCTGCTGGACATTCCTGCAGTCAGCATGCCAGTTGCACYCTCCCTCAACTTGAGATATCTGTGGCTTTGTTGTGTGACACAACTGCACAATTTTGTGGCCATTTATTGCCCCCAGCACAAGGTGCACCTGTGTAATGATCATACTGTTTAATTAGCTTCTTGATATGCCACACCTGTCAGGTGGAGGGATTGTCTTGGCAAAGAGAAATATTCACTAACAGGGATGTAAACAAATGTGTTCACATTTGAGAGAAATAAGCTTTTTGTGCATATGGACTATTTCAGGGATCTTTTATTTCAGCTCATGAAACATGGGACCAACACTTTACATGTTGCGTTTTATATTTTTGTTCAGTGTTTGTAATATGTACAATAACACAATATTGAGTACTTATGCCTAATGCTTTCTTCTTTCATTTTTAATGATCACAACAAATGACTCAACATCCTCGTACCACCCTCACCTCTCCAGACGTGTCAGTATCCGGTATGACCCCCATGAACAACAAGACATACAACTGTACGGAGGGTCTGGAGGATGGCTCTGGTCCCTGCTCCTGCCAGGACTGTAGCCTGGCCTGTGGTCCCCAGCCTGTCCCCCCTCCCCTGCCCCCACCATGGACCATCCTGGGCATCAGCGCTATGGTCATCATCATGTGGATCTCCTACATGGCCTTCCTCCTTGTCTTCATGGGAACCGTGATCGGCACCTGGTGCTACAGGTGATAACTGAGGGGCACTGATTTTGGAGCAGTATGTAATGCTTGTCTATTCAGTGCCATTTTGGAGCAGTATGTAATGCTTGTCTATTCAGTGCCATTTTGGAGCAGTATGTAATGCTTGTCTCTTTCTCTTATTTCTTATTCAGAAAAAGGAGAATTGAGTCTGAGTATGGCCCAATATTGGACAGCAATAACCCTCACTCTCTGAACAATGACAGCATTGATCAAGGTACTCTTTTATTTGGCATGAGATCTGACTCTGTCTCATTTTGGAAAATAACCAGGCACAATATTCAGTAAGATACACCTACAAACCTGTTCTTGCTACGATCTGACCTGTAACCTGTCTTCCCTCTCTCTCTCAGTGGATGCGTCGTGTGGCGAGACGTTGGGCGAGCACTTTGAGCACGCCCTGCGTTACCTCTTTACCCGCTGGGGCTCGTTTTGCGTACGGCAGCCCCTCATGGTCATCCTGGGCAGCCTGATCATAGTGGCTGCCTGCTCAGGGGGCCTGGTCTACATGAAGATCACCACGGACCCTGTGGAGCTGTGGTCCTCGCCCAGCAGCCAGGCRAGGCAGGAGAAGGACTACTTTGACAGCCACTTTGGACCCTTCTTCAGGGCAGAGCAGCTCATCATCACCACCACATTGCAGTCAGAATCCACCTACTCCCCGTACCCCGCGGGGGCTGCCATTCCCTTCGGAGCCCCCCTGGACAAGGACGTCCTCCACCAGGTGGGTTAGGTAGAGGAACTTGGCTGGGTGGTGATTGATACTTTCAGATGGAATTGTTGTAGCATTTACCAATGGGATTATTAGTTGTGGACATTTGGTTCAAGCTATCTGCGAGCCAATAATATATTCGCTCTCTTGTAGACCAATTCAGGAAGACATCTTTGGTCCTTGCCTTAGTTCTGATGTGACATTTTATAGCTTTAGTTTTGTTTTTCTCTCAATTTTCCACAATCGCTCATCTCTCAGGTGTTGGATCTCCAGACGGACATAGAGAACATAGTGGCCTCATACGGGGACCAGAAGGTGACCCTAAAGGATATCTGCTTGGCCCCACTGGCCCCATACAACGACAACTGTACCATCCTCAGTGTTCTCAACTACTTCCAGAACAGCCACAAACAGCTGGACCATAGCATAGGAGATGAGTTCTATGTCTACGCAGACTACCACACACACTTCCTCTACTGTGTCAGGTGAGTGGCCCTCGGAACACATTCTCTAGTGACGTCTGCATCTGGGGAATGCTGCTGAATTCATGAGGTTATACTAGTTGGAGTTCCTCTCCTACTCTCAACTCAACTACTTTCTTGCTCCTCATTTCCCTTCAGCAAGTATATACTCATAGCTGTAAATGGTGAATAGTAGTCATAGATTTGTGTATATTACCTCAGAGTTCTTAAAGCATTTGCTCTGTCTCTCCTGTGTGTAGTGCCCCAGCGTCCCTCAACGACACCAGTCTGCTCCACGATCCCTGCCTGGGCACCTACGGAGGCCCCATCTTCCCCTGGCTGGTCCTGGGAGGCTATGATGGTGAGTGGGGATACATGTACATCATCACACAAATAAATATAATGTACTAGTCAGTGGGCAATATACCTTTCTATTTTGTGCTGCTTTTTCTGTAGGTATGTTTAATTGTATTATTTGTTTGTTTGAATTGGGAAAACTTGTCAGTGCTAAAAATGCTTAACTTTATTACATAACTCCTTTTTATATAGTCAGTTTAAGCACAAATGTTTTGTAGTTTGATTTTATAGTTTTTATTATGCAGAGAGACCACATTTCTTTGTGGTAATTGGCCTGTGTAAAATTGGGTGTAATTAGCTGTCTCGGACTGTTTGCAGCTTTGAATCTCTTGGATATGCTATCCTTCAGTATCTTCTGTATTGATTTACTATAGTTTGTCTACTGTCAACACAAATTCCCTGACCATGACATATTTGCATCTTTCTTCCCCACTGTAGCAACCAACTACAACAACGCCACAGCTCTAGTGATCACGTTTCCTGTCAACAACTACCATAACGACACTGTCAAGCTGGGGAAAGCTCTGGCCTGGGAGAAAGAGTGAGCAATAAGCTCATACTTTTTAGCTATCAACCTTCAGATGCTAGTGTATAGACTAAATTAATTTCATATTTCACAAGTCAAAAATGGTTTGGTTTTGTGCCATGAGTTGCCATTGCACTAACACAACCCTCCATGTCTCTGTTTCCAGATTCATCAGCTTCCTGAAGAACTATACAAACCCCAACCTGACCATCTCCTTCAACTCTGAGAGGAGCATTGAGGATGAGATCAACCGTGAGAGCGAAAGTGACCTCAGCACTGTCGTGGTCAGCTATGCTATAATGTTCGTCTACATCTCCCTGGCGTTAGGACATATCCACAGCTTCAGGAGAGTATTGGTTAGTAGTAACTAACTTCAGACATTCTAATAGTTTATTTAATTTAGTAAGATGTTCGTCTACATCTCCCTGGCTCTGGGGCATATCCACAGCTTCAGATGTATACAGGTGAGACAACTAACACTTTACAATAGTGTATTGTCCAGCTGTTCACCTTGTCACCATTTCATTTAGTAACACGATATCTGTTTCATTTGCAAAGATCATATCGTTTGCGGTGTGAGTTTGTAAAACWAATTTCGAAAGCATTGAGAAGGAATGAACAATGCATCCAGTAACTCAAACGTCAGAAAAATGATAAGAGTGTCTGCTAAATGACACATTTTAAATGTGAGCAACTCATTGTCTTTGTCCCTTCCCAGGTGGACTCTAAGATCTCCCTGGGCATAGCGGGCATTGTGATCGTGCTGAGCTCAGTGGCCTGTTCTCTGGGCATCTTCAGCTACGCTGGCATCCCTCTCACACTTATCGTCATCGAGGTCATCCCCTTCCTGGTGTTGGCCGTGGGCGTCGACAACATCTTCATCATTGTACAGACATACCAGGTAGGCATTATGCTCGCCTGATGCTTGTCTGACTACACTAACCATGATTTATTGGACATAGTTTTGAATACCAGTTTTGACTCTGTTTTTACACACACACACACACACTGTATTTACCTCCTTGTGTGTTGTGTTGTACAGAGGGATGAGCGGATGCCTCATGAAGAGCTGCACCAGCAGATAGGCCGTATCCTAGGAGACGTGGCTCCAAGCATGTTCCTCTCCTCCTTCTCTGAGACRGTGGCTTTCTTCCTGGGTATGAGAATGACCTGTAACTAGGGCTGTTACGGTGACCATATTACCGCCACACCAGTGATCATGAAGGCAGTCAAATTCCACTTCACTGTTTAGTTTTGATATTTTAGGCTTCTTCAAGTTCTGCTGCTGATGGTCATTAGTAGCCTACCAAACTTGCTAACTGCCTGGTACTCAATACTCTATTGACCCTCTAATCACTCTGACATCAATGCAAATGTAACAAAAATCGAATCAAACACTTCATAAAAGCCCATGAGCTCATGTTGCGCAAAATTTTCATTGCTATGCAAGCTGATAGGTGGATCCCATCAGCTTTCTATAGGCTAGGCCTTGCTGGTATGAAAATTAACCATGGGAGAGCGTCCTCCATTTGCTATTTAAGTGCAGAGATTGTTCAAAATAGCCACCTTGATGACAGCTTTGCACACTCTTTGCATTCTCTCAACCAGCTTCACCTGGAATGCTTTTCCAACAGTCTTGAAGGAGTTCCCACATATGCTGTGCACTTGTTGGCTGCTTTTCCTTCACTCTGTGATCCAACTCATCCCAAACCATCTCAATTGGTTTGAAGTCGTGTCTTTGTTGAGACCAGGTCATAATTCATCACTCTCCTTCTTGGTCAAATAACACTTACACAGCCTGGAGGTGGCTCATTGTCCTGTTGAAAAACAAATGATAGTCCCACTAAGCACAAACCAGATGGGGTGGCGTATTGCTGCAGAATGCTGTGGTACCCATGCTGGTTTAGTGTGCCCTGAATTCTAAATAAATCAGACCGTGTCACCATTAAAGCACTATCACACCACCTCCATGCTTCACGGTGGGAACCACACATGCAGAGATCATCTGTTCACCTACTCAGCGTCTCACAAAGACACGGCGGTTGGAAGCAAAAAATCTCAACTTTTGTCAACTTTTGTGCTATGGGGGATGGTAGATTGACATAGGCTAGTACTTTTGCTGTTCGTTAGGCATACTCATCTTGTTGGCTGACGAAAAGTAAATGTGACAGTTCTTCCAATGTCTTCAATATGCGCCTCAGAATTGGATAAGGACGCAAGTGTCTGAATGTGTCTGTCTTCACTTGGTAGCCTGTGAGAAAGACCCGATCACGTGACGGAACGCCATGTGAGTGAGAGGTGCTTCGGAGCACGCAGGGAGAAGGGAGTTATAATTATTACGTTCAGCCCAGGGACACAACYGCCACTGMCCGCAAAAGGTCTAGACTTTTTTTCAGGGGGCATTATGGCCACACAAAGGGGATTCCGCTGAGAAATTTGAGGCATTTATCAAGTGCGTGTCAAATTGTGAATGAGAGACTGATYAAGTGTGTACAGCCTGCACTTAAAACGAAGCAGAGTTCATGCAACTTTTTTCAAATCATCATTAGTCGCATCATGCATCCTTAGAATGTATTAAAAATCAAAACATGTAACCCAACGTTTGTGTCACAACTAAAGTTACATAAATAACTCTAAATTAAGCATATAGGAGTACCTGRTTCTTTGTTAATCGCTTAACACAGAATACCTGCATGTCGTTTGGAGAAAATGTCCTTTCTATTTTATTTGTCTTTGTTCAATTGTATTCTTACTATAAAATAATGCCACGGTATTCTAAGCAAATCTTGTCTGCTAAATGACCTAGTGTAGCCTACAGTAATATGGTATAGCCAGATCAAGACCTAACATAAGGACAACTCAGAGTATTCTGTTCTTCTGAAGTAGACTACATTTTCTTCATATCATGTTTCTTTAGACCGGTCTAAAATAAATAATGGGTTTATTGTGGAGGTGTAGGCTATATTCCATAGATTTATTAGTATTTTTTTAAATATAGATGTTCCAAAAATCTGCATGTAGCCTACAAGTGGCTTGTAGGCTGTGTGTGGAAGCTAGGAGGTGCTAAATGTGTTTATGTTAATCAACAGTCAATTACCGTGAGACCGTCAGTTATTTGCTTGACAATCACGGCTGACAAAATGTTGTGACCGCTACAGCCCTACCTGTAACCTTCAATCACTTAACGCCTCTAGTGTTGACACACACTACTTGGCATACTAAGGACGGCAGGTAGCCTAGCGTTAGTGTGTTGGGCCAGTAACCAAAAGGTTACTAGTTCGAATCCCTGAGCCGACAAGGTGCAAAATCTGTTGATGTGCCATTGAGCAAGGCACTTAACCCTAATTGCTCCATGGTCTCTCAGGGAGAGTTGGGATATAAAAAAATTAACAAACATTTCCAATTCACACGTGTATTAATACACATGTGTACATGTCTAAAATAGGACAAATATAAGCAACCATCAAATTACAATTATCATACATTATACAATAATCAAACATATTGTATAATGTAGCCAAGTAGTATGTCTCAACACACTACATGTAGATAATTGAAGATGTCAGCTAGGGCCTTTCTATGGATTTCAGTATTGACTGCAAATGTTTTGTAACCACAATCTTTAGTCTGGAGCTCTGTCAATGAGTTAACTACTATTTTCTTCTCCAGGGGCCCTATCCACTATGCCAGCGGTGCGGACCTTCTCCCTGTTTGCTGGGTTAGCTGTATTCATTGACTTTCTGCTACAGATCAGCTGCTTCGTCAGCCTGCTGGGCCTGGACGCCAAGAGGCAGGAGGTGAGGCGCATGGACATTACAACCAGTAAATAGTGATAGTGCTGACGTGACTATGGGAAAACTCCCAATGGCGCATGAAGCCGGAGGTATTTGAATTTGATGCGTGCCATGTTGCTGAATAGGTCTAAATGGCACAAAAAAATCACTAAGGGGCATGGTGAAAGTGGCTGTAACTAGCAAAGGATCATGGTCGACGTAGTCATTTTCATCCTGCCAGAGAGAGTCAACCTAGTTTTAATGTATATGAACCTGATGCTAGCCTACTGTTAAACCTTTGCATCCGAAGATTAATTTGAAAGTTCACTGTTACCTAGAACGTAGCCAGGTTTAGCCAGGTTAACATTGGAAAACAAAACGGACAGCAAATACTATGATAATCAGAATTCCGGTTGATTTATTGGAAGAATTAAGATTAGAGTCTTTCGAGTGACGATTAGTACAGTTAAATACAGAACATGCCGGCATGTTGACTCGCATTGTAAAATCAAACTCAAATTTGCGCAAAGTTAATAAGTACCCTATCTAGTCTAGGTATCTTGTGGCCATGGGCCTTCCACCGGAAAATGAAAAGTGAATGGGCTACCATCACAACAACCCATCCCAACTCGGTTAGGCTAGATTGGATTACCCCATGAGAAAAGAGTGGACTACACATACATTATTTCGATTCTGTATTTTTATATGTTTGTAGACTTCTTTATCATTTGTGCAACTGTCATCATAAAGAATGACCTCAGACAGACATATGATGTACACTGAGTGGACAAAACATTAAGGACACCTTCCTACTATTGAGTTGCTCTTAGAACAGCCCAAAATTTATGGGCAAGAACTCTCCAAGGTGTCGAAAGCGTTCGACGGGGATGCTGGCCCATGTTGACTCCAATACTTCCCATAGTTGTCAAGTTGGCTGGATGTCCTTTGGGTGGTGGACCATTCTTGATACACACAGGAAACTGTTGAGCTTGAAAAAGCCAACAGTGTTGCAGTTCTTGACACACTCCAACCGGTGCGCCTGGCACCTACTACCATACCCCGTTCAAAGGCACTTAAACCCTGTCATACTGTCATCCTCTGTTCTCCACACTCATCCTCTGTCAGCCCCATAGACGTTGGTCAGCATCTCCATCTCCACTTGACAGGCTTGTTGACTCTGCTCTCATCTGGATAATAATACATTTGATTTTAAGAGCTTTTCACCACATCCAAATTCACTTTACATACACAAGAAAATCAGCAGGATAAAATGCAATAAAATCACACATTATAATAGGTATATACAACTACACTAACCATGGTGGACAGACTTAACCATGGTGGACAGACTTAACCATGGTGGACAGACTTAACCATGGTGGACAGACTTAACCATGGTGGACAGACTTAACCATGGTGGACAGACTTAACCATGGAGAACACTAAACGTGATAACGTTTGAACTAGACAGAGGATAAAAGCGCAGCACAAAACACACCCTTATGTGCACATGCATGAGGGCGGGAGCCTCCTCGTAGCCTGCCGGCCCGTGATTGGTCTGTGTCAGCATGTGATCCTTTGAACTTTAAAATAATTCACTATGGGGATCAAACATGATTGTAATAAATACATTTTAGAGCCCAAAATGTCCGTCTACAAGTTTTGTTTAGCCGTTCTGGCGATCGTAATGTACATAGGCTTTCTAGGGCAGACCAGGGCTTTTAGCACCGCTAAGTTGCTATGCTGTAGCCGACCAGTAGAGCTCGTGACTTCACGCTCCAGACCGGTCACGGAGGGCCTGGTGAGGAGGGTTGTGGGGTGACTCAGAAGCAGAAGGTGTGCTAAGAGATGAGTTTGGTTGGGGATTAAAAAACAGAAATGCTTACACACTATTTGCTGCTCCTCTGAGAGGACTGGTGAGGACGGTGGTAAGGACTGGTGATGACTCACAGGACTAGGGTAGGGTTGGCTTGCTGGAGTATCTGTCAGCTTTCTCTGTCACTATTAACTCCCAGGTTCATTATTACCATGACATGCCCAGCTAGCATGAACATCACAGCCTACTTCAAATGAGCAGTGCACTGATGTCACTTTTTAATTTGTTATTTTATTCCAACTTTATTTAACCAGGTAGGCCAGTTGAGAACAAGTTTTCATTTACAACTGCGACCTGGCCAAGATAAAGCAAAACAGTGCTACAAAAGCAACAACACAGAGTTACACATGGTATAAACAAACGTACAGTCAATAACACAATAGAAAAATCTTTATACAGTGTGTGCAAATGAAGTAAGGCATAAATAGGCCAATAGTTGCGAAGTAATTACAATTTTGCAATTTACACGAGTGATATATGTGCAGATGAGGATGTGCAAGTAGATATACTGGTGTGCAAAAGAGAAGAATAACAAATATGGGGATGAGGTAGGTGGTTGGATGGGCTATTTACAGATGCGCTGTGTACAGCTGCAGCGATTGGTAAGCTGCTCTGACAGGTGACGCTTAAAGTTAGTGAGGGGGAGATAAGTCTCCAACTTCAGTCATTTTTGCAATTCGTTCCAGTCATTGGCAGCAGAGAACATGGTGACCAGTGAGCTGAGATAAGGCGGAGCTATACCTAGCAAAGACTTATAGATGACCTGGAGCCAGTGGGTTTGGCGACAAATATGTAGTGAGGACCAGCCAACYAGAGCATACAGGTTGCAGTGGTGGGTAGTATTTGGGGCTTTGGTGACAAAACCGATGGCACTGGGATAGACTGCATCCAATTTGCTGAGTAGAGTGTTGGAGGCTAATTTGTAAATGATATTGCCGAAGTCAAGGATCGGTAGGATAGTCAGTTTTACGAGGGTAAGTTTGGCAGCATGAGTGAAGGAGGCTTTGTTGCGAAATAGGAAGCTGATTCTAGATTTAATTTTGGATTGGAGATGCTTGATGTGAGTCTGGAAGGAGAGTTTACAGTCTAGCCAGACACCTAGGTATTTATTGTTGTCCACATATTCTAAGTCCGAACCGTCCACAGTAGTGATGCTAGTCGGGCGGGTGCGGGCAGCGATCAGTTGAAGAGCATGCATTTTAGTTTTACTAGCATTTAAGAGCAGTTGGAGGCCACGGAAGGAGTGTTGTATGGCATTGAAGCTCGTTGGGAGGTTTGTTAACAGTGTCCAAAGAAGGGCCAGATGTATACAGAATGGTGTTGTCTGTGTAGAGGTGGATCAAAGTCACCCGCAGCAAGAGCGGCATCGTTGATATATACAGAGAAAAGAGTCGGCCCGAGAATTGAACCCTGTGGCACCCCCATAGACTGCCAGAGGTCCGGACAACAGGCCCTCCAATTTGACACACTGAACTCTATCTGAGAAGTAGTTAGTGAACCAGGTGAGGTAGTCATTTGAGAAACCAAGGCTGTTGAGTCTGCCGATAAGAATACGGTGATTTGACAGAGTTGAAAGCCTTGGCCAGGTTGATGAAGACAGCTGCACAGTACTGTCTTTTATTGATGGCGGTTATGATATCGTTTAGGACTTTGAGCGGGGCTGAGGTGCACCCATGACCAGTTCGGAAACCAGATTGCATAGTGGAGAAGGTACGGTGGGATTTGAAATGGTCGGTGATCTTTTTGTTCACTTGGGTTTAGAAAGGCAGGATGGATATAGGTCTGTAACAGTTTGGGTCTAGAGTGTCTCCCCCTTTGAAGAGGGGGATGACTGCAGCCGCTTTCCAATCTTTAGGAATCTGAGACGATACGAAAGAGGTTGAACAGACTAGTAATAGTGGTTGCGACAATGGCGGCGGATCATTTTAGGAAGAGAGGGTCGAGATTCTCTAGCCCAGCTGATTTGTAGGGATCCAGATTTTTCAGCTCTTTCAGATAAAGACACTGGAGTTGTCTAATATGGAAGTAAATTCTCAATACTTGTTTTACTAATTGGGTCCTTGGGGCCTTCTCCTGCATTCATAACCACGTGGGAGGTTGGAATTTACCTGTTGTGAAGTTATAAATACCAGTTGGATGCATTCACATGCTTTCAACTGGTTGAGAAACTCATGGATACAATTTGTATGTCTCTGTGTGCAGTTTGAAGGAAGTTGAAGGTAATTTTTGGAGCCATTGTTGACTAGCGTTAGCGCAATAACTTGTATCATTCTCTTGTGCTTCAAGAATGAACGTGTTGTGTTGCCAGGAGAATCGTCTGGACATTATGTGCTGTGTGAAGCTGCCAGAGGGCAAGGACGAGAAGACTGATGGCTTCCTCTTCCGCTTCTTCAAGAATATGTATGCCCCCTTTATCCTCAAGGAGTGGGTCAGACCCATAGTGGTGAGTACATCTACGCCCTCTTCATCCTCAAGGAGTGCTGGTACTCAGATTTGAATGTAAATGTACAATAGAGCCAGCATTTAAGCCAACAATTGATGTAAACATTTAGCTACTAAATGTCCATAGTGTGTCTTTAATGTCTCCTCTTCTTGGACAGGTGGCTGTGTTTGTGGGGCTGCTGTCCTTCAGTATTGCTGTCACCAATAAGGTAGAGATTGGACTGGACCAGAAGCTCTCCATGCCTGATGTAAGTATGTCTAGTACGGCTAACCCCACCAGCCCCACTCAGTGGGCTAATGACTTTTGATACATTGGCTCATGCTGGACATCTCTCTATTGAATCTCCCATCCTATAGGACTCGTACGTGCTGGACTACTTTAAGAACCTGAGTACGTACCTCCACACGGGTCCGCCGGTCTACTTCGTGGTGGAGGACGGCCATGACTACCTGAGTCTGGAGGGACAAAACTCTGTGTGTGGAGGGGTGGGCTGCAACAATAACTCTCTGATCCAACAGGTCTACACAGCATCTCTCATTAGCAACTAGTGAGTGACACACACACTCACACACCGCCTCCCTTACAGCAACTAGTGAGTGAAGCAACAGCAACCCCCCCCTCCCCTCCACTCTTTTTACCTTTGGACTGCATGTTGACATCAGTATTATGCTGTGGAGTCAGTCTAGCTCAAACAGGGTGACTAGAACTCTGGGTTTAGCTGCTGTTGTTATAGCAGTGAACTCATTGACAAATACCTTCTTGTTTGAAGGAATTATGAGACTTTCTTGAATATCTTCCAATAGAAAAGGATCAAATACTGTCCCATGTTATTGTSCCCCAGCACCACTATAGGATTCAACCCGTCGTCGTGGCTGGATGATTACTTTGACTGGATCAAGCCTCAGTCCACCTGTTGTAGATATATCAACTCTTCTGGGGCCTTCTGCAATGCCTCAGGTAACACACACACACACACTGAAGATATTACAACTCTTCTGGGGCCTTCTGCAATGCCTCAGGTAACACACACACACACACACTGAAGATATTACAACTCTTCTGGGGCATTCTGCAATTTTCTTTGTAATTTGATGTTATAAAAATATTGTATTGAAGTACCTATTTGTCTACTCTCATCAGTGGTGGACACGTTGTGTGTGCATTGCCGCCCCATGACCCCCAGTGGGAAGCTGAGGCCTACGGAACAGGACTTCATGAAGTTCCTACCCATGTTCCTGTCAGACAACCCCAATGTCAAGTGTGGGAAAGGGTAATTATTGTGTCTGGCAATCCAGGTATAGCTCATAATGGATTGTGTATTGAGAAATATTGGATGTGGGGTTTGAGTTGACGGTAAACCACTCGTCTGAATCTTTACTTTTCACTTTTGCTTTTCACCACAGCTCTGATATAATTGTCTATGAACGCTTACATTTGCAAATGAATCATTCAGTTTAAGGGAATTGAAATTCCTAAAGTCTCTAACTTGGTCTTTGTGGTCCTGTAGTGGTCACGCGGCCTACAGTTCAGCGGTGGTTCTAAAGGGGAACGACACGTCTGTGGGGGCCACCTACTTCATGACCTACCACACCATCCTCAAGGACTCACCTGACTTTATAGATGCCATGAAGATGGCCCGCGTGCTGGCTGACAACATCACAACCGCCATGGGACACAAAGTCTTCCCCTACAGGTAAACTAGGCTAACTCCTATGTTAGTTAAGGATTCCTGTTATCTCACTCAAATAGGAGTTATCTGCTCCAGTGTTGTTTCCATATCACCCTCACTTAAAAGGGTGAGGCTTTTCCTGCAAAGGGTCAGTGTCACTGGCTTACCTGCTGCTATAAAAGTCACTGGTAAAATCTTGCAGGTTGACAATAATTGTRGTTTATTGTCATGAGTCTTGTCCTGGAGGCAGAACTGGTTTTGTGGCACATCTGCCACGCTGATCCTCAACACAGGGCCCCTCAGGGGTGCGTGCTCAGTCCCCTCCCTTACTCCCTGTTCACTCATGACTGCACGGCCATAACACCATCATTAAGTTTGCCGATGACACAATAGTGGTAGGCCTGATCACAGACAAAGATGAGACAGCCTATAGGGAGGAGGTCAGAGACCTGGCCATGCGGTGCCAGGACAACAACCTCTCCCTCAACGTGATCAAGACAAAGGAGGTGATTGGGGACTACAGGAAAAGGAGGACCGAGCACGCCCCCATTCTCATCGACGGGGCTGCAGTGGAGCAGGTTGAGAGCTTCAAGTTCCTTGGTGTCCACATCACCAACAAACTAACATGGTTCAAGCACACTAAGACAGTCGTGAAGAGGGCACGACAAAACCTATTCCCCCTCAGGAGACTGAAAAGATTTGGCATGGGTCCTCCGATTCGCAAAAGGTTCTGCAGCTTCAACATCGAGAGCATCCTGACTGGTTGCATCACCGCCTGGTATGGCAACTGTTCGGCCTCCGACCGCAAGGCACTACAGAGGGTAGTGCGTATGGCCCAGTACATCACCGGGGCCAAGCTTCCTGCCATCCAGGACCTCTATACCAGGTGGTGTCAGAGGAAGGCCCTAAAAATTGTCAGACTCCATCCACTCTAGGTCATAGATTGTTCTCTCTGCTATCGCATGGCAAGCGGTACCGAAGCGCCAAGAGGCTTCTAAACAGCTTCTACCCCCAAGCCATAAGACTCCAGAACAGCTAATGAAGTGGCTACCCAGACTATTTGCATTGTCCCCTCCCCCTCTTACACCGCTGCTACTCTCTGTTGTTATCATCTATGCATAATCACTTTAACTCTACCTACATGTACATATTACCTCAACTAACCGGTGCCCCTGCATATTGACTCTGTACCGGTACCCCCCTGTATATAGTCTCGCTATTGTTATTTTACTGCTGCTCTTTAATTACTTGTTACTTTTATTTGTTATTCTTATCCCAATTAATTTTTTTTACTGCATTGTTGGTTAGGGGTTCGTAAGTAAGCATTTCACTGTAAAGTCTACACCTGTTGTATTCGGCGCATGTGACTAATACAATTTGATTTGAAAGGCCAGTCTGAAAGATGAAATCTGTATGTATTCTGGCCAGTCAAAGAGTTGCCCTGTTTTGTTTTTTGATTTGCTTCTTGGTCCAAAAACAATGTTGTGTCTTGAGTGGCCACAACTAGGGCAATAAATGTTGTTCCTTTTTAAATACACACTTCACAACATGTAGCTTTCTACATCCTGTAATACAGTCATGTTGAATTAGATTAGTCTTCAATTGTACCCGTTGTTTTCCCTCCAGTGTGTTCTACGTGTTCTATGAGCAGTACCTGACCATAGCCTACGACACGGTCTTCCAGCTGGGCGTGTCGCTGGCGGCCATCTTTGTGGTTACCACGGTGCTGCTGGGCTTTGAGCTGTGGTCAGGAGTGCTGGTCAGCATCACCATCGCCATGATCCTGGTCAACATGTTCGGGGTCATGTGGCTCTGGGACATCAGCCTCAACGCTGTGTCCCTCGTCAACCTTGTCATGGTGAGTGAAGAAACGGGCTGATAGCAGCTGATTTTAAAATCATGTCATCCTATAACTTGGCATATCTGGGTTGTTTTGGTAGTCATTTTTTATTGCCACATTTTGCCACCAAGGATGCAGAAAGGATGCAGAAAACTCTTTGTTGTGGACACAGCCCAGTATTCCCAGTTTATTAATTGTTTGTGTGTGTTGCAGAGCTGTGGTATCTCTGTGGAGTTCTGCAGTCACATAGTGAGGGCCTTCTCCATCAGTGTGAAGAGTACCAGGGTGGAGAGGGCTGAGGAGGCTCTGGCCCACATGGGCAGCTCAGTAAGTACAGGGGTGTATTCATTAGTTCGATTCCATTGCAAAATGTTTAGTCTGTAAAACGGTTTGCAACTAAAACGATTGTTTCGATAGGACAAATTCCGGTAGGTCCCTCCATGTTGTGTTCTGTTTGTTTCCTTGTAGTATCTGGAGTAAACGGTAAACTGTTCAGGTTGCGAAACAATTTGCACCAGACAAAATGTTTTGCAACGGAATATGACTAATGAATACACCTCAGCTCTACTCTTGTAGTTCACCACAGACTGGCACGCTGTATTCTGTCCATAGAAATGGCTCAATGTCTGAATATTCTTTTTAAGAAAAAGCATTTAGTTCATCCTTTGTCCAATAATTCTGAAATAGCAGTATATCTGACATGTAAAAAATTATTGCAAAATGAACTGTGGAGTAAAATTTAATTCTTGGCTTGAATGGAATATCTAGAAAAGTAGAAATTACTTCCTTGTTTTACTCAGGTTTTTAGAAACTGGTTATTTTACTCATTATTGACTGGAGGGAATGCTGACCAGCAGAATATAACTAAACCATGGCTCCTCTTCTCCCAGGTGTTCAGTGGCATCACTCTGACTAAGTTTGGAGGCATCCTGATCCTGGCTCTATCCAAGTCCCAGATCTTCCAGATCTTCTACTTCCGCATGTACCTGGCTATGGTGCTGCTGGGGGCCACGCACGGACTCATCTTCCTCCCTGTGCTGCTCAGCTACGCAGGTACGCATAGTGTGTGTAGGGTGTGGTTTGTGTGTAAATGTGTGGCCTTTCACCTCACATATAATTCCCCTTCCGAACAGCACACTATAGCACTTCTCTGTAAGCTCACTAGCACCCTCTATCAACAAAAGGAAGTGTGCCCTGAAATTCATATTTGCTTAACACCGGAGTATGTTGTGCCTCAACACCGTAAGTACCAGTTTGTCTGTATGTCTATGTTTACACTGCATGGAATAGGAAGGAGGTTGCCTCCCAAGAGTCCTTAACGATTATGCCTTTGAAAAAATGACACCATCTGTCTCTCGCCTCAGGTCCTTCGGTGAACAAGGCCAAGGTGTTTGCAGCCAACAAACGCTATGCCGGCACAGAAAGGGAACGCCTCCTCAACTTCTAGAGACAGGACAATGGTATGAACCAACTAACCAGTCTGTCTGGTCTGGGAGAGACTGTGGGGTGACTCAGTGCGACAGGAGCAGCTGTTTCTATGATTATTGACACACTCATCAACCATTCACTACGCAGCGTATTGCAGGGATGCAACTCAGGAATAACAGTGTGGGGTGTCTGTCAGAGGCCTTCTCAAGTGCTTCTTTTCGCCAATTTAATTCTCAAGGACAATTCTGGGTGGTATGCAATAGTGCACACAGTGGCAAATGTTTTGCAACTGAAGTCCAGGGCCTGTATTCACAAAGCATCTCAGAGTAGCAGTACTGATTTAGGATCAGTTTTGCCTTTTAGATCACAATGAATAGGATTACGTTGACAGGTGGGAGCTGGTCCTAGATCAAAATCATCAAATGTTATTAGTCACATGCTCCGAATACAACCTTACCGTGAAATGATTACTTACAAGCCCTTCACCAACAATGCAGTGTTAAGAAAATATTACTAAAATAACAATACTGAGGGGGTACCGCTACCGAGTCAATGTACAGGTTAGTCGAGGTAATTTGTACATGTAGGTAGGGGTAAAGTGACTATGCATAGATAATAAACAGCGAGTAGCAGCTTTGTGTCAAAACAAAATAATCACTATTCCTACTCTGAAGACGCTTTGTCAATATGGGCCCAGGTAGTCCCTCCCTGTTTTTGTCCCTTTTTTTCCCGTTTGGTGCCAAATGAACACAACTCATTTCAGTAACCTAGAATATCCCCCTAAATCAACATAAACAGCAATACGATGATGTATACTGTTTTCTCTCTCAACACAGGAAGTCAGCAGTGTGACATTAGGAGAAACTTCAACTCCCACAACCTTCTAGTTTAGATAATAAAACCGATGCTACCCTTTAGTTTATTTTGGGGATCAATAGTTGTGAAACCAGACAGTGTTTTTAAAAATTGGGATTAGCTAAATACTATGTGTAAAGAGTGATAATATATGCAAAGGTTGACTTCTCTGAGAATAGCTATTTGATATGACGAATCATTGATGTATACTGTACCGATTTACACTGTAATGTAACTAATAATGCAAAAATATTTAAAGAAAAAATGTACCTTGGATGTGTTGGTAATCCACACAAACACAATAACTATAATTCTGTAATTTATATTTCTATGGTTGTACAGTTACTGAACACTTTACCAGTTGGATTGAGGTAATTTTATAATAACAATATTGTGTGACAGCTTTGTATTCACAAAGCAACTCAGAGTAAGAGTGCTGATCTCGGATCAGGGTCCCCTTGTCTATTTAATTATGATCCAAAAAGCAGAACTGTTCCTAGATCAGCGAATACGGGCCTAGAGCTCAGTCTAAGTACGGAGGTTTTCTAGGCCAAGGAGTACAGTAGTTATTCTTTTTTTTMTTTMTTGACATTGTAGTGAGCTTGGGCTGACTCCCTGTTTTGAAGTGATGTTTTTGCTTACAGTTAAGGGTAGTGTCCAGTTGTCTGTAGTAATTCAGAATGTAAGGTTGAGCCTAGATATTAACGTAATGGTTATTATGGGGCAACTAGTGGCTCTAAATGTTTGTGACAGACAGACATGCTTTTTGACAATGCTGCGCATTGGTGCTGGAAAGGAGATGCACAATGTTGTAATATTGTAACCAGTCTTGAATGAAAATCTTAATTTTTAACTATTTTAATGTGTGGGCTGCATTGCAACTCGGTCTTGACAGATGAAATGTAATGTGCAGTAGAACCTCCTAGTGGTGTTGCAGAAAAGATGCACCACTATAGATTTCTCTGATTTTGGGGGGGAAATAAATCACTTACTAATATCTTATGTGTGTCTTATTTGAGTAACCTCACACAATAGAATAGATGTTCTATTATGGTTGATGGTTGTTATGTACAAAGTGACCACATTGTGGAGCCAGATATCATAGTAGCTGTCTGCTGTGTCTGGAACTACCTCTCCCGACTAATGGTGTTGACCTATTTTTCATCAGTCTGTAAGGCTACAGTGGTTGTTATGCAATATTTCCTCACTTCAGGTGGATGTGGTCTAACATGGTAGTTTCAATGCTTTACATTTACTGCCAATTTGAGGGCTCGCGTTTATTTTTTCTGTCTTGTGGTTGTGAGACATGAGTATTTTAAAGATTTTATTCCTATTTTTCCTGTATTTTAAAACCCAACAACCAGTTCTAACAATATGAACTTCGAACTTCACCCACAGTGTGTCTACTTCCATGTCCCACATTGAACATAATATCCTAACTGGAATCGGCTGCCAAACCGAGGACTGATGGTTTGCAACAGTGTCAACTCCCTTTCTGTCCTGACTTGGCAAGTGCTTTAACAGCCTTGTCATACAAACTGCCACTTCATCATTTATTCATCCATTTTCTCTCTCATCGTTTGGGCTGTTCATTGAATCTGGCGGAGATTAAAATATAAATTTCCCCCTGGCTGGGGCAGGAGAGGGTCGGAGGAGAACATGTATATATTAGTCTATGTAGGAGAGTGGAACAGAGGGAGGGGAGAATTGGGGAGGTTTATGTAAGCCCTGTGTGGCTCACCTCTCCCTGGACCCCTCACCTGACCCAGACACTGCTGTTCTATGAATAAGAATATGGCTGTCATGTACAGATGATTTGCCATTGCTGGTTTTCTCCAGGTTGCAAATCGAATGCCAGAGATTAGGTTTTGCATTATTTTATGTCAACTGTTTATTTGAATAGAGACAGCTACACTGAATTATTGAATGTCAGATACTGTACATTACACCATCATGCTTTTGCTTATTTTTAGCATCTGTCCCTCAATCAGCTTAATAAATGAGAATATGAATATAGCCGTGAAACATCAAGGTAATGTTTATGAACGGCAACCATACTATACTGTAGTTTACTATCTATCAGGTGCAAGGTTGCTGTATCTTGCAGATATTCAAGTACAGCATTTTTCATCCATTCAGTTTGCACTGGGGAGCCAGGCAGGCTGAGTTCTGGCTGTGGCCTCTGTCTGTCTGTCTGGTCTGGATGACTGTGTCCTTGGATTATCAATCCCTGGAAAAACTGTCCATTCCCCGTGAGGCCTCATATCGTCATTGAATGAAACATAAAATAATCAATATGGTTTTATGAGTGAATGAGCTCATTAATTGGTCACCAGCGCTAGATAGATGATAAAATATGATTTGCTGACCTCAATGTACATTATGTACTTTGAGAGTCATTATTCTAAGGAAAGAGAGTCAACCCATATTACACTACTTTGTTTATAACAGCAGAAAATGGTTAATAAAAGTAGAAATGTGGGCTAAAATGGCAGCAGCAGCCCACTAAACTAAAGCATGTGATGTAAATGTTCTACTGGCACAAAGAGTAAGAAGGCTAACTGTGCAGTACCAGTTACCATACTGGCATGGTACATTATTACATTCCTCAAGTTGAATGGGTTTTTCTTTTTTTTAAACAAGTCATTTTGCGTTTCTTGCCGCAGCGGAAATATTTAATGTGAAATAATGTAGAGATTGAAGTGGCGACTTTAAGAGAAGGCATACAGTAAATTGACATTTACTGTATCAGCTCCTGCCGCCATGTGAGGTCCCTTTGCTTTACATGCGTTGCCATGACGCCTTACTGTCACAACGACATATGCTTTCTAAAATACTTAGTCAAGCACCACATGATTATAAGGGCATACAGAGGACGATGTCCTGCTCTCTTGCTAGTCGCCTACCAGGAATCCAAAGCAAATTCTGCAACACCTCTCAAAGCTGGTTCATGAAAATACACATACTTCTTGTCAACACCTTGGCTTTCTCCAAAGTACCCCTAATAAGTCATTGAGTGCCCTTAATTGCTGCCAACACTTTCCTTGGGGTTCAATTTCCGGCCATGTTTTCCACTTGACTGAATCACTTGGGCTGAATCACTTTAAAGGGTACATTAATAAGTAAGGTGAGAGAGACATTTAATACCCTGTTGTTTTGCGTCACTGGTTTTCTGTTACAGCCGGGCTCAGTTGACGCCAAACTAGACTGAGTGGAACAGTGGGACTAGAGAGTCATCTCAAATCAAATGTTATTGGTCACATACGTGTTTAGCAGATGTTATTGCGGGTATAGTGAAATGCCTGTGGAGAGGATCAGATTCACACACAGGTCCACCTGCAGTGCTGTCTGGGGTCTGTAACGTTCACATTGATATGATTCCTTATATCTATATCTATTTCTATCTGCAACATTTCACATCGCTGAATACACCCCCCCCCCCCCCCCTCCCTTGCTGACCAGACAAACAGCCAACTAGGGAGTCCCTCTCCCACTGACGGCCACAACACTCACCATTCAGTTCCCAACATTCACTTCCTTGTTTACAAACGTCCAGGCCATAATGGTGGTGGTGGGCCCAGCAGCGGCCGGGGTCTGACCTGGGGTGAAAAGCCCTGAGTCACTGCATCACTCACAGCATCAGGAGGGGGAGGAAAGGCCTAGGGGGCAAACTGCCGTTTCAGCCAAGTGTTATTTTAACAGCGGGAAGGGCAATAGACTAGGCCAGGGGGCTTGCCCCCAAAACGATGGAACACATATTTGGTACAATGGCGGTGGCTGGTGTGTGAGCCAACCCCAGGAAGAGCAGTCAATTGTCCTTTTATGAGGCTCTGAGAGGGGTATTAGGGGTATCAATGAAGAGGGCTAAGCCATATAGGCCATGTGGCCGTGGCCAGGCCTGGAACTGTTTGTTTTGATGGTAGCACAAGACTGGGACTGGCGTGACTGCCCGCCCGCCTTGTTTACCTTGGATGTGTGTCAGACGGTACTGGGAGAGCCCATTTGTTCCCTCCTTTTCTCTAGCTTTCCCTTACATTCGCTATATTTTCCTTCCTCTCTCTCCCTGAGAAACTGTCCTCTCAGATTGCAGCAGAGCCATAGCCGGGCACAACATGTTCCCTGAGCTCCATATGGGAGAGCCACAACTCATTAGCACTGGCTGGCCTTCTCAACTCACACTGACTTGGAGTTGTTTCTGATGCTCTTATGCATAGGGATATGTGAGACATACTTTAATATTCAGGCTAAATTACACCCGGTTGGGTGACAGACTCAACATCACAGTGCTGATGTGTCACAGGCTTTTTAACATTTGGGCTAAACCTCACGTTCAAGGGTTTATGATTTGTATAATGAGAAACATGCACTGCTTCATGCATGGTTGAATTGTAATAAATGCTATTGGTTTTCTGCAACTAATTTTAAGAGTGAAACCAGATCTCATGTTATGGCAGTAAATCAATTCAGAAACATCAGGAGAGAGTAACACAAAATTAAGCGAAGCCACTCACATTTCAGGAATCTTGTTTTTATTGAATAAGCAAAGCAGTATATTTACAAACATACGCATGTGTATTTGGATGTTGTTGACCATCAGCTTTCTGGCAAAGCCTAAAAGTGTGTATCCTATGACAAAACCTTTTGGGCTTACAAATAGAATCAGAACTTCTCCCAAAAGTATTTCACCCCAATTTCAGCACTATCCATCTTTTCTGATTACTCAATCACAGCAATCAGATTAAAGTCAAATAAAACTTGTTTTATCCAACCCTTCTGTGTTGTATACAAAAGGCCTGATTCAAGCGCATGGCAATTCACACATTGTCTATTTTTACTTGAACAATGTATCCATGTTTCTCAGTGACATAGTTCAGTATCAACCTACGTTGTTGTATCAAAGTTTCTATAGTCAATTTCAGATTGAGAGAATATATACCCAACATTACAGGTCAATATTACAGCGACACACAATTTAAAAGGGTAATTTAATAAGCATTGCACTTAGGGTGTGGCTGAGGTGCATGACAAAAGGATTTTCACCATCCTAAACTTTCTGATCAGACATGGATATGTGCATGTAGCATAAAGCTCGTTTCTGTAAGGCCTGTTTGATTTGTCCATTCAAACCAAAGAAAAAGATAAGTGTGAAAAAGACTAAAGTTGGATCTAATAAAATAAGAGAAACTCTTGGTAACACTGCTATGATGTCACAACAATCCCATTAGCATACCATTCCAAAGGTGACTTTCGAGCTTGAACTACTCGTCATAAAAGATTGGTGGCACAACAATATTGTGATCATGACAGATACCATGCCATTTAAACACTTGCTGTGGTCATGACAGATACCATGCCATTTAAACACTTGCTGTGGTCATGACAGATATTGTGATTAAGAGGTTCAGCTTCAATACCAGACCTGTATCATTGGTATCATCATGACTTGCTTCCAATACCTTTCCACCCACTCCAGTATAGCACGAGAAACGCACTGATAACACACTCTAACATAGAGCACAGGAGACTACACACTGATAAGAGTAGGCCCAGTCACCGAATGTCCAAAGCAAGCACTCCACAGGTAGAAAACAAGAGTACTTAAATGTACTGAATACTATACAGTATAAAATCCCATTAAATCTGTATTTTACAATTTTTTTATAAATTGTCATGCTGATAGTGGGATTGGTGGCTAGAAAATAGAAAATGGATGAGAAAATAAATGGAGAACCATTTACATCAACTTGCCCTTTTGTGGTTTGAGTCAACTGAACTTGATCAGAATCAGTTTGTTTCATCACAAGTAATTCTCAAATCACATCCATCCATATCTGCATTATTCAAAAGTATACTTATGAGGAGAGACTGGAAAATGTCTTTCAAAAAGCACATTCACGTTGATAACAGTCCTGTCAAATTCTGCAGCGCAATTCATTCGTATGATGATCATAAGGCAACCAGAACAAGCCAAGGAAGGATTAGGAAATAGTTCTGAACAACTTTAGCTAACTTTGGGCTACCAAGTTCAACATAGGAACGAGGGACCAAGGAAATCAATCATCTCTCTCTCAAAAAAATAAAGATGGGATCTAAAGATAAAAATGTGATTAGTGAAAATGTAACAATCACAAAGCAATAATTTGCTTTGAAAAAAATAATAATCTTGCAATGCTCTTTAACTAGAAAGATGACATGAAACCTCAGAAAAAAGCAGAGGATGTAAAAAGTGTTGATATTTTTTAGTTTGTTTTTCAAAGTGGAGGAAGATCGGATTCTCCCTTTCATACGCTACCGTTAAAGTTTGGGGTCGCTTAAATGTCCTTGTTTTCCATGAAAACATACATGAAATGAGTTGCAAAATGAATAGAAAATGTTGAAAAGGTTAGAAATAATAATTGTGTCCTTCAAACTTTGCTTTTGTCAAAGAATCCTCCATTTGCAGAAATTACAGCCTTGCAAACCTTTGGCATTCTAGTTGTCAATTTGTTGAGGTAATCTGAAGAGATTTCACCCCATGCTTCCTGAAGCACCTCCCACAAGTTGGATTGGCTTGATGGGCACTTCTTACGTACCATACGGTCAAGCTGCTCCCACAACTGCTCAATAGGGTTGAGATCCGGTGACTGTGCTGGCCACTCCATTATAGACAGAATACCAGCTGACTGCTTCTTCCCTAAATAGTTCTTGCATAGTTTGGAGCTGTGCTTTGGGTCATTGTCCTGTTGTAGGAGGAAATTGGCTCCAATTAAGCACCGTCCACAGGGTATGGCATGGCGTATCAAAATGGAGTGATAGCCTTCCTTCTTCAAGATCCCTTTTACCCTGTACAAATCTCACATTTTACCACCACCAAAGCACCCCCAGACCATCACATTGCCTCCACCATGCTTGACAGATGGCGTCACGCACTCCTCCAGTATCTTTTCATTTTTTCTGCGTCTCACGAATGTTCTTCTTTGTGATCCGAACACCTCAAACTTAGATTTGTCTGTCCATAACACTTTTTTTCCAATCTTCCTCTGTCCAGTATCTGTGTTCTTTTGCCTATCTTAATCTTTTATTTTTATTGGCCAGTCTGAGAACGCTTTTTCTTTGCAACTCTGCCTAGAAGGCCAGTATCCCAGAGTCGCCTCTTCACTGTAGACGTTGAGACTGGTGTTTTGCGGGAACTATTTAATGAAACTGCCAGTTGAGGACTTGTGAGGCGTCTATTTATCAAACTAGACACTCTAATGTACTTGTTCTCTTGCTCAGTTGTGCACCGGGGCCTTCCATTCCTCTTTCTATTCTGGTTAGACAGTTTACGCTGTTCTGTGAAGGGAGTAGTACACAGCGTTGTACGAGATCTTCAGTTTCTTGGCAATTTCTCGCATGGAATAGCCTTCATTTCTCAGAACAAGAATAGACTGACGAGTTTCAGAAGAAAGTTATTTGTTTGTGGCCATTTTGAGCCTGTAATCAAACCCACAAATGCTGATGCTCCAGATACTCAACTAGTCTAAAGAAGGCCAGTGTTATTGCTTCTTTAATCAGCACAACAGTTTTCAGCTGTGCTAACAATTTCAAAAGGGTTTTCTAATGATCAATTAGCCTTTTAACACAATGTGCCATTGGAACACAGGAGTGATGGTTGCTGATAATGGGCCTCTGTACGCCTATGTAGATATTCCATWAAAAAWAAAAWWAAAAAAAATCCAGCTACAATAGTAATTTACAACATTAACAATGTCTACACTGTATTTCTGATCAATTTGATGTTATTTTAATGGACCAAAAAACAAGGACATTTCTAAGTGACCCCAAACTTTGAATCATAGTGTAAGTCTTTTGAAGATGTAGCTAGTGTCGAATGTAGGAGTAAAAGTCTGAGAAAAATGTTGAAGAATACGTGTATGGAAATACGTGTCACTTTGGCTGCTTTCCAGTCTCGATCTGAAAATGAACATATGAATGTGGCCTGCAGTAGAGTGTAGTGGAGCTCCAACATCATGGTCCATAATGGATCCCCAGGCTGCAGAGAGGAGACATGGTCGTGGCACCCAGTGGTGGGGTGGGGAGGAGGGTGTGGTGTAGATTCTGGTCCTGGATCAGAAGGGCATGGTCTACGTGCTCCTCCTGACGGGTCACTAATGCTAGGAAGTCTGGACGAGGCGTCTGTAGTGGGGCATGACCTCGTGCTCAGGCAGGTACAGGTTGAACTCCAGGGCTACAAGCACAGGGAACTCAAAGGCTATCAGCTCTCTCCTGTTCACACGAAACCTCTCCTCCAGTTTCTACAAATTAGGAAAAAAGGGAGAGGAGAGGTGATGTAGTAACTAAACCACTGTACTACTTAATATGTAGTGACTGAAAATACTTTGGTCTACGATCCGTGAGCTAGCCACTTTGCTATCTGTCATGTGGTGCTTTCCTGTCACGCAGATATTTATAATGTTTCAAAAATAACCACATCAATATTATATAACCATCCTATTTTTATTACATGTTTATAAAAGTTTAACATTAAAGCTGGGATCCGCAAAAGGTGAAACAGCCGCCACTGATTGCCCCAGACGCATGTCATTGTTTTTGTGGATGGGGGGYAAAAAAGTGTTGGTTGTTTGAAGTAACATCTTTGTTGTTGTAATATCCCAAACGGACATGGCAGTTTCACCACTAAGGATCCCAGCTTTACAGGAAACACTTCTAACACTTCTATAACAATCCTATAATCCGTGCAGGATCGCTGTTTGTCTGCGTGACAGGAAAGCACTCATGGTTTCCACCAGCGTGCTCAGAGCCGAAGCCCAGTGCACGATGAGAAAAGTACGACACTTACGTCTATGAGCTGCTTGACCTCGTGCTTCTTGAGGTCTCCGCCAATCTTGGCAGCGAGCAGGACGCAGGCGCCGGCGCAGAGTTTGCGGTTCTGCTTGTTGAGTTTCCCCTGGAGGACCAGCTTCTCGAAGTAGACGAAGGCCATGGCTACGGTGGGTTCCTCATAGCCACACTCTTCCTGGGCCAATTTACGGATCTCTCTCTTCAGACTGGGGTTGGAGGGGGGGTTGAAGGTGGTGAAGGCAGGGAGATAAGACAAACGCTAAAAGGTCAAAGCTAAAAAGAAGAACCCAGTAGGTATCATAGTGTGGCCAATGTCAGTAAACCAATTTTGATTTAAATACTGCTGCACCAAACTGATCATTTCAACATCATACTCCAATATATGTTTGGACTAGACATCCCCACCTCCTGATTTTGCTGAGGGTCAGCCGTATGTGGGGGAACTTCTCCTTGAACGTCTCATTCATGTCCTTCTTGAGGTCAGAAGGCTTGACGTACTCTATGACTGTAGTCTGAAAGGAAGATGAAAGAATTGTTGTCAGACAGACAGCACTGGTGTTAGGCTCTGTTATTGAATTTGTTCAAGTGTTATAGGTTATTGTATCCATATGTGGAAGAGGAAACGGCATCAGTCTCACTATGGAAGGTGACGGGATCTTTATATTCAGTGTTGGGTTCCATTTAGAGCTGGGCAGTATACAGTTTTTATGATATTGGTATTGATGCACAGATCGGTTTGGATTTTTACTTGACCTTTTATAACAGTATTTTGGTTTGTTAAATGTGATACGCCGTGTGTAACGTCCATTTTTATAGTTTACTTCGAACTTGAGTCATTTCTCTCCGCTCTCAATTTCTATTTAAGGGGCTTTATTGGCATGGGAAACATGTCGACATTGCCAAAGTGCAATAACAAAAACAATTAACAGTAAACATTACACTTACAAATGTTCCAAAAGAATAAAGACACTTCAAATGTCATATGTCTATATACAGTGTTGAAATGGGATGCAAATAGTTAAAGTACAAAAGGGAAAATAAATAAACATACGGGTTGTATTTACAAATGGTGGTTCTTCAAAGGTTGCCCTTTTCTTGTGGCAACAGGTCACAAATCTTGCTGCTGTGATTGCACAGTGGTATTTCACCCAATAGATATGGAAGTTTATCAAAATTAGATTTGTTTTTTAATTCTTTGTGGGTTTGTGTAATCTGAGGGAAATATGTGTGTCTAATAGGGTCATGGCAGGAGGTTGGGAAGTGCAGCTCAGTTTCCACCTCATTTTGTGGGCAGTGTGCACATAGCCTGTCTTCTCTTGAGAGCCAGGTCTGCCTACGGTTTCCTTTCTCAATACCAAGGCTATGCTCACAGAGTCTGTACATAGTCAAAGATTTCCTTAATTTTTGGTCAGTCACAGTGGTCAGGTATTCTGCCACTGTGTACTCTCTGTTTAGGGCCAAATAGCATTCTAGTTTGCTCTGTTTATTTTGTCAATTCTTTCCAATGTGTCAAGTAATTATCCTCGACCACGATACACTTGTATGTGCTGCCTTGACAATGCGGTCTGAATGCAACCATGTTGATGACAACGATGCTGTTTTCACTTAGCTTCTTAATAGAAATCCACTAGCGTTCTATAATTACATGATTCGTTTGTTTCTTACATCTGCAAACAGCTAGTTTGTCTTTTCTTAGCAAGTTAGGACTAAATCGTGTTAGCCGCTAATGCTAATTACTAGTTAGCTGATTATTAGCTAGCTAGCTAATACATGTACTGAGTCAGAGCAAACGTAATTAGCTATACAGCCTGATAATACCAGTGATGGTGTAGACCTAACATCAGCATGTTGTTTGTGCAACAGTATCTTCTCAAACAAAGAGGAATACGCAAAGCATGAATATGTTAGCTACATGAAGTAGCTAAGAAGAAAAAACATGTATCTAAAGATTGTAGGGTCCCCTAGGAAACACAACACTTGTTCCTACCCTGTCACAATAACTCCCCCCTGGCATTTTAATTTGTTGTCATGTCAAACAAGACTGTATTTAAAGTGAACGCTATTATATTCTAACTATATAATTAGAATACTCACTATATTTCCATGATTCCAATAGTTCACCCAAGTGTTTTGCTAAAAAATCACAACATTTACAAAAAAGACCTAGATTATTTCCCCATATTGTGCTCCCCTAAGTGGCAGTGTGGAAATGATCTCAAGTTAGCGATGAAAATGCAGAAAATTATTTCTGGTTGAAGTTGAATTGAACAGTATAAAACAAATCAGAATGGAGAAAGACCCATTGAAGTCGCATATAATGTATGTGTTGCCACCCTACTCAAAGAAAATGTGGAACTTTTATTATTCCAAAAATAATAATAGCGCCATATCGCTCAGCGCAAGTTCCATTGGGTGGTTGAGTGTCGGGGCACGAGGCATTGGAGTTGGGTGGCACACCATACACGGGCCACGGAAAGACAGAATAATATATTATAGAATGTTTGATGCTTTACCATTTTCAAGCTCAGTATATTCTGTTGATATAGGGGAGAGTGGGGTAAATTGAACTGCCCTTGTTTCTAGGAAACTATACACAAAATTAATAATTTCACCAAACATTTAGGAAGAGGTAATTTCATGGAGACTAATGGAAGAAACCACATGGAAAAAGTGGTAAGCAAGTTAAGTCCAAAAAACAGATATTTACCAGTCAAATTAATTTATTGTGTAAAAGGTTTCATGATGCTTGTATCTAAACCAATGTATATTTTAAAATGTGTTCTATACATCAGTTGGGCTCTCTATAAGCTTCAATATGAGATCCTAAACCTAGTATTAAAGTGCATCCTTGAAGCTGTGTGGGCTAATAGTCAAAATCTTTGCCTTGGGGTTAGTTGAGCCAATGGAAAGTTTAAGTGTTTTCTTCCCAGGTGTTTTGCAAGGTATTAGCTCTGGGACATGAGGTAACAACAGGACCTGGCCTATGTTAAAAAAAAAAAAAGTACAAAGTGCTTATTAGGTGTTAAACTTGTTAAAATATGCTTAAAATAATTAAGGGACAAGTGACAAGCTGTACTGTTTACATGAATACTAGTTATTTCCAGGGATACACAACATCCTGAAATATATGTAGATATCTTTGTTAGAAAGAATACCATTTCCCTTGACGGAATGAAAAACAAAATAGCTCAACTTACCCGACTCTCCCCTACTGTAATTTAGCCATTGAACTTTATTTCAGGTCAGAGGCTCAACTGTTATCTAGGAAGATAGAAGGAGCACTGCAGTTGACCCACACTCAATCTGGGTATGTGATAAGAGAGATAACAATTATGAAATTACAGCATATTGCCCAAGTTAGCTCATGCCAAGTAATTTGCTTTGCTCAAGCCTGCAGTAATACAACTTATCAAACTAGTATTTTTAACTTGATATTTTTGGTCATGGATAGTATTCCTCCATGCAGCTCCCCATCAGAGTTCAAAATATACCATCAGCTATTTGTAACTATACTTAGACTACTGCAGCAAACGTGTGGCTACTATGGGAAACCTCGCATTTCTAACTAAAAGGAATGTCATTTATAGATATTTACCTGATCACAAAGGAAACTAAACATACTAAAATTATATGGGAAACCTCGCATTTCTAACTAAAAGGAATGTCATTTATAGATATTTACCTGATCACAAAGGAAACTAAACATACTAAAATTATTTGTATATCATGACACAGTTAGTAGTAGAACCTGAAAAATCAGTTAAAGAAAAAAGTAGGGCTGTCAAAGTTAACATGTTTCTCGGCAAACAAAAAATTATAACGTTAATCGAGTCTCTATTTCTTCACCGCACGGAACTCTTTAAGCGCACATGTTTCCGCACGGACCTTTTTATGAGCAGAACACAACACGGAACACAGCTATAATCAATGCTTGCGCTTTTACAGCGCTGAAGACCGTGTGGCTAGCTAGCAGATTACTTGACCACTGACTAGACTATGCACAAATATGGATGGCACAGGTTAGAACTGAAAAGGAATAGGCTACTCAAATACATTTTTCAAAAGGTAGGCTGCATATGCAAGATTAGGGTGTGAAGCGGATGTGTGAGAGCGGGAGTAAGTGCATAAGAAACTCCCTGTGAGAGCGAGAGGATGTGGGAGGGTTGGAAAGTGGGAAGGCCTATGTGTGTAATGTTATCTGAACAGTACAGATGGTTACAGTGTTTTCATAACATTGTTGGACAAGTTCTTTGTATCCAGAGCCAGTTCTATTTTTCTTTTGTCACACTCATTTAGAATGCCTGAAGCTTTAACATAACTTAAAGCTGTGTGTGTGTGTGTTGTGCTTAAGTGTTACATTTCAAGAACATTGATAAGAGGGAGTAGGCCTACCTAAACATTGGGAGCATTAATAGCTGTAGTGAATTTGGTGTTRATGGTGAAAATTATATTATAAACTGGGTGGTTTGAGCCCTGAATGCTGATTGGCTGACAGCCGTGGTATATCAAGGATATGACAAAACATGTATTTTTACTGCTATAATTGGTAACCAGTTTATAATAGCAATAAGACACATCGGTGGTTTGTGGTATATGGCCACTATACCACAGCTAAGGGCTGTATCCAGGCACTCCGCGTTGTTTCGTGCTAAGAACAGCCCTTAGCCGTGGTATATTGGTTATATACCACACCCCCTCGTGCCTTACTGCTTAATTAAAACATTCTGATGTAGATAATTAGAGTTTCAAAGCAGTGCAACTCAATACACTGCTTTTTAAAATGGAAAAAGCTTTAAGGCTCAATTTGAGCAAATAAAGAAATTGTGATTAACTCATTTAAATATTTGGGCCCTGTGGTCCCTGGTCAAAAGTTTTGCACTATACAGGGAATAGGGTGCCATTTTGGAAGCAACCTAGCTGTTATGATGGTGGCTGTTCAAAGAGCTACAGGGTAGAGAGACGGGAGTGTATTCACACACCACAGACTCTAGTAGGAGTGGGAGCTGAGCCAGGAATTGGCCTTGCTGATTAGAATAGTCAGTCAAACAGACTCTTGTGGCTTACAGTGAGTTGAGTTGATACAGTATATGATTATATATAGGAGTTGGTTGTGTTTCATAGTTATTTTTCTGACAAAATATTTTGGGGGGAATACTCTTTTCTTCAGGAAAAACAAGGAAGATATCTCATGACTTGATACAAATGAACAGGAGAAATACCACTGATAGTGGATCCATTCAGCAATACAATGTCCTTGACCACAAATAGCCTAATTCCCATTGCTCTTACTTACATAAGGTGGACTCTTGACAGGCCGGAATAAATAAAAACATCCCTGGGTTGTGAAGAGAGCAACATGCAGGGCCATAGTAAACAGCAGACCTGTGTTCAAAAAGTATTTGAAATCATTCAAATACTTTAGCTGTGCTAGATTGAGTTGTCTGGTACAATGGAACCAATGTAATTGTCTCAAGAACAAACCCTGTGGCATAAAGGCAGGCTCAATAAAGAACGAAGTACTTGAAAGGAAACAAATACTGTTTGAAACCATTTCTGGTAAGCAGAGTAGTCTCTTACCATGTAGGAGGGGAAGATGAGGACTCTCTTGTGCTTCCCACACGGCCACTGGGGATCGTCCAACAGATTGGGGTCATACTCCCGGATCAAGTCCCCCAGATCATTCCCTGCAGGGGACAAAAGGACAGTCCCGGGACCACCTGTACATAAAATCTATACACAAATTACTAAAAGCGTCTGCTAAATGGCATATTACTATATATTAGTCACACAATGACCCAGGGATAAACAAACACTGGGGCCGAGAAATACAAATTGTTTTTCCATTTCTTCTAATACAAAGTCAAGCCCTCAATGTTGAACAAGTAATTGATCAACTAAAACTTCACACTGTGGATGGGAGAGGGTGATATGTATCATCCTCACTCTGACATACACCTATTCAGGGGCTCTCTCCAGGACGGAGGATCCACACACTGGCCTGTATGAATGCCACAACTACTCCGGAGAATCCACATACTCATATGACTGACCTGTGTCGATGCTGCTCTGATTGCTGTTGGCCCGGCCCAAGCTGAGGCTGCGGTGGCTGGCGTTACGAGACTGAGAGATGGATGAAGTGGAGTCGATGGTGTTCCTGCGTCCGCTGCCCAGGGCGTTGGTGGGGTACAGGAACTGGGTGTATGATACAGTCTGTGGCGAGAGATACTCACATTTTAACAGCATGTTATTGGACCACTGTCTGTTACATACTCCAAAAATCCTTCCCTATTCTCTTCCTCGAGTTGATAACTGATCTGTAACAAAGTAGGGAGGAAAGGATATGTCTCCCATCCTCTCTCACCTTTCCATAGGCCCCCAGCTCCACTCCCTCCAGCCCGATCACCATCTCCTTGGCACTGACCCCGCCCGAGGGGTGACGCTGCCGCCCGCTTTCCAGTTTCACATCCCTGCCGGGGCACAAAACCTTTAGACACCCCTAAAACCCACACCCCCTGCCAAACAGTCTTCTGTCTAGGGTCTAGACTCCACCTCGGCATCTCTCTCACCATCTATCACACAGAAAATAAATGGGAGCTCTAAAAAAGGAATGTGGAATTAGACCAGGTAGAAAACCTAAGAGAAGCTATCATTCCATGTTCCCAGAATTCCACAGTGCCATAATGCCCCAGAGAGGACTGAGCTAATTAACAAGGCAATTGAATCACCCAGTTACTATAAACACTGGGGTAAATCAACAAAAACACTAATTGAGGCAAGAAAGGAAAACAATGCAGGAAAAGGTCCTAAAAGACAGAAGATTGGGCTTGTGGACATCATTTAGATAATTATTATTTTAGGCCTATATGGTACTGAGTATAAGACAGGGCATGGGATTTTAGCTTGGTCAATTCTCTACATAGTCAAAAGTGCATTTTGCTGCAATGACACTCAGCCACGCAATCTCAACTGCCAATTAGCAGCATTGGGCAGTCAGGAATGAGGCTATTGAATTCATTAGGGGCTTCATTAGCTCTTTAACCCTTCATTGTATGGCTAGGCTTGGGAAGATTAGGCTGCATAAATTACCCTGTTATGCTCCTAACTAAGCCCCCTAAATGGTGCTTTCTTCCTCTCTGTCCATTGTATTCTCTGTGTTAATCTAAATTTCACTTCCTCCAAAACAAGCTATTTCATTGGGGGGCACCAGGACCCAGGTCAAACCAACACTGCCTCTTTCCCCAGGCAGGCCAGGTGGGAAGCTATATACCAGGCCGGAGAGAGTTCAAGACTACCATGGGTCCCCATAACACAAAGGAGTCTGAACCTCGTGTTGCAATAAGAAAAAACAAGTCTGACTACTGGTAAGCCAGGCTTTCTCTTCCAAGGGCCAAGAAATATAATCTCTAACTGCACAGGGAGAACAATATGATCAACAACAAACTGAGATGTCATGTGTAAACTCCAAACAGAAACTACATAATGCTCTGTTATGGTTATGGATGGATCAGCAAAGCGCATGCAAAGTTAAGAGTTAAAGTGCTGAGATAAAAACATGCTACGGAATCTTTGAGGGCAGCAACGAATTGAGGAAAAGTGCAGCCTAAATGATAACAGCAAAGCCAGAGACGGTTGCAATGGGCAAAACGAAGTCGTATTAGAATGAACCTAAACAACTTCATGATGTCTTCCAAAGACAAATAGTCTTGATACAGCAAACTACAGGCCTACATGGAAACATAGTGACATGGATACAATCCTTAAATGGGTGTGATTCATTACTTTAAGTTAATTAATTCAGTAGATTACTTGTTCATCTCTCTTACAAACATTTATTTTGTAGTAAAAATGCATCCACCAAAACCAACCCGTCTAGAACACTGTTCATTGTAATAATGTTATCCCTGTCCCAATGTAATAAAGTACCAGTTATATATCGGCAGAAACAAAAGGGATGTGAGAACGGGGGAAAGCGGTTAACGAAGGATGGAAAAATGGAGGTTGGCATGCTGTAGGATACATACCCTGGTTGGCTACAATCTCGATAGGGCAGGACAGAAAATACACTATACAAGGATCTTCTGCCACTGATTAGGACTATCCTATAAAAAACAAAATGAATGAACTATGTGAAAAAGACACTCAGATTTACAGGTTAAGATGGAGGAAAAAGTGAGCAGTAAAACAATCAAGATTTAAAAAACTAAATGAAATACTGTTTTTTTAATGTGTTCTTTGAGTGTATTGTGGAGTATGTCATATATAGTCAGAGATTTGGGAACAAAATTATGCAGATCTTTTCAAATGATGCTACTAGCCATGTCTTGCTTTGGAGACTAAACAAGACCAAACTTGTTTATCGTACAATATCAGAATAGCAGCTGCACGCGAGGTAAAAAACCCTATAGTACAGTAAAATTGAACCACTCCTGAAAGTGGTTTGCATAACTGCTGCTGCAATTCATTGAGAAATTGCTTCATAAAACTTTGTCACTGATTTATACTTTTTGAGTTATGACATACAATAACAGGCCTACTCATTGATCAATATCAACGTCACAGGCAGAATGGGACGTATGGCAATTCATTACTGCTGTATATGGCACACTGATTAGCTAAATTAGAGTAAATAAAAACAACAGCAACTGCATAGAGATGGAATGTAAAGCACAACAGTTGCTGTCCCAATTCAACCACCTAAAATCCAGAAATAAGCTTTATTAAAAGCTACTATGAAGACAGAATGTATCAGCACACTCCTTGTTCTTCCTGGGCCAAAAGAAGACAGATATATAACCATTCATCAAAATAAATATGTCCGGTACACACCCAAGTGTAAAAGAAGCTTGAGGCTTGTAGTTCAAAACACCCAGAATTTAAAAAAAGATAGTTGAATAATCTGTGTAATACAAAATGAAGTGCTGTGGAAATAGTTTAACTGTCCAATTTCTTTTAGATTCCAGGAAATATCCATAAAAGGCTATAGTATTTATTACTGAGAGAAGCTGCTGTACACTAGCTACATACAGTATCACTATATATATATATCAAATAAGTCATTGTAACATCTGTGTGACCAAATTTCTTCAGTGCTCTGGAATGTGAAAGTGCATGTATCATTGTTTATAKAAGTGAGATAGTGTGATGCGTTTCATGATTCAAGGGTGTGGTCCTCAATGTATAGCTTTGACAATGTATACAATATGAAATATGAACTCAATTTGAGAGAATTTCTGTGAAAATTAACCTTTCAATGAACTGCTGATCAGTCTGATACATTTATAATTCAATAGGATAATTTATCAATCAATAGTAAATTGATTGATACTACTAAGCAATAAGGAATAGCTTAGAATAAGTGACATCTCTAGTAGATTTCATTAACCTGAGGGGTATTCAAACTGCTGTGTGTTCATTGGGGGGCATCCTGCCATTTTCTATTGAAGGTTTGTATTGAATTAGGGATGGGGTTGTTTTCATTCATACCTTCCATTGCGCATATCATGTTGCCTCATGTTCTTGATGAAGTGGACCTTTTTGAAGCTCTTTGGTCGGGGTGAACCTGAGAGGGTTCTGCATCTAAAAACACACAATTTATTCAAGACAGATCAAAACAAACGTGATTCATTGAGATCCATTTGGAGCAGTAAAAGACCACAACATATCTTTAACAACCATCAACAGAGAGACTGAGCCAGACGAAAGACATTAAAGTGTTGCCTGATGTTCCCACCACCCCAAAGGACATAAAATGGCTCCATATAGCAAACTGAAGTAAAACTACAGCTCCCCAAATGTCATCATCTATCAAAATACTTCCCAGGCCAAAGCTGTTATTGACTTCTCGAGTACCGCTCTAAAACGAGAGGAAAATGTGAGCAAACCAAATGTATGTTTCTGGGTGGTGTGCCGAGTTGTGCGATCTGTGAGAGTTGTTGCTATACAGTACCTGCGTAGAGGAGCGTTCTCCTCAATGTCTTCCAGTGTCTCCAAGGAGGATCGCTGAGAGATGAGCCGCCGTCTGTGGAGAAAAGGGAAATAAGGAGCTGGTATTGAGTTTACAAGCAACTTGTGTTGCTGCTAAACAGCTCTACCTGGCCCTGGAAGAGGAAAGACTGGACACTATGTATTAGGCCCATTTAGAATCATTCATTCTGCATTGCAAGATATTTGCTAAATGATGGTCATTTATTTGGTAATGATTATGCAGGTTAAAACCCTTGGCTTACCATAACAGAGAAAGAAATGTGTTGATGTAATAAAATGGTCAAAGCACTCTTAATCATGGGCTTTCGCAAAGAGGCCTAAATGTCAATAGAGTGAGGCTCCTTGTTCATGATAAACCCTGACCACATTTCTTCATAATTAATGGTATTAACCACATCATTCCTTATCTAACAGCAAGCAAGGTAGTTCTACCCAAACCCACTGGTTAACCTTCATTTTATCAATATTGGGAAACCTTAGAAAAATCTTCAACATTGTACTGTTTTGAACCCAAATCTTAAATCATTGACAATCTAAAATCAACAATGATCATCCATAACAATCATTTTCCTTTAACGGTCTGGAGAATGAATGAGTAGCCTAAACTAACTGGACCTCTTAGTCTGGCCCATGTACATTACCTTCACGTTTGATGTGAAGCATAGCTAAAGTTTCTATGGCTTTGTACTGTGCCGTCTTGTCAGGCACAGTGGCTTATTTACAAAGCAAAGCTGTAATCATTGACACCAGCACTGTGTGACTGGCTGGCTGCTGTGGTCAATGATCACTGTTGTGTTCTACATTCTGACCAGTAGCCTCTGTGAGATCATGTAGAATGGTTAGAACATTCTAATCTAGAGTAAGGAACTGGTTTAGTTTGTAATTAATGCTGCTTTTCTACTAACATCAGTGTATACATACATGTTATACTAAGGAAATTGTTTCCATAGCTAGCAGAATCAACAACCTCTGCATAATCAAAACAGTTGCTTTGAGAGGTGTTAAAGTTCACATTTAGCCATTGTTATGTAAATGCTGGCTGAAAAGTACCAGTGGCCCATTGAGACACGGGTGCCGGCCCGCGTAGATGGAAACAGAAAAGTCTGAGCCTTTTGGGTAAAAGACTGAGGTAAATCCTGTATGGAAATATGCCATAAGAGGATAAAGACATTGGCTGGTTCATTTTGTTGTAACACTGTTTCCTCAAAGACAGGCCTTTCTTTCACACTTGGGTTGCATGACTTAGCCAGCGCAAAATCTATTAGCCCATTACTATAAAAATAAAAAAACATATTGCACAACTCCTGCCAGCCTGCTTGTCAGTTGTCACCAAGCTTTCAGGCTCCACTAAACGTGTGGTACTTATTTAAATATACTCAATGACACCCAACTTGACTTGTCACCTCTTCAATGACCAATTCAGCGGGAGAGAAAGAATGAGCTGATGATAAGAGTATACCCTCCGGCTGGTTAATCAACTACAGAACAGCAGAACAAATTAACAAAAAATGACTGTCCTTGACAAACTCCCAGCAGTAAGCAAGCCTAAACCAACAGAGGATGATTAAACAGTCTTTATACCACATAGGTGAGACTATATAATGTTTACAGGAGAATGTGGTTAGAAACAGCAATTGGAAAGGAAACCAGTTCTAAAATGTCTAGCACTGAGATGTGCCAGAAATTGTAAACATGGTCAACTACATGGCATACATCCACTCTGCACTGAGATGGAGGAATTTATTTATTTACATCTTCATATTTAACAAAGATAATCTCTTGAAGTTGAGAACCTCTCTTTTGAGAGAAACCTGGCAAGAAAGTAATGAAGGAAAGCATGTAGCCTACATGTTATGAATTCTCATCACGTGTTGCTGTGCTGTGCGTTTTGTTGCCAACCTTATTTTGCTAGCTGACAACTTTACGGTTTTTACTTTTTACTTTTTAATTACTGTTTATATTTTTAGTTTTTCCCTCAACCTTTTTCCCTCATTCAACTTTTTCACTCCGGACGCTTTATCTGGACATGGTTCGTCAGCACCTTCTGTACTCATAATATACAGGAGAACGATCGCCTTATGGCGAGGATAGCTAGGCAAGGGTAATTTAGGTGTCGGAAAGGATGAAACAGCGTCTGTGCCACCAGTAAGTACAGATAGTAGTATAAATCCCCCCGCACGGTCCCCGCAGCCGGACAACTTTCTCATGGCTTCTGGATGGAAATGCTGTAGGAATGCTCAACCGGTGTCGCTTGTTCAGCCACCAGAAACTTTCAACCGGTTTTCCCCATTGAGTAGCGAGTCGGAGTCTGAGGCCGAGTCTTCTCTTGTCTCTACTCCTCCCGTTACCGGGTCAGAGACGCCGAAGCTTCCCACCATTAGCTCTGACAAATTGAAAACCCTAGTCATTGGCGACTCCATTACCCGCAGTATTAGACTTAAATCGAATCACCCAGCGATCATACACTGTTTACCAGGGGGCAGGGCTACCGACGTTAAGGCTAATCTGAAGATGGTGCTGGCTAAAGCTAAAACGGCCATGTACTCTTATCTCCACCCGGCACASCAAGAAGAGTATCTGTATAGCACAATAGACAACTGCTGTCTATTGCCATCAGGCCCGGCGACATCCTCCAGTGAGAATGCTGAGTGATGGATAGGATGGCTACCATCATGCTAGCCTAAAGGCTTACATTCCTAGCCTGCTAGCTGCCCTAACATGCTAAGGTTAACATTCCTGATGAGGTGACACATTCATCGGTTGCACAGAACAGAGCATGTCTTAGCTACAGTGCATTCGGAAAGTATTCAGACCCCTTCCTTTTTCCCCACATTTTTCTACGTTACAGCCTTATTCTAAAATTGATTAAATCATTTCCCCCCCTCAATCTACACACAATACCCCATAATGACAAAGCAAAAACAGGTTTTGAGAAATTGAGCTCAGGTTCATCCTGTTTCTATTGACCATCCTTGAGATGTTTCTACAATTTGATTGGAGTCSACCTGTGTTAAATTCAATTGGACATGATTTGGAAAGGCACACACCAGTCTATATAAGGTCCCACAGTTGACAGTGCATGTCAGAGCAAAAACCAAGCCATGAGGTCGAAGTAATTGTCCGTAGAGCTCAAAGACAGGATTGAGTTGAGGCACAGATCTGGGGAAGGGTACCAAAAAACTTCTGCACCATTAAATGTCCCCAAGAACACAGTGGCTTCCATCATTCTTAAATGGAAGAAGTTTGGAACCACCAAGACTCTTCCCAGAGCTGGCCGCCCAGACAAACTGAGCAATCGGGGCGGTCTAAAAATGATTGACACCCTTAATAAAGATAATTAAAATACCCAGCTATATTGTAAGTGAGGGAGGTGACCAAGAACCCGATGGTCACTCTAACAGAGCTCCAGAGTTCCTCTGTGGAGGTGAGAGAACCTTCCAGAAGGACAACCATCTCTGCAGCACTCCACCAATCAGGCCTTTATGGTAGAGTGGCCAGACGGAAGCCACTCCTGAGTAAAAGGCACATGACAGCTGGCTTGGAGTTTGCCAAAAGGCCCCTAAAGACTCTCAGACCATGAGAAACAAGATTCTCATTCTCAAAGTACAGAGATCATTGATGAAAACCTGCTCCAGAGCGCTCAGGACCTCCAACTAGGATGGTTCACCTTTTAACAGGACAACGACCCTAAGCACACAGCCAATACAACACAGGAGTGTTTTCGTGACAAGTCTCTGAATGTCTTTGAGTGGCTCAACCAGACCCCGGACTTGAACCTGATCTAACCTCAGGAGAGACCTGAAAATATCTGTGCAGCGATGCTCCCCATCCAACTTGACAGAGTTTGAGAGGATCTGCAGAGAAGAATTGAAGAAACTCCCCAAACACAGGTGTGCCAGGCTTGTAGTGTCATACCCAAGAAGACATGAGGCTGTAATCTCTGCCAAAGGTGCTTTAACAAACTACTGAGAGAAGGATCTGAATACTTATGTAAATGTTCGTTTTTTTTAAACCATTTTTATATAAATTAGCAAAAAATTCTAACCCTGTTTTTGCTTTGTCCTTATCGGGGCTATTGTGTGTAGATTGAGGGGGGGGGGGGGGGGGGGACAATTTAATCCATTTTAGAATAAGGCTGGCTCTGAATACTTTCCAAATGCACTGTATGTCTCTCCACCTTCACCCTGGAGAACATGTTAACCAGAATAGCTAGGCTGTAGCGATCAGCAGAGCAAATAACACCCTCACTGTCTGTTAGAAACATAAGTGACCATGACCTCACCCAGGTACTCTAATCTATCTATTGCCATGACAAATTATTAGTTCACCGATTACAGATGTTACTGTGCCAGATGTCATTGGGTCAAGATCTTATCACTGCTGCAAATGTCATTTTTGGACAGAATATTTTATTTTGATTTTGACTACTAGGTTTTTCTTTCACAGTTTGACAGTACACATCTGATGAACTGAACCCATGAAAAGTAGTTTCCACTGTTCAGCGGGACCTCAGACTGATCAGCTACTCGTAGATGAACAACAGCAGGAGTGGACGCTCAGACTGATCCAGCTACTGTAGAGAACAACAGCACGGAGGTGGACGCTCAGACTGATCCAGCTACTGTAGATGAACAACAGCAGGCTAGCCAGGAGGGACGTGCAAGGATGTTTTCCACACCCGTGCAAACAATAACACACAGACCAGACTACTCATTCACTTCAAACAAGACTGAAACAACCAGCTATTGATGTTTAACTGCAGGTCAAATCAAATGTTATTGTAGGTGCAGCGAAATGCTTGTGTTCTAGCTCCCACAGTGCAGTAATAATACCTAGAAATAAACGCATAATCCAACAAGAATGAAAGACATTTTAAAAAAATCAGAATGAGCAATGTAAGAGTGCGGAATATACATGACCAAGAGTATGCTCCTCAACAAACATCTACTTCCAAAATCATGGGCATTTAATATGGAGTTGGTCCCCCTTTGCTGCTATAACAGCCTCTACTCTTCTGGGAAGGCTTTCCATTAGAAGTTGGAAAATTTCTGCGGAACCTGCTTCCATTCAGCCACAAGGCATTAGTGAGGTCGGGCATGTGTTATTTTCCACCATAATTTGCAAATAAATTCATAAAAAAACCTACAATGTGATTTTCTGGATTTTTTCCCTCTATTTGTCTGTCATAGTTGAAGTGTACCTACGATGAAAATTACAGGCCTCTCTCATCTTTTTAAGTGGGAGAACTTGCACAATTGGTGGCTGACTAAATACTTTTTTGCCCCACTGTATGTGGTGTGGTATATATACACTGCTCAAAAAAATAAAGGGAACACTTAAACAACACAATGTAACTCCAAGTCAATCACACTTCTGTGAAATCAAACTGTCCACTTAGGAAGCAACACTGATTGACAATAAATTTCACATGCTGTTGTGCAAATGGAATAGACAAAAGGTGGAAATTATAGGCAATTAGCAAGACACCCCCAATAAAGGAGTGGTTCTGCAGGTGGTGACCACAGACCACTTCTCAGTTCCTATTGCTTCCTGGCTGATGTTTTGGTCACTTTTGAATGCTGGCGGTGCTTTCACTCTAGTGGTAGCATGAGACGGAGTCTACAACCCACACAAGTGGCTCAGGTAGTGCAGCTCATCCAGGATGGCACATCAATGCGAGCTGTGGCAAGAAGGTTTGCTGTGTCTGGCAGCGTAGTGTCCAGAGCATGGAGGCGCTACCAGGAGACAGCCAGTACATCAGGAGACGTGGAGGAGGCCGTAGGAGGGGCAACAACCCAGCAGCAGGACCGCTACCTCCGCCTTTGTGCAAGGAGGAGCACTGCCAGAGCCCTGCAAAATGACCTCCAGCAGGCCACAAATGTGCATGTGTCTGCTCAAACGGTCAGAAACAGACTCCATGAGGGTGGTATGAGGGCCCGACGTCCACAGGTGGAGTTGTGCTTACAGCCCAACACCGTGCAGGACGTTTGGCATTTGCCAGAGAACACCAAGATTGGCAAATTCGCCACTGGCGCCCTTGCTCTTTACAGATGAAAGCAGGTTCACACTGAGCACATGGACAGACGTGACAGAGTCTGGAGACGCCGTGGAGAACGTTCTGCTGCCTGCAACATTCTCCAGCATGACCGGTTTGGCGGTGGTCAGTCATGGTGTGGGGTGGCATTTCTTTGGGGGGCCGCACAGCCCTCCATGTGCTCGCCAGAGGTAGCCTGACTGCCATTAGGTACCGAGATGAGATCCTCAGACCCCTTGTGAGACCATATGCTGGTGCGGTTGGCCCTGGGTTCCTCCTAATGCAAGACAATGCTAGACCTCATGGCTGGAGTGTGTCAGCAGTTCCTGCAAGAGAAGGCATTGATGCTATGGACTGGCCCGCCTGTTCCCTAGACCTGAATCAAATTAAGCACATCTGGGACATCATGTCTCGCCATCCACCAACGCCACGTTGCACCACAGACTGTCCAGGAGTTGGCGGATGCTAGTCCAGGTCTGGGAGGAGACCCCTCAGGAGACCATCCGCCACCTCATCAGGAGCATGCCCAGGCGTTGTAGGGAGGTCATACACGACGTGGAGGCCACACACATACTGAAGCCTCATTTTGACTTGTTTTAAGGACATTACATCAAAGTTGGATCAGCCTGTAGTGTGGTTTTCCACTTTAATTTTGAGTGTGACTCCAAATCCAGACCTCCATGGGTTGATAAATTTGATATCCATTGATAATTTGTGTCATTTTGTTGTCAGCACATTCAATTATGTAAAGAAAAAGTATTTAATAAGAATATTTCATTCATTCAGATCTAGGATGTGTTATCTTAGTGTTCCCTTTATTTTTTGGAGCAGTGTATATATATGTGTGTGTGTATAGACAGTATATTAATAGAAAAGGTGTGTACAGCAATGACCAGCTTTCAATGACTCTGTACATAGGGCAAAGCAGTCTCTAAGCTGCAGGGTAGAGTACCGGGTGGTAGCTATTAACAGTGACTAAGGTTCAGGGCAGGGTACTGGGCGGAGGCCGGCTAATGGTGACTGTTTAACAGTCTGATGGCCTGGAGATAGAAGCTGTTCATCAGTCTCTCGGTCCCAGCTTTGATGCACCTGTACTGTCGCCTCCTTCTAGATGGTAACGGGGTGAACAGTCCGTGGCTCGTGTGGCTGAGGTCCTTGATAAATCAACTCCAATCCAAGAGTAGCATTTTGACGTTAACAAGGACTGGTGAAACTCAGAAGCTTTAAGGCAGAGCCCAGGCTACTTCCAATTATCGCCTCCTTCAATATTGACAGAACAACAATGGGCATCTGTAAGTGGAGCTGCCCATGAAAGACACCATCTGTCTGTGTTTTTGTTTACTCAAATGGTTGTTTAATTTATGGAGTTATTTTTTTTCTTCTTAAAACTACATTGTTGTTTAAGAACTTTAAGTAAGCATGTCACTAAGGTCTACAGCTGTTGTATTCGGCACATGTGACAAACACTTGAATTGATTMGATTTTCAAGCACTGTTCACATTCAATGAATTTCAAGCATGGTCTATTTAAATCAATCTTAACAACATTCCTATACACATCCTATGAGGACATTCAAAAACAATTGGTATGTAACCTGACAGCTATGCTTGTCGCTTTTTAGGATAAGGAGCTGTAGTGCTCAACATGAAAGATTCAATTGTTTCACACGCACGCCCAGTGGCAGCCTGCCATGGACATTGTATTCCCGTTCCACTGTCGGGTGACAGAGTGGAAGTCAATCTAATGTTCTAGCCTTCTTACAATTACAGGCCAAAGAAAATTGAATCATTTGGGGAAAAACCCAATCAACAAAGGCTATTCTCAGCCCCTTCGGTCTTTCTTCTCCAACACATTTACAACAATGCTGCAACAACAGTGAATTTCTTCCTGCTACTGTAGCAGTGTTTGGCAAGGGCGGGGGGGGGGCTCTAAAAGCGCGTCTCGGCAGAAATATGTCCCAACGCTGCTAAATTCTTGCCACTGCTGTAAAAAAACTATATATGAATATAGGGGAAACACTGCTGCAGACATGGATAAAGGACAAGAACACATACCTATATTGTTCAAGACACAGAACCTTGTGGTTAGTTGCTCTGGTTGCTTGACATACAGTAAAACCACTCTGAATCCATCCTTCCCCCTTCCCTTTAAATAGCATGTTGTTTAGGGTGAACAACAGTGCTACTAGCATTGTGGAACTTGAACTAGTGAACTTGTACTCCAAGTTCCATTTTGGAACTAGAGTAACCCATCATGTCTATCTTTCTTATGTCAAGACTCATTACCAGTAATGGTTTAATTATGGTGGCCGTTTTAACCATAAAGGCCTATCCTGCAGCTGCTTTGGAGATTTCGCTTACAGTTCAAGCCACAAGGGTTTCAGAGGCAAACTAGCCTAAGATTGCTGCTTACATAATCATGTAATTATGCCAACCATTACTTCACCAAACAACAATCAACCTCCAAAAGGATATGACTCAATTGCACAAAACTGCAAAGGACCATTGTAATGGTTTATACTGCATGTGGTTTCTCTGCTATGGCTTCCCTTGGCTTCATAGTCTCCCTGTAGTAAGCTTGTGAAAAATGATTTAAAACATGGGGAGACGTTGGAGTGCAGAATATAATTTACTGCATTAACTGTCAATCCATACAATTTTATGGGAATTTGATTTTGTGGCAACAACAACAAGCTAAATGTGGTTTTTCATTTTAAAGCGGTTTAAACAGATCCACACCTCGGGCTGACACCTTTACAGTAGCAGCAAGACAGAGTGGGCGCCGTAAATTATGCTAGAATGTAAAAGGCCGTTGTCTATCAGTCTAGCTTGAGCAGTAGAATACTGCAGCCTATGTAAACCCAACCATCATTTGTATGCATTAGAATCAATGCACACCGAATAAGATGGTTTTAAGCAGCTCTGAGCYCTGATCTCAGAGTATCTTTTGGCAGCTGATCTGAGGGTTGGGGATTCCTGGCTGGGAGCAGGACTGGAGGCCATGAGAGAGGGAAGGGAGGAAGATGGAGAGCGAGGAAAGAGAGAGAGAGAGAAATAAAGAGTATCTGGTATGGTGCCCTTGGGAGAGGAAGTGGAGTGAAGAACAGAAGATGGAGATAAACAGATAAAGGAGAGTCTGGCCGGGCAGCGTCTCTGAAAGCCTGGGCGTCCTGCCTTTCCCTTCCCAGCCAAGGTTCTCTCTCTGGATCTGGCCACTTTTCCACCAAGCTGCTGCCCTGGGAAAACAGACCAGGCACTGTGTGAGAGATGCCCATCTATGATGTGTCTGTGGAATATGGCCGGGGTCCCTCAACAGGTCGCCTTAGTTATTACTCAACAGCTTATAATTCAGTTTACATGGGCAGCCTCCTTTGACCAACCGCATTCCATAACCTGGGGGGGTTTAACTACTGAATCATTGTAATGTACAGTGCCTTCAGACAGTATTCAAATCAAAGTTTATTTGTCACGTGTGCTGAATACAGTGAAATGCTTACTTACAGGCTCTAACCAATAGTGCAAAAAAGGTATTAGGTGAACAATATGTAAGTAAAGAAATAAAAACAACAGTAAAAGACAGTGGAAAACAGTAGCGAGGCTACATACAGACACTGGTTAGTCAGGCTGATCGAGGTAGTATGTACATGTAGATGTGGTTAAAGTGACTATGCATATATGTTGAACAGAGAGTAGCAGTAGCGTAAAGAGGGGTTGGCGGGTGGTGGGTGGCYMGACACAATGCAGATAGCTCGGTTAGCCAATGTGCGGGAGCACTGGTTGGTCGGGCCAATTGAGGTAGTATGTACATGAATGTATAGTTAATGTATAGTTCACACCCCTTCACTTTTGTTACAATGTGGGATTAAAATGGATTTAATTGTAATTTTTTGTCAATCTACACAAAATACTATGTTAAAAATACTGTAATGTTAGTGGATTAAAAAAAAAGAATATTAAAAAAWATATATATATTGATTAGATAAGTATTCAACCCCTTGAGTCAATGCATGTTTCGCAGCAATTACAGCTGTGAGGCTTTCTGACTAAGTCTCTAGGAGCTTTCCACACCTGGATTGTGCAACATTTGCCTATTATTATTTWAAAAATGCTTCAAGCTCTGTCAAATTGGTTGTTGATCATTGCTAGGTCTTGCCATAGATTTAGATGCCATTCTTTGCAAGGCATTGGAAAACCTCCCTGGTCTTTGTGGTTGAATCTGTGTTTGAAATTCACTGCTCGACTGAGGGACCTTACAGATAATTGTGTGTGTTTGTGGGTATAGGCAGGGACAGAGTGTCAGGCAGCCTCAGATTTTCCCTGTGCTCTGGTCCACTCTACAGAGTAAACATGTAAACAAGGTATAAAAGGTGTCCATGTTCAGATATGTTGAGGAGTATTGGGTTACAGGTTGTTTATATTGCATAGGAGAGTCAAGGCAGCAGGTGCAGGGCAGCTTTGTAAAGTCCTCCCAACAGGTTATGGGAAAAAATCTGCACAGGGGACCGTATCTGCACGGGGGAAAACAAGTCCACCTTCCTGCTGGACATGCCTTTCAGTGCTACCATGAATATAACATGTTTTACACATTCTGTTATTTGAGGGCACATGCATCATACTGGTTAATAGGCAGGCTAATCAAAATGATTCCACAATGGTTGACCTTTTCAATCTAATCCTGTTGATTCCACCTAAATCAATGGGCCACTGCATGTGCACAGTTGTAAGCAGCATATTAAGTTTCACATATCTGAGAAAAAGCCAGGGCTCTTGCTCTTTGCTGTAATCTGTCTCTTTGTATAAACTTGTCTTTAGCAGTACACTGACTGACTAAGACTGATGATGCCCTTTGAGCAGCACTAGTACAAAATGTGACCGGAGAAACCTGTGCTATTGTTGAGATGATAACTGATGATACACATTAGTCTAGCCCAGGTCTGTGTGGATCCTGTTTGGTGGCTTCACTCAACAAAGACCTTCCTGAAGATAACTCTTACCTTACTTTCAGTGACTATTGCAATATGAGTGTTGCAATACTGTAGCCAGCCTGTATTGTTGACACTATTGGGTTGCAATACTGTAGCCTATGACATGCATAATTTGTGAGAGTGCAGTGTAAACATTGACTGTGGGCTTCTGTGTCACTATTCCCATTCCCAATATGGGCAACCAGTAATCTTCTTCACACATGTCATGAATGTAAACACTACATGATGGAGATATCTACAATTGCCCTACCTTGATCTCTGCAGCTCCAGGACAGAGTTGGCTATCTGTCCTCCCTCCAAACAGAAGCCTTGGGAAGCCTGCCTGGAGTAGGCAGCAGGCACAACTCCCTGAGTGTAGGTCTGAAGCCTGCCTCTAATCGCGGCTGGTACTGCAGAGAAAGGCGAACTGAAAATCGAAGGGCCGAAAGCATCCCCTTCCGGATCTGTACACGCTTGAGCTGCAGCGGCGGGACCAATCCCAAAACTATCTCGTGCGTTAGCAATCAGAGCCTGGTTTGCAATAGCGAGCGCCTGGGTAGCGGTGGGGTTCGCTACCCCTGTGCCACTGCCAGCCGCGAACAGAGGACGCTCTGCTGCAGAAACCAGGCTCTGTCTAGTCCTCGACTCAATTGAATTATCCTCTTCGATCTGATTGTCGGCATCATCTTGCACCGGTCGACCATCCAAAGAAATGTTACTGAGAAAAGAGAGTGCGGCTTGTCTCCTCCGAGGGTCTATGCGTTTCCGCGTATGCTCGATACTGGAATGCTTTATCTGAAGCGTGGTTGTGGATGAATTGCTGCTCGTGGCAGCCGCCATGGTCCACTTCCAGCGATTCGAATCGGCGAGCAGAGGTTTTGTCAAGATGACATTAAAGTGTGCTTATGTAGATAGCAAATGTAAAAGCCTTGTATTTTAAGTGCAAGCTTAAACTGACTAAAAACAGGATGGTTACGTGTCTGCAGTATTGTGGCAGCAGGGYAAAAAAGTGGACCAATAGGCTTTCAGGGACACACGAAAGGGTTATTTTTTTCATTTTCCTCCCGTGCCCTCCCTCTTCAGACTTCTGGACTGGTTATCCAAAATGACATAAAAATGTCATCAGGTATAGCAGATTTTGGCCACATTCAGAAATAACTAATGGGTAACCACGTGTTATATTTGCATGTCAAAGCAGTGAAATTGATTGGAAATATGCATTTTTGGAAATTGTGCTTTGGGGTTCATATTACGGAAGTAATGGGTAACCCTAATAGTCCTAGGCTATTTACCAAGGGCTCAAAACATAAACTATTTAATCTTCACTGTACGTCTCTAAAGTAACTAGGGAATCTTTAGAAGAACATCCCATGATATTGAAAACAAAAGTGGGCTGTGTAGCTTTTGAGGAATGGAACATGCTGTATTTCCAAAAGTGGGCTGTGTACCTTTTGAGGAATGGAACATGCTGTATTTCCAAAATATGCAATTCTGCATTTCTGCAACATTTGCACCATCTGTCTGTTTTACATGGTTTAGTCTGGTTTAGTAGTCAGGTTTGGACATGTTTTGACTAAATATGCCATCTAGTGGTGTTAGATAAATATCACAACACTGCAGATATACACCAATGCAAAATAGTACTATTTGGTGGTGAGTCTACGCTCACCACCAATGTGTAGTAATCCACCTGGGTGGCATTAGCTGTTTATGTGAATACTTTTTCACTAGTTTCCCCTTTCATTTATATAGTCCGCTTATAAGAAAAAAGAGGACATCTAGGAAGCTATGTTAATCAGACCGTTTAGGACGGCTACAAAACATCTGCTCACCACTGGATGTCCCTGTGGTTCTCTCCTTGTGTTTCTTCAAAATCCTTCCAGGCTTCCTGGTGGATTCTATCAGAAAGCATCCTAAAACTCCTGCAGTTTAGGAGTAAGTGAGGAGGGTTGTTCTTTAGGTCAAGTTGAATATTCTTTAGAGAAGACAAGCTGCAAAAAGCCTTGGGGTGAATGACTACTCAGATCTCTGGCGAGTCAACCACACTGTCCTACAAATACATATTCCAATGGAGTTTTAGACAGACTATTGAATAACAGAATCAGAGGGAAATTATGGTATGCTTTAGATCCCTCCAACTCAACTCTGGACCTCGAAGCCAGTTCCACCTCTTTTTTTCATTGTTCCCCTCTATTCAGGGACTAATTTAGACCTGGGACATCAGGTGGGTGAAATGTATTATCAGGTAGAARAGAAAACCAGCAGGCTCCGGACCTCGTAGGGTAAGAGTTGAATACCACTGCTTTTGATTAATCCCTATAATTGGAGCCAGGAGTTTTTCCAATCCTGGTCAAGTCATATGCTAATGTATAACTCTGGCCTTAGCTATAGTAACTTCTCAGTTGTGTTGGTGTTGAGTAACTCTTGACACAGATCCAGCGCCATGCCCATTTGTTTTTATTACTTCCTATTAAAAAAAGTTTACCTTAATTTCACCCCAGTAGCAGAACACTACTGTGCAGTGCCATACATTACAATGATGTAAAATGAAACCAGTGTGCACTGCAGACCTTGGGCTCAGGTTAGGTTGTTTCTGGACAGCAACAATGAGGTGTATGAGTTGCAGGTTTACCACCCACCGTTAATCTGAGCTGCCCATCAGAGGAGAAAGAGAGAGACGCAGGCCATGGCTCCGACTCCTACTCCCCTCGCCGTTGCCTTGAAACACTGGACTTCCTGTGTTTGTGTAAAGCTTCCCAGACATAAAGGGATTTGGCACCTCATTGTGAGCCACAATGCACATCACTCTGCTATTACTTTAGAGTTGATTAAGGAAATACATGCCAAGTGTTAGAGCACCATAAAGGATTACCAGCAGGATAATGATGTGTAGACAATGGTTTCCAGCAACAAGATGTAGTGGAGGTAGTGTATATTGTTGTATGATGGTAATAATAAGGGTCATTAAAAAGAGGAGGCTGGGAAGAAGGAAAGAGGAGATGAAAAGAGTGAGATAGTCTTGCTATCTTCAGTGGCAAGTATCTTTTATTCTTTGTTGTGACTTGTGATCTTTTTTATCCATTACCTTAACTTGGCATGAATAAATGTCACGTACTTTCCTCAGTACTGAGTCAGGACTGTTGAAGTTTCTGTTAATACTAGTGCTGGTGAAGTTTGCATCTATTGTTTATGAACCAGTTACATTTTGAGTTACTGCAGGGAATGGCAATCAACATGCCTGTCAAGCTATTTTCAGGGGGGGTATTTTAGCTTGCCTTATTGGGCTTGCTGGGAGAGGGACACACTTTGCATGCCTAGAACACACACACCTCCAGACCACTGCTCCTAGGTCAGCAGGCACAGGGAAACGCCCCTACAAGACCTTCATCTTTAAGTCTTCCCCATGAGCATTGGAAAACACAATCTATCGAGACTTCAGAAAACAGAGTAAACCCCTAACAGCCATAGCAATTATTCCATTATGCTTATTTTACTATTCCTTTTATTATTCTTATTATGTCACATTGTCGAAAGTGAACCTGCACGTAAGCATTTCATTGTACTATGCATATGACAAATAAACTTGACTGGACTAAACACATTTGTAACATGAGAAATATGATAAGTCATTTTTGTCTTTGATGTGTTATTCCTTATTATGCCCTGAGGAGACTAAAACAATCTATCAAAATTAGCCTCTATGTTCAGATTAGCGTCTGTGTTGATGAAGGATAAGAGTGTGAGGAGGGAGAGCAGCACTTCCACTGTGTGAGCGCCTGCAGTAATGCAATGGGGTGAAGAAGGTCTCTTATCAGCAGCTAACATCTAAAGAGCTCCCAGTGGTTTACCTCAGTTCATATACACTTCTGGATGACACATATATACACATAGACTCTCGTGATGTACTCATTAGAATGGATAGCTCTCTCATGGTAATCTCAGGAAAATCCATTTGAACTGCATTGGATGGCACTTCTAGGTTGCCTTTTACCCCTGTAGAAGCTCTGTGAAATCTTACCCACTTTTAGTAAAGATGATAAAATAGACAGAGAGAAACACAGAGAGAGAGAGAGAAGTAGAGAGAGATTACCATCCTGGTCCTGTATGGTGTTTGTGCTCTGTGGTCAAGAAGACACAGGAATGGTTTTGTTGTGTGTGTGTGTGTGTGCGTGCGTCGTGTGTGTGTGTGTGTGTGTGTGTGTGTGTGTGTGTGTGTGTGTGTGTGTGTGTGTGTGTGTGTGTGTGTGTGTGTGTGTGTGTGTGTGTGTGTGTGTGTGTGTGTGTGTGTGTGTGTGTGGTTGGTTGTGTGTGTGTGTGTGTGTGTGTGTGTGTGTGTGTGCGTTTGAGTGTGTGTGTTTAAGGGGGAGGTGGGGTCTGTGGTCATGGCCCAGGATTGATTACTCTGTTCTGGGTCGTGAGGAAGCCCCCCAGCCCCTCCTGTCTCCCCTCTCCAGGCTCACACGCGCCATGCACCACAACCCACCAGCCCAACTTCAAACATGCTGTGTTATGGAGATCTATGGAGATGGTCAGACAGCACTTTCAACTGAATCAGGCTAGGTCCATCAATGGATTTATCTCCTCACAAGATTAAAGGGGGCCAAGGCGTCTGCCAAACAAAGGCTAAGGCTGAGGGTCAACCCAGGCCTCTGAGTGAGAGATTTATACAAAGACAGCTTTCACATAGTAGACATTGGAGCCTACTCATCTCCTTGTGACGTCCCCTCACCTAAACCTGTATACTAACCAGACCGGCTCCAATATGTTGAGAATTCACATCGGTATGTCTGCAAATTGTTACCCAAATAGGATCATTGTCTGAATAAAAAAAAAATTATTATGGGGGAAACATAAAGTTGGAGCCGATCAGCTATACTTGTTTAATTGAGAGACTTGAGGAGGATTTGGCAAAATGTAGGTGTAGTATACACTACCGTTAAAAAGTTTGGGGTCACTTATAAATGTCCTTGTTTTTGAAAGAAAAGCATATTTTTTTTGTCCATTAAAATAACATCAAATTGATCAGAAATACAGTGTAGACATTGTTAATGTTGTAAATGACCATTGTAGCTGGACACGGATAATTTTTTTATGGAATATCTACATAGGTGTACAGAGGCCCATTAGCAGCAACCATCACTCCTGTGTTCCAATGGCCCATTGTGTTAGCTAATCCAAGTTGATCATTTTAAAAGGCTAATTGATCATTAGAAAACCCTTTTGCAATTATGTTAGCACAGCTGAAAACTGTCCTTCTTTAGAATAGTTGAGTATCTGGAGCATCAGCATTTGTGGGTTTGATTACAGGCTCAAAATGTCCAGAAACAAATAACTTTCTTCTGAAACTCATCAGTCTATTCTTGTTCTGAGAAATTAAGGCTATTCCATGCYAGAAATTTCCAAGAAACTGAAGATCTCATACAACGCTGTGTACTACTCCCTTCACAGAACAACTGGCTCTAACCAGAACAGAAAGAGGAGTGAGAGGCCCCGGTGCACAACTGAGCAAGAGAACAAGTACATTAGAGTGTCTAGTTTGAGAAACAGATGCCTCAAAGTCCTCAAGTCCTCAAATGGCAGCTTCATTAAATAGTACCCGCAAAACACCAGTCTCAACGTCAACAGTGAAGAGGCGATTACAGGATGCTGGCCTTCAAAAACAAGGACATTTCCAAGTGACCCCAAACTTTTGAACGGTAGTGTATATTGTTCTTTGCGTACATAGATACATATACTAAGTTGTGAGGTTAAAGCACATTTTCAGCAACATCGACTATAAACACATTAGCAAATACTTGGAGTCAGACTCGGAGGCATGGTGTAAGTTATTCAACCTCCTCTATATTTCTGACATGTTCCTGGCATCTCTCAGAATTCCACAGTCATGAGGAAATCGCTTTTTGGGAGTATTAATACTGGTTTGGGGGGAGGACAAATTCACCCCTTAAACAGTATATTAATAGCTATGCTGTCTATCTATAGTCCTTTTGGCTGACGGAGTAGTTCACCTGATCCAATCTTAAATATGTAGCACTCCCCTATAACCTACTAGTTTATCAAAATACAATGCATTTTCTGTTCTTCAGTTTTGTTGTAGACCATGCCCTCTCAATGACTCCTGACTGAAACACTTCACAAATCTATCAAATCTACTGGCTCACTGAATCAATCAAGCTCTCCCTGTCAGTCCTCAGCTCCAGTCATTAAGGGACATTAGAAGCAATTTGATCACAATACGATTGCATCTTCAAGAGTTCCACCATATCATGTTTATTTTTCTTGGGGATGAGATTGGTTAATTTTAAGAGTAGGAGCTCAGGCTTATGATAACATACTTTGCGGTCTAGCTCAGAATGAAAACAGTCATTTGTATTAATTTGCAGGCGGCTGGGTGTGAGTAAGACAGGGAGGGAGTTGAGGCTGGTGGCTAGATAGGACCAGGCACCACTTTGACTGGGACAATATGGGTTCACTCAGACCATCTGCAACACCAGTGGACTTCTCATTAAGAGGGAGCAGAGACTGTTTAACCAGAATACATTTTCCATAATGAATTGTTATCTTTCAGAGCCGGCCTTATTGATGAAACATACCAGTGAATTCCGTAGTAAAGAACATTGGAACATGTAGAGGAAGGAAGTGAGGGAGGGAAGTAGCGCATTTCCCCCAGAATTACAATAATATGGTTAGTGAATGGACAATCTTCAACTGTCTCAAAGTCAGAGGTTTGACCTGAGATGACCTTGACCACCTCCTCCTTTACCTCGTGTGGATCATGAAACTCTAGTCTAGTTCTGCTGTGATGAGGAACTACGAGGCAATACGTTTGTCTTCCTTCTACTCCACCTTCTCCATAACCTTGGTGTGTGTGAGTATCAGTGTGACTGTGCATTCATTTGTGTGCTTTTTAGAGTGCTTGCCTTTGTATGTCTGTGTGTGCACGCCTGTGGTGTGTGTGTGTGTGTTGTGTGTGTGTGTGTGTGTGTTGTGTGGTGTTGTGTGTGTGTGTGTGTGTGTGTGTGTGTGTGGTGTGTGTGTGTTGTGTGTGTGTGTGTGTGTGTGTGTCTACTGTACGTGCAGCCTCGCCCAGAGTAGTAGGGAGTATTCATCACCAGGCACTCAGCTGTACAGGGTCAACACTGGGCTGGAGGAGACGCTCACTGTGCCTGGCACCAGCAGGCACCACACACACACACACACACACACCACACACCAACACACACACACACACACACCAACACCACACACACACACACACACACACACACACACACACACACACACACACACACACACACACACACACCACACACACCACACACACACACACACACACACACACACACACACACACACACACACACACACACACACCACACACACACACACACCACAACACACACACACACACCACACACACACAAACCACACCTAGTCAAGCAGCCTTGAGAATGCAAGCCAAGACAGAATGTACATTACATAAAACAGGAGGGAGGCCCTTCTGTCTCTCCTCCCCTCTCGTTCTCACTTTCTCTCTCTACGTCTCCTCTCTTTCTTCTCACAGTTTAATCGCAATCGTAGTCTGAAGTAGAGTTCTTCAGTCCCTCACTCCCCTCCTCCACACACACAACGCCATAGCCTTTGTGCTGAGTTGGAGACAAATCACGGTCTCCCTCATAATCCTCTCTCCTCTTGTTATGTTTACAGTGGTGACAATGGGAGCAGAGTGGATAATGTGACCCTTGGAAATGGGATAATGTAGCACACCACTCGGCTCAGAGCATGACAAAACCTCTCTACTCTTGCCCTGCCAGTGGACCTGCTATAGTCCCATTAATGTTTCTTACTGAGTAGAGAGAGCATGTCCATCTTTTTCAGTGTCTTGCTTAAATGAAACCATACTTCATGACATAACTATAACATTGCTGTCTTTTCTCTCCAGGAGAGCCATATCACACAACAGAGTGCTTTAACGCTCTCGCTCTCTCTCTCTTTTATTATTTTATTTTAGTGTTAGAGGTCATGAGATGTAAACACTCAGAGCTAGGGTTTACCTCCGTAGCTGCATTGCTGACGGTCTGACTGGAACAGGGCTCCCAACAAGGAGCAGATGAGGAAATCTGTGCTCTAGAGGTTTATGGCTGTGCCTGTGTCAGTGTCAGCTAGACTGTCAGAGAGGGTTTAGGAGAATCTACAGCAGGTTCTAAAGACTGCTGGATTACTATAGGATACACCAGTATCATCAACCCACTGTTTTTCAGCCCCCAAAATGTGAAACTGAGACATACCTTTGCCTTACAGACTAAAATACAGTCTAAAGAACCTCTACTGAAGGAGAAATAAAATAATTTTAGGAATCATATTTACTGCAGAGGTAATGGACTGTTGAACAAGTCAGTTGTATAGTACCAGTCAAAAGTTTAGACACACCTACTCATTCAAGGGTTTTTCTTTATTTTGACTATTTCTATATTGTAGAATAATAGTGAAGACATCAACACTATGAAATAACACATATGGAATCATGTAGTAACCAAAAAAGTGTTAATTAAACAAATCAAAATATATTTTATATTCGAGATTCTTCAAAGTAGCCACCCTTTGCCTTGATAACAGCTTTGCACACTCTTGACAGCTTTTCCAACAGTCTTGAAGGAGTTCCCACATATGCTGAGCACTTGTTGGCTGCTTTTCCTTCACTCTGCAGTCCAGCTCATCCCAAACCATCTCAATTGGGTTGAGGTCYGGTGATTGTGGAGAACAGGTCATCTGARGCAGCACRTCATRACTCTCCWTCTTGYTCAAATAYCCKTTACKCAGCCTGGAGGTGTGTTGGGTCATTGTCCTYTTGAAAAACAAATGATAGTCCCACTAAGTGCAAACCAGATGGGATGACGTATCGCTGCAGAATGCTGTTGTAGAAAGGCTGGTTAAGTATGCCTTGAATTCTAAGTAAATCACTGACAGTGTCACCAGCAAAGCACCATCACACATCCCCCTCCATGCTTCACATTGGGAACCACGTTGCGTCTCACAAAGACACGGCGGTTGGAACCAAAAATCTCAAATTTGGACACATCAGACCAYAGGACAGATTTCCAACTGTCTAATTTCCATTGCTTGTGTTTCTTGGCCCAAGCAAGTCCCTTCTTCTTATTGGTGTCCTTTAGTATTGGTTTCTCTGCAGCAATTCGACCATGAAGGCCTGATTCATGCAGTCTCCTCTGAACAGTTGACATTGAGATGTGTCTGTTACTTAAACTCTGTAAAGCATTTATTTGGGCTGCAATCTGAGGTGCAGTTAACTCTAATGAACTTATCCTCTGCAGCAGAGGTACTCTGGGTCTTCCTTTCCTGTGGCGGTCCTCATGAAAGCCAGTTTCTTCATAACGCTTGATGGTTTTTGCGACTGCACTTGAAGAAACCTTCAAAGTTCTTGAAATTTTCCGGATTGACTGACCTTCATGTCTTAAAGTAATGACGGGCTGTCGTTTCTCTTTGCTTATTTGAGCCAAATAGGCTAACCAAATAGGGCTATCTTCTGTATACCACTCCTACCTTGTCACAACACAAATGATTGGCTCAAATACATTAAGAAGGAAAGAAATTCCACAAATTAACTTTTAACAAGGAACACCTGTTAATTGAAATGCATTTCAGGTGACTACCTCATGAAGCTGGTTGAGAGAATGCCAAGAGTGTGCAACGCTGTCATCAAGGCAAAGGGTGGCTACTTTGAAGAATCTCAAATATAAAATATATTTATATTTGTTTAACACTTTTTTGGTTAAAACATTATTCGATATGTGTTATTTCATAGTTTTGATGTCTTCACTATTGTTATTCAATGTGGAAAATAGTAAAAATAGTAAAAATAAAGAAAAACCCTAGAGTGAGTAGGTGTGTCCAAACTTTTGACTAGTACTGTAAGTATATGATGTCCTTGGGACATACAGTATAACATGCCTCTAATAGTAATTTTCATGATGATGCTCCTATTTCTAATTAATCACTTCTCAATGATCTGAGGTACTTGACCTTGGCAGTTCTTACCAGCAGACAGACAAACACTGCTCTCCATCATAATATTCCCCTTTATTTATCTCTATTTCATCACTCTGTCAGAACCATTCAAGTATAACTGCCATTTTTCAGTCAGAAGAACGATTCAAATGTAACTGCCCTTTTTCCCCATGCAGTAGAATCTGTCATGGCTCTCTAGTTCCGTTGACGATGTAGTGGAGGGGAGAACAGAGAAAGCATAAGMAGCAGCTTTCAGGCATTCTGCAATGCATTAGGTCATGAGAATTGGAGCGCATGCTGTTTGAATGATGAAATGACTGGCCAATGGGACCTGAATCGAGCGCCACAGATTGGTCACCGCAAGGTCATCTCAATCCACAGAGAGAAGGAATGATAAATACACGGGGCTCCGCTATAATTATTACATTTGGTCCTCTTTTTTTCCTCTCCCTCCTTTTCTTAACTAGAGCAAATGAGCTGTTCTCGCAGTAGGCTCGGGTCCGAACATGAGCTTGTTACACGTGTGGGAATTTCAAGTGAGAGACAGAAAGACTGAGGAGGGCTAGGGGGGCAGAGAGGGTCCGTAGCCAGCCAGTCATCAGAGCTATTTTTGTTTGTCTGAAATTCAGAAGTGCATACGCCTGTTAACCGGGAGGGGGCTAGTGTTTTCCATGAAGCTCAGCTCAGTGACTTGGCAGGGCCCTGCAAACTCAGTTTCCCATTGAGCCCCCTCCCCTCCTTCCCACTCTCTCTCTTTCCTCCCCTCTCCCTCCTCTCCCCTCCCCAGAGCAGGAAAAGGCTCGCAGGCCGCTATGGAGACAGGCTGACTGCACAGGCGGCCCGGCAGATGCACTGCAGATAAGTTTGTGTGTGTGTGTGTCTGTGTGTAGGCTTTGGCCCGCGACCCTCGGCGGCAGGACATTGACCAGATCCTGTCAGAGAGAGGGCAAGAGTCGGCCCAGCCCCTCCTCTCTTTCCCTCCTTCTCTCTCTTTCTGTCCCTCGCACCCTCCATTTATCTCCAGCCTCATCCTCGTCCTGCCTGCCTGTCTCACCACCAGCCCAGAGGGGAGCCATGGGGTTGGACAGGACAGGTCCCCTGGAGCCAGGGCTTTCCTCTGGTGTCTCTCTCTCTCTCTCTCACACTCACTCACTCACTCACTCACTCACTCACTCACACACACACACACACACAACACACACACACACACACACACACACACACACACACACAACACACCACACACACACACACACACACACACACACACACACCACACACACACCACACACACACACACACACACACACACACACACACACACACACACACACACACACACACACACACACAAATATGGCCCCTGGATCACTTCCTCTCCCCAACAGAAGCTAATGTATAGCTAAGGCAGGGTGACAGGACAGCCTTTGTGACAAAAGCGACGCCGAACCACTTATGAAAACAGCCTCCATCAAGCATAATCAGCACTTTTTCCCTTTCTTTTGTCTGTAGTTGCGGAGTGAAGGAAATGCATGGGGTGGAAATATGCAGAGTTTGTCATGTGAAAGGATGGCAGATGGCACTAGCAGTTTCAGTTTGTGTCGTGGTGAGAATACTACACAGCTGGCTTCATGCACTCCTTTATGAATCAACTCAAGGCCTCATTTAACCTGTGAGGTAACCTTGCTCACAGAGGTTTAATGACCTCTTCAGCATTTTCTTTCAAAGGACGAAGCACTGGAAAAACGTTTCTATGTGTAGAAGACTATTCCAAGCCAAAAAATATATGGTGTTGTGATTACCTTCTAGACTAGCCAATAGGACCGTCTCTCTCCTTGTTCTCCAGTATCCCAGCATGCCAAGCGATACCACCCACTGGGCAAAAAGTGGTTGAATCAATGTTGTTTTCCTGTCATTTCAACCAAATAATTCAATGTGATAATGTTGAATCAATGTGGAAAACGTTTAACCTAAATCCAATGTCATGGTCAGTTCTGGAGGGATTTTCAAGTTGAATTCACGTTAGTTGACAACTGAATCAAATGTAAGTCAAAACAAGGCATTTAAATGACGTCTCTGCCCAGTGGGCAATGTGGCAAACCCACATTGCAGCGATGAATGAACAAGGTGAAATTAACAAGTTGAAATGAACAAGTTGAAATGCCAGCAGGGAAGTATTGAAAACGCTGCTGCAGCTTTGAAGTCCAGCTAAATGAGCTTTCAGCTTTCACTGGTTTTATCTCTTCTAGAGAGAGGAGAGTATATTTAGAGCATAATCTATAGAAGACTGAATGGCTATGGAGAGATATTGAACTGGTGTGACTGACTGGGTTCGAACTCGGGTCTCCTTCACAACACAAAACTGTGTTGACCTGCTGAGCTAAAGCCTAGAGGCATTAGTTCGGGGAGCCGATGAAAGTCTTCAGGTTTCAAGTAAGATTAGTCATCTTGTGAGCAGGGTTCCTTACAATAGGCATATTTTGTTAAGAAGTTTTTTGCATTATAATTGAATTCCCGCCTCACTGTTTCTGAACCCTTTGTCATCCAAGTAAGTAGTGAGAAGGCGTTATACGCACTGCACGCTTCTCTCAACATGATAGTAAGGTGTTCACATGAGTCATCATCTCACACTCCTGGACTTTCATACGTCCTTTTCCCCCTTTGCCCTGCTATGTGGTGGAGCAGCACATCCAGCTCCTCACTGCTGGGAAGTTAAACCTACAGGTTACTTCCAAAATAAGGGAAGCACCAAAGTGTCTTAATAGGCATTGAATAGGGCATTTGATCACCGTGAGCCAGAACAGTTTGGCATAGATTCTACAAGTGTCTGGAACTCTATTGGGGGACACCATAGAGTACCACGTATGAGTCATAATACCATAAAACTTAGTGTTTTTTCCCACCATTAATTTTTCCAGTGGGGATTTAGAAACATTTAAAATAAGGGCTGTGTTTCGCCGTACTACTATGGCTGACCCTGTAAAACAATACATTTCACTGCACCTATCTGGTGTACATGACCATAAAACCTATTTCATCTTGTGAGCAGGTTTCTTACAATAGGCATATTTTGTTAAGAAGTTTTTTGCATTATAATTGAATTCCCGCCTCACTGTTTCTGAACCCTTTGTCATCCAAGTAAAGTAGTGAGAGGCGTTATACGCACTGCCACCTCTCCTCACATGATGTAAGGTGTTCACATGAGTCATCATCTCACACTCCTGGACTTTCATAACCTAGAGTCTACTACAGAACAGTACAGTACCAATCATTCTCTCAGTGGAGAATACAACTCCCACACCCTGGAGTGTTATGAAGTCGTGGAGCAGCACACCTCCAAACTGTTGTGAGGTTAAACCTAGTTTGTCATCATATTCCAGTGGGAGTGAGGAGGTTGTGCAAAGAGCAACCAGTCTTGATCATAAGCAGGGGATGACTCCTCACTCCTCCACGTCTACTATTTCCACAGTTTCTCAGTTTCTCTTTGAAACTGGAATCTTGTCTTTCAGTGTTTTTGGAGATGTTGGGATTCTGTTATTGTAGCCACCGATGCAAAACCATATTTCTTCACCTTTCATTTGGCCCAATTCCTCAGTGTCCTTGTAGTATTATGTCTTCAGTTAAGGTACAGTACTTATCAGTCGAGGTCAGTGCCGTTCAAGATGAGGGAGGGCGATTTAAATTTTTTCATGAGCAATGCCGTATTTCTATTACAGCATATTGGTTGACTGTCAATGTAACATCGATAGGTTTAGGCTAATATATGATACTAGAATTTTCCCTATACCCATCATGAGGTTGCTACAACCTAGCCTATAAATGAAAGTTCACAACATAGGTGCACAGGCCAAGAGAAATTAGAGTAATCAAGGTGACTGACAGTGACACATTCAATACACAATCTTGCCTGCATCTAGCTGATCTAAGTTGTAATCATTAGTCCAACAGTTGCAAATGAGAGTTTCTATTGGACAAATTTAGGTATGTTTTTTATTTTTGTATAGATTTTTTTTTCTCCCCGTTTTCGTGGTATCCGATTGGTAGTTAGTCTTGTCTCATCGCTGCAACTCCCGTACGGATTCGGAAGAGGTGAAGGTCGAGAGCCGTGCGTCCTCCGAAACACAACCCAACCAAGCCGCACTGCTTCTTGATACAATGCCCACTTAACCCGGAAGCCAACCACACCAATGTGTCAGAGGAAACACTGTGCACCTGGCGACCGTGTCAATGTGCACTGCGCCCGGCCAGCCACAGTCGCTAGCGCACGATGGGACGAGGACATCCCTGCCGGCCAAACCCTCCCTAACCCGGACGACGCTGGGCCAATTGTGCGCCGCCCCATGGGTCTTCCGGTCGCAGGCGGCTGCAACAGAGCCTGGACTCGAACCCAGAATCTCTAGTGGCACAGCCAACACTGTGATGCAGTGCCTTAGACACTAGGCCACTCGGGAGGCCCTAAATTCAGGTATGTTTATCCCCCTTTTGTTATGTTTGCTTCTGTTTAAGAATTAATACACCCCTGATCACACGCCAACTGAGCTGCATATAAACCGCAAGATCACTTTGCTCYTTGTATATATAATTCCTTCTCGCATCTTTTCTCTCCTCCTCTCACCTTTCCCCTTCGATTGTGGACTTCAGTGCACAATACAACATCGTTGTCACAATACTAAGTCCTAGTCAACATAGSTACTAGAACTAACTCATTAGTTAACCCGCTACAATCATGCAGTACAGTGTACAGTTAGCAAGCAGTTTAGCAGTTACACTGGCGGGCACCGGTGTCTATGAATTAATATAACCAAAAGCTTACCTTAACTTGGAAGAGTTCCAGTGTTGGATAGCCAAAGCCAGCTAGATAACATAGCATCCCTCTCTGTTTGAACCGGTTGTTTGAGTAAGCTAAACTAACTAGCTGCATTTTCTAGCTAAGTAAGTGAAAGTGAAAAAAATATATATATATTATAAAATATAGCTAGCTCTTTCTCTCTCTTGCTTTTCTGTAATTTTGAAATAAAGTAATTCATTTATTTTCTCTCTCTTTGTGTCAACTACTCACTACATTTTATGCACATCAGCGCTAGCTAGCTGTAGCTTATGCTTTCAGTACTAGATTAATTATCTGATCCTTTGATTGGGTGGACAACATGTCCGTTCATGCTGCAAAAGGTCTGATAGGTTGGAAGACGTCCTCCGGAAGTTGACATAATTACTGTGTAAGTCTATGGAAGGGGGTGAGAACCATGAGTCTCCAAGGTTTTGTATTGAAGTAAGTGTACCCAGAAGAGGACAGAAGCTAGCTGTCCTTCGGCTACACCATGGTGTTACCCTACAGAGTACTGCTGAGGCTACTGTAGACCTTCATTACAAAACAGTGTGTTTTAGAAAATTATTTGGTGACATTTGAATATATTTAATATAGTTTTATCTAGAAAGGATAACTTTTTWAATGTTTCACAATTTTTTTTAATGACATTCACTGAGGAGGATGGTCCTTCCCTTCCTCTTGTGAGTTACTGGAACTTTACAACCCTAGCCACTATACAGTGCTGCATCCAGTATGTCTGACCTAACATGACCCAACATGGGTGTCTGGACGYGAGTAATCCTAAACATCCCCACCTAATGTCTCTGTGAACCAGAGATGCCTTGGCAACTTTCCACCAACCTCTGATAAATGAGATACAGTGGAGAAGTGTTTAACAAGTCATAAACTACCCTTGTTGAACATAATAAACACATCCATTTATCCTTTGTTACCATATGAAAATAAAGGGTGTAAATGTAGCCACCATTTCAGGCCAGTGATATATTGGTCTTGTATTTTGTAGACTGTGAAGAGACTTCGTAGAGACGGTAATGTAAAGTAAAACAGCCCTCTCAGGATCTTTCACAACTCTGTCCTACAAATTATGTTATACACCAATAGCTCATGTTGCATATTCCCTTATGTGATGTTAAAGCTGTGTCATTTTGCTTTGACTAGAAACTATTTGAATTATAACTTGATACAGTGTATGGCACTATCATTTTTATTTCGTCACATTCTCCTGCTGCCCTTTGCAAAACCTTTGGGACTCAATATGACTATTGTTATAAATGTATCATAACGATTTTGACACACTTTATAGGCTATAGCATTACACCTTGCTTATAAATGGTCTATGTAGGCATCATAAAGGGTTTATGATGGCTTTATAATGCCTTCATAAACCCTCATTAACCCAAGGATTAATCCTTTAAAGCACATGTGTCAAACTCATTCCACGGGGGGCTGAGTGTCTGCAGGTTTTTGCTCCTCCCTTGTACTTGATTGATGAATTAAGGTCACTAATTTGTAAATAACTCCCCTCATCTGGTTGCCTATGTTTTAATTGAAAGGAAAAAACAAAAAGCCGCAGACACCAGGCCCTCCATGGAATGAGTTTGACACCTCTGCTTTAAAGCTATATTTTGTTTTAAGTTGTGTTCCGTTTAAAGTTAGTTCAGAAGTCTGGAGGCCCCCTTACTGGACTGTGATATGGAGACACAGAGAGTTCAAAGTTCACAGGTCAGACTCCTAGTAGTCCTAAATGGTCTGGATGAAAGATGAAGTGAAGCCTCTGGAATCATRTCTTCTGGGGATGTTCATTGTTGTCATTATTTATGTTTTCCTGCAGGGAAATATCTACTGCTATGTTTTATTTCAGATTTGCATACCCTGTCATTATAATTAATGGGGGCTTTTTAAGGAAAATATGTATATTTCTTTAAAAAAGCTATTATAGATCAGATTCAATAAGCAAATATGAATGACTCTTTTCTTGAGGGAGTGTCTTGTTTCAATTTAGACTCAAACAATAGCATGCCCTGAACTTGAAACCTCACAATTTGTCTTGTACTTTTGAACATGTCTTTCAATATGAGTACCGTTTTGTAACAAAGAAATTCACGTTCGAATAAATATTAAGGCAAACCCTTGGGATGTTTCCCAGATGAAATGATACATGATTAAAATGTTCATTTTTCCCTTTGTCCTCAGAGACTGAGAGCGCTCCATTATGACATGGAGGGAGAATTTGCTGTTGGGCTTTTCACATTCCTTTGGTGGGAAAACCAGCAGTCGATGGGAAAAGGCCTTTAAATTGAACAATACTCATATTAAATGTCTCAGTCAAATGTCCTTCTAAAATACAATATTGTGTCTTATTAAGTTCCCGCTCAAGCCGGGAGGTATCAAAGAGCCAATGCAGTTCATTCACAACACATTTCTGTGACTGATTCAAAGCAGCCAGACACCAACCTGTGTTCTGGACTGTTCTGTCTAGCCACCAACCTGTGTTCTGGACTGTTCTGTCTAGCCACCAACCTGTGTTCTGGACTGTTCTGTCTAGCCACCAACACTTGTGTTCTGGACTGTTCTGTCTGTCCACCAACCTGTGTTCTGTGACTGTTCTGTCTATGCCACCAACCTGTGTTCTGTCTGTTCTGTCTAGCCACTAACCTGTGTTCTGGACTGCTCTGTCTAGCCACCAACCTGTGTTCTGGACTGTTCTGTCTAGCCACCAACCTGTTGTTTGGTCTGTTCTGTCTTGTCCACCAACCTGTGTTCTGTGTACTTTCTGTCTAGCCACCAACCTGTATTCTTTGTCGGTGTCTTCTGTCTAGCCACAAACCTGTGCTTCTGGACTGTTACTGTCTAGCCACCAACCTGTGTTCTGGACTGTTC